>NW_024424453.1:48991953-49105390 GCF_017311325.1 Ursus maritimus | reverse complement strand
TAAGTCCAACAGGCAAATAGTAATCACTCAATAAGGACAACACTGTTAATCACAAAAGATTATTAAATCCAGGTATTCTTAATTTGGGGTCTACAGACCCCTGGTCCATAGATAAAACTGCAGGGTTGGGGGAATCCCAAAAATTGGATGGGAAAAAAAGATCACATCAATATTTTCACTAACTTCTAAGCAAAATTTAGCATTTGCCCATTATGAATACTGGCAACATCACAGTAGTATTAGAAGAACCTGCCGCTTTGCACTAACAGAACAGGTATTTTCATATCACATTTCTGATGTCACAAGTCTCTTAAAATATCTTTCATCACCTTTTTGAAATTCTAGTACTTGTCAGACCTGCTACTAGATCTTGTTAATTAATGCATTAGCAAAGACACAATACTGTGTTATCAACATATTGTTTTTAATTTCAATATGAGTAGTTTGCTTTGTAATCTTCCATGTTTTATTTTATACACTTAAAGCATTATTCTGAGAAGGGGTCCCTAGGTTTCACAAGACTGCCATGGCACAAAAAAAAAGAGTTAAGAATCCCTAAATTTCAGTCTCTCTCTTTCTTTCCAGAAAGTCAACCCAATAATTGAGCACCTGCCTGGGTGAGCCCATTCCCAAAGTCTCAGGTTTGTTTTCTGTGTGTAGCTCACTGGATAAGAAGATGCTGGTACCTGACTCTGTATCAATTAACCTTTTTGCTGACCTCACCTTCAATTTCCGTCTGGCACCTATCTATCCTATTCAAGGTTCTGTGTCCAAGTTGACACGCTGGTTTTTTTGTATGTTCGGATGACACATACTGGCCCCCCGCTGGATGTCGGGCCCCTGGTGAAGCAGGGCAGTGATTCTGCGGTGTGGTCCCAGACCAGTAACACCAGCATCTCCTGGCAGCTTCTTCAAGTTGCCAATTCTCGGGTCACACCGCAGACCTGAAACAGAAAATTCTAAGGTCTATCAGTCCGTGTTTCATCCAGGCCTCCGGGAGATGCACGCTGGAGTTTGAGAACCACCGCGCTAGGGAATCGGAGGGCAGCCCAACCCGGGCGGGGGTTGGGGGTGGTAAAAGGGGCTCTCTCACCTCCAGCCCCCGTAGGGACTAACGCGGCTCCCGCAACCGGGGCCAGGGGCCGGGGTCGAGGGGGGGGGGGCGATATCGCGATGCAGGAGGTGCTGAGTGGCGGCTGTCGATTCGAAAGCCAGAGCTAGGGTACTTGTTTTGCTTCTGCACCTCGGTTTTACCTTTATTACCCCAAGCCTCGAGGGCGACTGACGAAGAATGTCCCCCCATACCGACCCCTCGGTGCCGCAGCTGTACAGCGAGAGAAGGGAAGTCGAGGAGAGGGCGCGAGCGCGGGGAGTGCACAGCCCCCCAAACCCGCGGGGTCGGCCCCGACAGCTCCATAGCCCCCTCAATCTTTCCCGGGCCAGGGTCCGCGCCGGAGGGCGTGCTCCCTGTCGGGAATTGCGGTCCCGGAAGCCCACCGGCCCCAGGTTGGACGGGCTCTGCCGCCTCCAGAAAACTACAAGTCCCAGGATGCCCGGCGCGGGTGGGTCACGAGGGAGCGGCGGCGGGCAAGGCTAAATAGCCTCCATCGGCCATTTTGTGGGAGAAGCCACAGCGCCGCCTCCTCTCTCGCGTCTTAGCCTCCGTGGCCGCCGCCTCTTCCTCCGCCTCCTCCTTCGCCTCTTCCTGCCTCCTCCCGGCTTCCGCCGCCGCCGCTCCAGCCGAATCCCAACCCCGGGGCGAAGCGTCTCCTTATTTATTTACGTTTTCTCGCCACTGCAGCCTCCAGACACGGTGATCCGGGCGGGCCCCGCAGGAATTTTATCCCCTCACCGGCCTCACACTAGTATCGCATGTCCACTATCCAGAACCTCCAATCTTTCGGTAAGATCCGGCCGCCACCGCAGCCGCCTGCCCCCGCGCGCCTCCCGGCCAGCCGGCCGCCGCTACCCACCCTTGCCGGGGCAGCTGGCCGCCCCGCAGCCCGGACGGGCCCCCCTCCTGCCCTGCCCGCACCCGAGTGGGGCTTTGTCTCGGCGCCCAGAAAATGGCGACTGGGCCCCTGGCGACCCCCTCCTGGAGGACGGCCGCGGCCCCCACCCCTCCCCGCGGAGCCCCCTGCTCTGTCCGTGCCCCGGCTCCCGCCTCGCCCCAGCCGCCGCCGCCGCCTCTACGAGCCTGGCCCGCCGCTCCTGGACCTGCCCTTCCATTAGCGAGGGGGTGCTGGGCCGGGGGCTGGGGATCGGCGTCCATTGGCGGTCGGAGCGGATTCGGAGCTGCTCCTGCGGGCATTTGGTTAAAGAAGAGGATCCGGGCCTCTGATCTGTCACAGGGCTGCGGTCCAGCTTCTCTGTTTGCGTAGTAATTTGTAAAATTACGCCTCTTGACAGATAACGTATATGTGCGTACGTGTATATGTAGGTATCTTTTTCTTTTCTACTTTTAAGGCACCGTTACGGTTAAATGATTGTGGTGGACACGTTTGAATGTTTCTGTTGTCATCAGAATGTAATCGAGATGACGCACATTTTTATAGTAGCTATAAAATTACGGTTTTTAAAACCGCTCTTCTCATTAGAGGACTACGTTCAGTGATAACAGTCTACCTATAACAACGTTTTCTATTCAAATGTCCGTGGACGTAGCTGTTTAAATTTTTTCTTTTTGTGAGAGTATCTTGGTGGTTTTGTTAATACCCCACCCCCATTACCCCCTCCCATCCCCACCCGCAAAAACAGAGGCACTGGAACCTTCTTTGCTGTCTAGATTGTAGTGTGCCCTACATCTGGAAATTACTTACTAAAAGATGTTTTTCTGCTTTGGAATATTTTTTTGTATCCATTTGCAGACCCCTTTGCTGATGCAACTAAGGGTGACGACTTACTCCCGGCAGGGACTGAGGATTACATTCATATAAGAATTCAGCAACGGAACGGCAGAAAGACGCTGACTACTGTCCAGGGCATTGCAGATGATTATGACAAAAAGAAGCTTGTGAAAGCTTTCAAAAAGGTAAAGGTGCTGGGAAGAAAAGATTAAACTATAGTTATTGATGCACTCGTGAATAGGACACCTTTACTTTTAATCAATGTGGGTGAAAATGTTTGGACCCAAGAAAGCTGTGTTCATTCTCTTAATACCCGGATATTTGTGTTGTCTCCCATTTTAAAATAATATTTTCATGGCTTTCAAACAAAACATGAAATATTCAGTTCTTGATGTTCCCCGTAAAAATCATTTCCTTTATGTTTCCTGCTGATTCATTTGCAAATTAATTTGGGAGCCTTGGGGATTACAGGGGACAAAACTTGTTTCTTAAACATGATCAGGTCTACTGAAATAGTCAATATTAGTCTTATGGTGAAAATAAAACCTCATTGTATCTGACTTAGTTATGTTAAACATATACTTCTCCAGAAATTTGCCTGTAATGGTACTGTGATTGAACATCCTGAATACGGAGAGGTTATTCAGCTTCAAGGTGACCAAAGAAAAAACATTTGCCAGTTTCTTTTGGAGGTGAGTACTTGGGTGCTTTATGTACAACCTTGAGATTGTTTCCAAAATTGTATTCAAGGGCAACATGAATATTTCCTCCTTAGTAGAAAAAAAAAAGAAAAGAATCATATAAGTGAGGTAAATTGGTCAATTGAAAGAGAAATACAAAGTACTTATTTTGAAGGCAGGAGAACCTTTATTCATTTATGTTGTCATTTGAATGACGTGATCATTCCTGTATTACATAGCCAGTTGAGTTTTGGGGCATGTCAAGGTATCTTAAGTGTGTGTGGAATTGTTTAGTGTTAACAGTTAACACCACAAGTAACAGTTAACACCACAAGTAACACCACAAGTAACAGTGCAATAGACTATTAACAATGATTCTTTTATAGTCCGTGCTCCATGTTGTCTTAGGGATGAAATATATACATTTCTCAGAGTGATTCTGTTAAATTTTGTTTTGCAGGTTGGCATTGTCAAGGAGGAACAGCTTAAGGTTCATGGATTCTAAAATGAACCTAAATACGTGGAGAATTTCTTGAATAATTTTGTTCTCAAAACCCTGCCTTGTGAAATGATTCTCTGCAGTAAACGGACTTTTCATGTATTTAATCATTCAAACTCCCATTCACACCTGCATGATTACAGAAAACATGGGGTATGTAGGCTAGAAACACATAAGAAAATTGCAGTAAGATGGTAATGAAACCCCGTATTCATCTTAACATGTTTCCAATGGAAAATATTTTGTTTTGAGTGTTTATTTGTTTATTGTTCAGTTTATTATTTTTCACTTGATTAAATGTTTTTTTTGTTGTATTAAACCATGTATGTTGCAGCTTAACAATAAAGAAACCTCTATAAATCCTTTTGTGAGCAATTAGGCTCCCAAATCTAAACAAGTAAATACACTTATTTTGTCTTTCATAGTTGGAATTCTCGTTCTGCCAGTATTTCTTTCTTTCTTTTTTTTTTTTAGTTTTATTAAGGGGCGCCTGGGTGACTCAGTTGGTTAAGTGTCCGACTCTTGACTTCGGCTCAGGTCATGGCAAGTATTCCAATTGGTTTTTACCTGCTGTTAAACCCAAAGCTGGAGGGGAACGTTTGTTATATAACTTGTGTTCTTGATTTACTGACTTAAAGACAAGAATAGGAACAGGAGTATAAGCTCGGCCAGAGCCAAGATTTATCAGAATGTAGTGTTAAACTATCGAAGAGAATATGAAGTATAGTTTGAAGTCAGAAGTATTAGTACATAGAATTATGTGTTTTTATTGATGATGTTACTGGGCTGCCAAGATAAATCTGTCCCTAAGCGCCAGATAATACAGTAGGCTCCTGACAAAATAAATTTAGTCACGGGCACTGCCTTGCAAGTGTTTGTGGGTAGGATCACTGCCTTACAGATGGAAGATGAGGTGCCGAGATTAATTTACTTAGTGTGCCCGGGTGACTGAATTGGGTGCCAGCTCAGGGCTTCCAGGCCAGAAAACCCATGTTCTTTCACTACGTCATGGTTCTGGTATGTGTTTCACCAAAGGAAATGAGAACCACGGGTGACAATGCATGGGGGTTGGGGCAGCTCTTACAAGATTTCTGCAACTCATCTTCTTGAGTTCCACGCTTCTGCTTTTTATTGAGTAGTAATAATTTGCTCCATTATACAAGCCATGTCATTAAATCCATTTCACCAAGATGAAGAAATGCATCCATAAGTGCATACTCCAGCTTAATGCGGTGGAATAATGATGGCTTGCTTGGGCCGCTACATTCTACCAGCTGAACCCTTGCTCCTGTTTTGATGATACTGCTTTTGGAAAAGCAAAATCAGCCTCCACAGTTTACCTCTTAAAGACACTAAAGTAATAGGTTTTGTTACTTTCTCACCCCGTGCTACTCCAAGAAGGACTGGGGCTGTTAAGTGAGTATACCAGAATATAGTGCTAAATTTGGGAGGCTCATATCTGAAAAACAAAATTTGACCAAGAAGATGAAGCAGTTTAGGAGCATTTTCCAACCTGAAAAAAACTCATTTTTCTATGTGTAATGTTTTGTAAGGATTCCTCCTCTAATTGAGATGTGCCATGGAAAGTTTATGAAAATGATAAAGCAGAAACCTAAGTTAACATGTATGTTCAAGAGTTGCTGCCTCACTGTAATGTTTTAAAATAGATAACGAGAGCCAAGCTAATGCCCAGGAAATAATTGACTATTAAAACTGAACAAAGAAGGTAGAGGGAAGAGTGAAACCTCATAAGAAAGGCCCCCCATCTTGGCACCCATAGATAAGCTCTCCATCATCAATGTGTCAGGCAACTCCCACTGGATGAATCAAGCCTTGCCCAAAACAGTTTCTTTGAGGAGCACCTCTCTTATTCTCCCATCAGCCGGAGAGTCCCAGACGCCTGATTGGACTTCTGGCCTGTAGGGCAGTCCCTATCCTTAGAGCAAGAACAGATCATGTACCTTTTCGTTCTTTCTTGTGTTTGCCATGCAACGGAAATAAAGGACGTAATTAAGATCTATGGATTTTCCTTAAATTTATTGGAACTTCGTCAAAGGATGAACTTAGAATAAATACCACTCTCATGTGGAAAAGCTCTCTGGCAGCCTTGGAGGTACCTAAGAGCACCGGAGCAGGGCTAACTGCTCGTGGGCTTCAGGGGCAAAGGGGACTAGGCAGCGTCACATAGCTGAGGAGGGAAAATAGATTGCGTCTTAACAAACGCAGCAAAAATAACTAGGTGAGGGGCGTCCCTGCTTGTGCTTCCCATGTGGGAATATTTAGATCTGTAGTTTTTTTAGTGGTCTGTACTTTCAGGATGCAAAGTGAAAAATAGTGAATAGAGAACAAGTAAATTGGTCCCTAACCGTCTAGACTTGGCAGAGGTCTCGGCGAAGCCATTAGGAAATGAACCTTTGGTTGAGGTGCAGCCTGGAGTAAAGTGCTAGTAGCAGTGAAGTCCTCTGCCCTTCAATCTTGGACCCCCTGAGGCAGAGAATAGCCTGGGGGAAGCAGCCTGCTCTATGTACTTAGGAATTCAAGTAATAGTAGCTTTTCTTAACCATCCTAGAAAGAGGGCGGCTGTGATACGGAAGGAACAGTTCTCGTCCCAGTCAGACAGCAGTTAATGAAAATAACTTAAATACAGAATGCAAACAGACTTCTGTGTGCCACCTGTCACCGGCTGGGCTCCAGCTAAAGGAATGGGTAGTTACAGCTCACGAAAAATCAACCTCATCAGATTGCCCACAACCTCATTAGATTGTCCCACGGGGCCTCTTGAGGATTCCCCTTACTAAGCCAGAGATCCTTGTGGGAAGGAAACGAGGGAGGCGTGGCCCTGCTGTAACTAAAACCAAGGGAATCCTCATTTGCTGTGGATTGCTACCAGCTGCCCTTACTTGACAGGCGATAGCCAGGCCACATGGTGCTTGTCTGGGATCAAGGGGCCAAGAGAATCAGCTATAATTAAGCAGGAGCAAAACCATGTAAGGGACCCTCAGCATTGACAGCTCGTTTTGCATGGCTATGCTGGCATTTAACTCCATTTTATCTTGGTAATGGAAACTGGGAAAAGGAAAGGCCATTAGTCAGAGGAATGGCTGTATTACTTCACTCCTGGAGAATCATTCAGAGTGGAATTAATGCCAGAAAGAGGAGGGAATTTCAAACTGTCCTTGGAAAAACCTAATCCAGGCATTTTTGTGTTCAATGGCCTGTGGCCTGTGGGGAGTCTCTGACCTATACAGAGAACTGAAATGGCCATTTTAAACTCAGTCTGGGCTGTGAGGATGCCCATGTGGGTCAGGCAGCCCACCTATTAGCTCATCTGTCTGATTTTGAACCTAGGAGGGGGAGCAGTAGATCCACCATGGGTCCCGATGAATTGAGGGCAAGATTAGAATTATGGTTGGCGCCTTCATCTCAAAAGAAAGAACAACCTACAGACTTTTTCATGCAAAAAGCAATTAGATAGGTACCATTCATTCAAGGCACAAAAGGGGACTAAAGTTCAAAGCCAAAATCCCCCACAGGGAATCTAAGTGATCTCAGCCCCCAAACTGGGCTTCAGGCTGAAGCTCTCTGCTCCGGCCTGGAGGGTTTTGAAGGGCCTCTGAGCCTACAGAAGGATCTAAAAGGAGGCTAGCTATAACTTGCAGGTTTGTCTCCATGTGTCCTTCGCCGATTCTTGCCAGGACCCCAGGTCCACCTCCCGAGTCCTTCGGACAAGGGACAGCATATGGCAGTGGAGATAGAATCAGAAAGTACTTTAATCCATGTAAGCCATGACAAATTCTGCAGAGAAGACATCATCAAGGATCTGGAGAGTAGTATAATCTTTTGAAGTGGAGCAAAAGGCCCACCTGCAACCTGGTCATGAACTGAGTGCACTTCATTGCCACTGACACTTTAAAAACACAGGAAACATTAGCCCAATACTCAGATTGGATTACAGGAACCCCTGGTGACCTACTTGGTAGACCAGGATTGCTGAAATAAAACAACATAGAGTGCCCAGGGAATTGTGCTATTAAAAAGTAGGGAATTAAAGGGGGGGGGGGGAGCCGAATGACGATTAGGGCAAGTGTGTGGTCCTTTATCACCCCCTTGTGGCCACTTAAGAACCTTGCTCGCTCCTGGCAGTTCATAGTAAATTACCAAGGTTTCAGTTGTCCGGGGGCATCATTAAACACCAGCTGACAAGTTTAATTTTACCATCCCTCAAATGGTAGGCAGAAATTGATCCAGCCAATCCTTTATCATTGCAAGCCATAAAAATCTATTGCCATTTGCTTTTTCGTGGGAGAGACAAGAAAATGCTTCTGCAGTCTTGCCCAGGGGATACATAAAGACACCTCTCCCACTATCTACCACAGTGTTATTAGAAGGAATTTAACTCGAATGTAAACGGAGACATCTGTTTATGGCCTCCAGAGAATGGGTGATTAAACTGGAAAGAATGAAGGTCCTCCTCGTTGTCACGTGTTGAGGAACACAATCTGGAGCTCTACACACACAGAGAGAGAACCTAAATATACGGGGCGCTTGATGTAAACCTGCCACAGGTTAGTGTGCCTTTTGGGCTACTAGCAGCACACCCATGCTGAGCGTCACCTGAAGATCAGCCATTTTTATCCGGGAAAAGTAGTGACTAGATTCCCTAGAAGCTCATTAGGCCACAATACATGATGCTCCATTAGGGCCCAGAGCAGGACTCACCTGCAGAGCCTCACCTTCCCAAGCAGGGGAGGCCTACTGAGAGCTCGGGCTACCTGGAAATTGTACCGTAGGGATTTGATTCAACACAATCAGCGTCGGCCTCATGACCAGGGAAGCCCTGCGCTGGGGAGGTAAATGCCAGAAAAAGTACTATCTCGCCAACAGAGAGAGCTGAAACTTTCCACATTTTTACCAAACATCGCCCCTCATTTCCTCACTAACGTTACGGTAAAACTAACAGCTAACCTCTTTCCAACGGTTGCAGTCTGCAGCTCTGAGTGTTCTTCAGGTAATACAGACTTTTTTTTTTTTTTAAGATTTTATTTATTTGACAGAGACAGCAAGAGAGGGAACACAAGCAGGGGGAGTGGGAGAGGGAGAAGCAGGCTTGCCGCTGAGCAGGGAGCCTGATGCGGTGTTCAATCCCAGGACGCTGGTATCATGACCTGAGCCGAAGGCAGACACTTAATAACTGATCCACCCAGGTGTCCTGGTAATACAGACTTTGTGACCCAGCAAGGATTCCCTGGCCTACTGTCACAATTATCTCCTTGCACATACCCTTGCCTCCTTTGGACCTCTCTGTACTCATTTGTCAAGAGGCCAACCCTTGTCAAACTCAGCCACTGACTCCATGCCTGCACAGAGCAGCTGGAGGTAGCTGGAGAGAAACGGTGGTTTCTCCCTTTCCCTTGGCCCTCACCTTCCATCCTGCACAGAGGAAGGCTTTGCATAATCCATCACTGAGATATTTGAAACTCCCTCATTTTTCCAGTTCCAAATCTCCCCACCTCAGGCAGTCGTTCATACTCTCTGTCCTCTCTTCTGTTTATAATGAATGAAGTGTACTTGCTCCCTTCAAAACCCACCCCTCCATTTGTGTCCAGGGCACTGTCTCTTCTCCATGAATTACTATTGTAATTATTCTCTTTTTTCTGTATCATCCATTTCCTCCTTCTCTGCTGGTTCCTTTCCAACAGGCAGAAATGCTTGTAATATCTCCCCTCTTTCAGACAGAGAAAACCTCTCGTGACCCCATATCCCCTTCAGCTGCTAACCAGCCTGCTTGACATCGTTTGGATGTATAACAGGCATCTCGTGACCAACATGACTGAAACGGAAATACTGACTCCATCCTCCCCCTTTCTCTTCCCAGTCTGCCTCATCTAAGCAGATGGTACCACCATCCACAAAATAATTCAAGCCTAAAACTTAATCACCTTTGAATCTTCCCTTCCTTTGCTGCCTACATTCTTGTCCAAATCTGATCAAGTCTTCTAGTTCCTATTTGCAAAATATATCTTTGTTCATCTTTCCTCCCACATCTCCTGACCTAGTCCAAGTTTGCACCACCATTGTCTTTCACCTCTCATTGATTTCACAGTTAGTAGCCCCCCAACTGATCTGCCATTGATCACAGGGGAACCCTGAAGATTCTTTATAAAATTCAAATGAAATTTTATGTCAGTTCTCTGCACAAAATCTTCTGTGAACACTGCCCTTAATATTAATGCTGGACATATTACAGTGGCTCATGGTGTCCCAATGACCTGTTCCCTGCCTACCTCCTGTTCTTGCCATCCACCCCTCTGGCTCTCTACTGTGCTTCCAGACATACTGGAGGTATGTCCCCTGCCTTAGTGATTTGCACTTGCATTCACTTTGCCTGGGATGCTCTGCTCCCCTCCATCTCTCTTCTTGTCACCCCATTTTACCCTCTTCAAAGATTTATTTATTCATTTTAGAGAAAGAGAGCACACACACGAGTGGGGGCAGGGGCAGAGGGAGAGAATCTCAAGGAGACACCCCACTGAGCACAGAGTGCCAAGCCAGGGTCCAGATCCCACGACCCATGAGATCATGACCTGAGCCAAAACCAAGAGTCTGTCACTCAACCGACTGAGCCACCCAGGTGCCCTTGTCATTCAATTTTAGTTCAAACCTCAAGGAGGCCATCCTTGACTACCCAGTCTAAACAAGCCCCCCACCATCCATTGCTAACAAAACACCATGTATTTTGCTTTCTTCATCGTACTTATCTTTATTCAAAAGTATCTTGTTCATTAATTGTTTGCTGGTTTACTTTCCATCTTTCCACCACTAATATGTAAGGTACACAAGAGACTCCTATAGGAGATACTGTCAGTGCCTGACCCATACCCCCTTGGCACTCACCATTCCTGTGCATGTTCCCTGGGTACTCCAACTACAAGCATCCATGACCTTTCCTTGAGGGCTTTCTCTGGCCACAGGAGCATGCTGAGACTACACCAGGCAGGATAGGACAAGGGAGTTAACATCTGTCCCTTGCCCCCCGCCTCAATAGCCCTCAACCAATGACTGATGAGGGATCCCAGATTCCTCACCCTCAGGTGGGAAAACCTGGAAGCATGTCCTATACTGGCTCCCAGAATTCCCCAGCAGGATGGGACCTCAGTTGCCCATAATGATACCTGCCAATATGGTACGCTTTATTGACTTCCTTTCTTTTCTGGCCTCTTTTCCCCATTCTTCTACCAGTGCTTTCTGAGCTCACCTCCCAAATAAACTACTTGTACTTAAATTCTTATGACCTCCTTCTTTGGGAACCCAACCTAAGACACCTCTGTATCTCCCTCCCACTCCCAGTGCTTAGAACAGGGTCTGGGAAAAATTAGGTGCTCAGTAAATATTTATTGAACAAATGACTAAATCTCCTTTCCTCTGACCTCCACTTACCCTTTGGGAAATTCCAGTCCACGTATATAACTTAGCTGTGGATCATTCCCAATTGTGAAGAAGGACATGCATCCCTGAAATGGCAAATGGCCACGATTTTTGTCAATGGCTTGTTTGATCACAATTATTCATGGCGAGCAATCTCCTTGTCCTGCCTGTCTCCCATGCTGTCTCTCTAGAGTGGGGGCAGAGGAGTGGAATTCAGTTCTAGGAGAAAGAAAGCTGGCAGAATGACTGGCATTGGCGTATTCTACCAGGGCCTTGGAAAGACCCGAGTTCCAGGCCCCTTTGCCATTCACCAGTATTACCCTAGTGCTGCAGCCTGCCAAGAAGCTGTAGGAGACTTAGTTATATTCTTCCCACAAGGCTTCTCTATCATGGTGCATGTCTACTGGGGAAAAGAATGGATTGTTTAGTTGAGGGTGTTGGGAAATTTGGCTAAATGGAGAAAAAGTTGAGTCCCTACTTCACACCATAAATAATGGTGGATTCCAGATGGATTAAAGATTTAATTGTGTGGGGCGCCTGGGTGGCGCAGTCGTTGAGCGACTGCCTTCGGCTCAGGGCGTGATCCCGGCGTTGTGGGATCGAGCCCCACGTCAGGCTCCTCTGCTATGAGCCTGCTTCTTCCTCTCCCACTCCCCCTGCTTGTGTTCCCTCTCTCGCTGGCTGTCTCTGCCAACTAAATAAATAAAATCTTTAAAAAAAAAAAGATTTAATTGTGAAAGACAAAAATATAAAGGTAATCAAAAAAATTAGTAGGATGTGTTGTGACTTTAAGATGCAAAAGGACGTTTTTCTATTGTAAGATATACATAAGCTACAATTTACCATCTGAACCATTTTTAAGTGTAGCCAGTGGCCTTAAGTACATTCACCTTGTTATGCAACCACCACCACCATCCGTCCGTCCGGAGAACTCTTTTCATCTTGCAAAACTGAAACTCTGTACCCATTAGCAGTAACTCCCGGTTCTGCCCTCCCCACACTCCTGGGAACCACCTTTGTACTTTCAAATCTGCATGAATTGGACTATTCTAGTTACCTCATACAAGCAGAAGCAGACAGTTATTTTTCATTTTGTGATTGACTTATTTTTTTTGGCACAGTGTCATCAAGGTTCATGTGTCGGAATTTCCTTCCTAGGACTGAACAGTGTACTCCATGGTATGTATGTGCCACATTTGGATCACCCATTCATCCTTTGATGGATCCTTGGGTTGCTTTCCCCTTCTGGCTATTGTGAGCAAAGCTGCTATAAATATGAGGGAAAAGGAGTTTTTTTTAACTGGACCTCAAAACAAAGTATAAGGAGAGAAATTGATGGTTTGGTCTCTGTTAAAATAAAGACTGTGTTTTGTTGAAAACACACTGGACCAAGTTAACAGACAATAAGAGAAGATATTTATTATAAGGCCTAAAATCTATGAAAAGATTTAGAGCTAGTTTTTAGAATATAAAAGGAACTCTTGCAAATCAGCAAGAACAGCCTTCTGTACTCGAGAATGACTTTTATTTCCATAATGTTTATTGGAGGATTTTCTCTGCCTTTTCAAAAGCTGGCACCTTTATAAATTAATTGATTTGGCAAGATTTTTTAATTTCTGTTTTGTGAAAACCAAACGAAATAAAATCTAAAACAAAATTTAAAAATAAGATCAAAATAGAGGGGCACCTGGGTGGCTCAGTCAGTTAAGTGTTTGACTCTTGATTTCAGCTCAGGTCTTGATCTCAGGGCTGTGAGTTTGAGCCCCCCACTGGGCTCCACAATGGACATGGAGCCTACGTTAAAAAAAAAAAGGTGGAAAGAAATATTTTTAGCATATATCAAAGTGTTATTATAGTTTCTTTCAAATCAGTTTTTTTAAAGATTTTATTTATTTATTTGACAGAAAGAGAGAGCACAAGCCAGGAGAGGAGTAGAGGGAGAGAGAGAAGCAGGCTGCCCACTGAGCAGGGAGCCTGATGCGGGGCTCAATCCCAGGACACCGGGATCATGACCTGAGCCAAAGGCAGTAGCTTAACCGACTGAGCCACCCAGGCGTCCCTCAAATCAATTTTTGAAAAATCTGTATATATCATCCCTTTCAAAAAAAAAAAGAAAAAAATTTTTAGTTACACCTGAGGGAAGACGATTTCATATTTTGGCTATTAGAAACGGAAATCATTAAATGAAAGAGTAAACCTTTTATTTTTCATGAAAGCTTAAACTTTTTTATTGTTACCTCTGTAATGTGTTGCTTTTGCAGGCCTTTTGGAAAACACAGAAAATCCAGAAGAGCTCAAAGGAAGAATAAGAGTTACCCATAATTCCACCGTGCTGGGGTCCCACTGTTATCATGTTAGTGTACATAACCTTATAGCTTTCTGGGTTTTGGGGTATAGTTATTTTTATAATGAAAGAAGAATTAGCCTATTATATTTTACAGCCTGTTTTATTGATTATTTTCTCTCCCATTATCAATGTCATTAATTATTCTTCCCCCAGTGGTTGATAGCCCCTACTCCCTGGGATCTTGCCTCCAGACTCAGGTGTGGAAATTTTGGGTGTTTCCATTGCAGTTTGTGAAAGCCAAACTTTGGAGCCAGGCAGACCTAGGTTTGAATCCCAGGTGTCACTCAGAACTATGAGACCTTGTATGAGTTACCGAACCTCTCAGAGCCTCAACAGGTATAACAATCCCTGTCTCCAGGGTTGTGAGAATCTAAAGGATCTCATTTATGTAAGGTGCACAGTCCACCAGGCACCCCACCCTCTCCCCTGCCTTCCTCCTGCACGTCATCCATTGAAGCTGAGAAGGCAGATTAGGAAACAGTGGCTGGGAAGGGCCAAAGTGGGCATCATCTTGGCCAGGGCATGCCTGACAGGAGCCCTCACTATTGAGGGGGCAGAGAGGGAGGGGTTCAGGGAATGCAGAACAGGTGGAGCTCAAAAGAAGCCAGAAAGGCTATCCTGTGAGCCCCTCGGGACTGGCAGGAATGGGGAGAGGGAGGGATCCTTCAGAAGACAGGGTGAGCCTGGGCTGGGCCAGGCTGGGGTTTGGATTTTCCCAGCCCTGTGAGGAGCAGCAAACAGGAGTCGGCAGCGAGCTAGAAGGTCATGCGGTGAATGTGACTGGGTCCTTGCTCTGAACCCAAAACACAGAGTCTGTCTGCGGTGCAAAGCTGTGAACGAGGTGAGTTTCCAAAGAAGGTTTTTCTTCTTTCTTTTTCCTTTCTCTCTCTCTTTCTTTCTTTTTTTCTTTCTCTTTCTTTCTTTCTTTCTTTCTTTCTTTCTTTCTTTCTTTCTTTCTTTCTTTCTTTCTTTCTTCTTTCTTCTTGGAAAGACTTTTAACTATCCCACTAAGGAGTGTAGATTTGGCCATCCTCAGCAGCCTTAGGCCAGTCCTGGCAGCTTGGGCTCCAGGAACCCTTCTGTGCAAATTAAAAGCTTTCCAGGCTTATCTTTGAACACACAGGTATTGGATTTGAGCAGTTTGAAGAACTGTTCCTGGAAGGAATCAATGAGGAACAGGCTCAGAAAAGAGGGAGGAACACACTGGATCACAAAGAAACATGACAGCAAGGTGTAGCATTCCCACCCCACAGAAGCTTCTTTCACTCCCCAAACCACCAGGCCTCACAGACAAGTGCCAGGCTGGCCATGATCCTTCAGACCCACATTCTCCAGGTCCCTGCCTTGCTGTCCTCTTTGTTGAGCTAGAAGTCACATACCATACATTCAACCATTTGAAGTAGAGGATCCCGTGGGCTTTAGTGCATTCACAACATTGTGCAGCCATCCCCACTATTCTCAGAACATTTTCATTCCCCCCCACAAAAGATACCTTGCCCTCCTTAGCAGTCACTCCTCATTTGTCCATTTTTTAAAAGATTTAATTTATTTATTTGTCAGAGAGAGAGAGAGCACAAGCAGGGGGATCGGCAGGTAGAGGGAGAGGGAGAAGCAGGCTCCCTGCCGAGTAGGGAACCCGATGCAGGGGCTCCATCCCAGGACCCTGGGTTCATGACCTGAGCTGAAGGCAGACACAATGCACTGAGCCACCCACGTGTCCCTGTTGGTCCATTTTTACTGAACGTCTGTGTATTTGGTGTAAGGCAGGGATCTAAATTCATTCTTTGGCATGGAGATATCCAGTTGTCCCAACACCATTTGTTGAAAAGATTATTCTTTCTCTCATTCAGTGGCCGTGGCACCCTTGTTAAAAATCAGTTGGCCATAAACAAGAGCTTATTTGTGGTCTCTCGATTCTATTCCATTGATCCATGCCTACCCTTACACCAAAACTACACTTTCTTAAGTACTGGAGCTTTGTAGTGAGCTTTGAAATCAGGAAATGTGAGTTCTCCAAATTTGTTCTTCTGTTTCAAGATAGTTTTGGCATTCAGGGTCCCCTGACTTTATCTAGTGATACAGCATCACTCTGCCTTCCATGAGTGAGGCTCTGTTTTGTGCACAGGTCTCTCAGGCACCACATGGGGAGAGCTTGATTCCTGGGTGGCTAAATGCCCTAATAATCTTCCCAGCTCATAGCATCCCTATGTTATCTTTATAATGAGGGGGAGCAGAATATGCCACCTTAAAATATGGCACTTTGTCATAGGAACTGAAGGCCGACACAAGAAAAGCTCTGCTCAGTGCTCCCCATCCCCGCCCACCATTTGCCTAAAAGCAGGACCTTAATTTGTAGAGGTCTCAGTCCTTGTCTCTCTACCAGGAAGGATGGCAGACAATTTTAGACCATTATCATCCCCTCCCTAGACCATTGTGAGCTGGGAGACAGGACCAGAGGAATCTACATAACAAACCCGCCTAACCATTGGTTTCTCCTGACATTTGCCTTCCCACAATTTGCTGCCCCTAGAAGCTCTACATGTTCTCCCTTCCTCTTACCACTTCTCCACAAGATTACTGCTCTTTGCTAAGATGCTGCAAGAGCCCAAGTGCTAAGCATCCCTTTGAGCTACTCATCACTCAGTACTCCTGTTAACAAACTTCTGTTTGTTGTTCTCTTGTTAATCTATCTCTTGTTGCCCTATTTATTTATTTATTTATTTATTTATTTATTTATTCTTTTTATTTTTTTTAAAGAGACTTTTTTTTTTTAAGATTTTATTTATTTATTCAACAGAGATAGAGACAGCCAGCAAGAGAGGGAACACAAGCAGGGGGAGTGGGAGAGGAAGAAGCAGGCTCATAGCAGAGGAGCCTAATGTGGGGCTCGATCCCATAACGCCGGGATCACGTCCTGAGCCGAAGGCAGACGCTTAACTGCTGTGCCACCCAGGCGCCCCTCTTGTTGCCCAATTTATGAGGCCCCAGTGGAGGCTCTAGAAGGATAAGGAAAAAAGCTAAGTTTCCCCTCCCCTGCAATACCAGTACCTTAGACTCTGTAACCCAACAGTGTCACCCACCCCGGCTCCGGAAATCCCAGTGGGAGACAGAAGGCTCCAAATGCCCGAGGGCAGAGCAGCCCCAGGTTAAAAGCCAAGTGAGCTTTCTGTGTGTTGCAGAGATTCTCACAATGGCCAGATGGTCTTTGTTTCAACAACCTGACTCTTGGAAGCAAGAAAGCTATAGCAGACGGTAGTCAAAGAGTTGGTGTGGCTGTGTTCCAATAAAACTTTATTTATGGACCCTGAAATTTCAATTTTATAGACGTTGCATGTATCACAAGATGCTACTCTTCTTTTGATTTTGTCCTCCACCATTTAAAAATGGAAACATCCTCCTTTCTGAACTTACTGGCCATGGAGAAACAAGCAACAGGCTGGAAGTGGCCCAGGGTTCATAGTTTGTGGACCCTGACTTAACGTGACACAGGAAACGTGGGGCATAAAGAGATCACACATAAAACCAAGAAACGTCCGTTAGCAGCTCGTTCTGATTACAATGGCATTTTGCGAAACCACACTTCTCCCTGATGTAAAGCAGGTTTTTATCTGAAGCTCCTAAAATTAGAAGTCTTTATAAGTAAAATGCAATAGCCCAGGAACAATGGACAAAACCCTGTTTAAAAAGCTATTTCCAAAACAGGCAAGACAGTGAGAGCTGAGGTAGAGGCCCCTTGGCCCCCAAAGCCTTGGACACCCCCTCCAGGTAGTCAGGGCCATATTAATGCCTACATCTAAGACCAAAGGTATCTATGGATTCATCCTGAGTCACAAGGCACATCCCTGCTCAATTTGGAAACGGAGAGGAAAAAATATACAACATTTAGAGTTGCTGTTTGGGCACACGAAGTGTTGGTGTCACTAGGACTTTGGTCGAAAAGACCTGGATTCTTCTGTCTGCTCTTTCTGTGACTGAGAGACTCCAAACCCCAACTGCTAAGCCACAATCCTGGCGCCATCTCATTCTGGCCATACGATGTTAGACAGAGTTCTCCAGGTCCCAAGCCTCAGCTTCCTTATCTCTAAAATGGAGATGATGAGGATGATGCTAATGATAGCTTCGGGGACTCATTGTGGGGATAACCACATGGTACTTGGCACATAATAAGCATTTAACAAATGTTCCCTTGTATTATTATAAAGGAGAAAACATTAGTCATGTCCACTTTATGGAAACCAATGAGGTGCATGATGTGAAAATGTGAGAAAGTGAGATCTAAGGTGGCATTTCAGCTATCCTGTTAGAAGCAGGGGCCACAGAATCTTGGGGACTAAGTCAATGCCCTCACTAGGTGTGGGGCAGGGACAGCAGCCCCTGTTTACTAGTCGTCTTTAAAGGACAAAAAGTGAGCTTTGAACTTGAGCTGCTTAATCTCGGTAGCACTTTACTTATGGTTCCTCTTTTATTCTTATTTGTACCTTCTCTCTATTTCTCTTGAGTGGTATTGCCAGAAATGTATCAGCTTTTGTTAAAAAAAAAAAAAAAACAGGCACAAAACACATAAAACTTCTTTGGTTTCCTTGATCCTACCTATTATAGTTTTCTTTTGTTTTTTTCATTTCTGCCCTGTATTATTTTCTTCTTCCCACTTTCTTGTTCTGTCCTTCTTATCACTTCTAAAGTTAGATGCTTAGCTCATTCGCTTTCAACTTTTTTTCTTTGCAATTTAAGCATTTAAGGACGTAAATTTCCCTTGTGCAGCCCAAATGTTTTGACAGCTAGTCTTTCCATTATCATTCACTGAGAAATATTTTCTAGTGTCCATTAAATATGGTCTTCCCACTCCTTGGGGAGCTGTATGGTTTACCCTCCTTGCTCAGCTCTGCAGAAATAGGCCCCTGCTCTCTGCATCCTTAATCTGATTCATTCTTAGTGTTGGTGTCAAACTTTCTTCAAATATTGTATTTGCAGATATCAGGTGTCAACTAATTTCCTTGAAAATAGCACTTCTTTTTCACGTTATGGTTTCTCTTTGTTACAGCTTGGGGGTGAGGGGCAGATAACTTTGCCTTATTTAACCACAAATCCCCAGGTGCAGCTTGCAATTTTACTTGCAGGAAAAAGAAAGGTTAGGTGCAGTACCCAAATATTACCAATAGATGACGCTATTGGCCCGTTCGAGGCCAGCTTGTACTTTTCCTACAGTTGCTCTAATCTGTTCGTCTGTTTGCATTTGAGTTTGTTCTAGAGAAAAGATACCCAGATCAGAAGAGGTAGAGAGGTTATATGATACTGGCTACACACTTAGATGCTCCAGGCACTCAAGAGAAAAACATAATAAATAAAAACTTTGGTTTAAAAGGTGCAGAAAAGTGTCCCTCTGAGAACCTCTCATTCGGAGGTCCAGCGACCTTACAGGAGGAAGAAGCATTTGCTTCCCTGCGTCTTGATTAGAGTGATCTGTCCAGCCATTTCCTGGAGATGCTTCCCCTGGCACAGCCACCTGGCTGACTTGCTCTGGATTGAGCGGTCCTCCCAAAAAATCACCTTCGGGTGTTAAAAAAAAAAAGAAAAGTTAGAATCTTTATTGGGGAACAATTTTCCACCAGAGTGAAATAGGAGGTAGAAGAGGTGATGAGGGGGGCATCAAGCCTTTGAATGATTAGGCCTTTCCAAGGTACACATATCCTCATGTCTGCATCCCATCTGTTTCTTGCTCTTGAATGACCTCTACTCAAACCTCCTAAGCACTCCTGGAGATTTAATGTGATTAAGAACCACCTGGTGTCCTACTTCTGGGTATCTATCTGAAAGAAGCAAATTCACTATTTCAAGGAGGTATCTCAACTCTCCTGTTCATTGCAGCATTATTCACAATAGCCAAAATGTGGAAACAACCTAAGTGTCCATTGATGGAAAAATGGATGAAGAAGATGTGGGGTGTGTGTGTGTGTGTGTGTGTGTGTGTGTGTGTGTAACAGAACACTGTTCAGCCATAAAAAACAGAGGGAAATCCTGCATTTGGGACAACATGGATGGACCTTGAGGGCATTATACTAAGCAAAACAAGTCCAACAGAGGAAAACAAAGACTGTATAATCTCAGTACGTGTGGAATCTAAAAAGGTGGAACTTGTAGGACCAGGGAGTAGAATGGCAGTGGTCAGGGGCTAGTAGGGGGAGAAATGGGGCAATGTTGATCAAAGGATACAAAATTTCAGTCATAAGATGGATATGTTCATCTACAGCATGGTGACTATAGTTAACAACACTGTATCCTATCCTCGAAAGGTGCTATGAGAGTAGAGCTTGTGTGTGAAGTGAAGGACGTGTTAACTAACCTTATTGTGGTAAACATTTCATAATACATGCATGTATCAAATCATCACATTGTACACCTTAAATTGAATCGTTGTTATATATGAATTATATCTCAATAAAGCTGGGGTGGGAATCACCTGGTGATTTCGTTAAAATGCAGTTTCTGACTCTGGAGATGTAGCACATACGTGAGATTCCGTATTTTTAACAAGCTCCCAGGTGAGGCTGGTGGGACAGGTCTGCCAGCCACACTTCGTGCAGCAAGGGCTCATGGAGGAGGGCTCATGGAGGGAGTCAGTGTGGTGGCTTCAGAGAAGCTCCAGGATTTGGAATCAGAAGCCCTGCCTTCAAATCCAGGCTCCAGCACTTTCCAGGGCAAGCCAGAGAATCTGTCAAGGGCCTCGGCTTCCTCAGCAGGAACTCAGGGATATTACACTTAGTAACACATGGGGTGAAATGGAGTGATTTGAGTGTGGCTCCAAACTCACTGCCTTGCCAGGGAAGGAGCTTGGTCATGTTTTCAGGAAACGTGAGACTTACACGTAAGATGGCATGTGAATACCGATATAGAACGCCCTGGACCACTTCTCGTTTGTCATAGAAACGGTCTATGGAATCATTTTCTAAATCTGCCCGGGACTTAGTGAGAAAACAGAAATGCTTGAGACCCACCCATCCTCTTCCACATCCTCAGAATCTCCGTGCAGGGAAGGGACTTACCTTTTTAACAAGCACTCAGAAACATTCTTGAGGGGCGCCTGGGTAGCGCAGTTGTCAGGCGTCTGCCTTCGGCTCAGGGCGTGATCCCGGCGTTCGGGGATCGAGTCCCACATCGGGCTCCTCTGCTGGGAGCCTGCTTCCTCCTCTCCCACTCCCCCTGCTTGTGTTCCCTCTCTCGCTGGCTGTCTCTCTGTCACATAAATAAATAAAAATCTTAAAAAAAAAAAAAAAGAAAAGAAACATTCTTGAGATGAGGCAAGTTTGAAACACTGGTGTACAGAACAAACAATGTGGGAAAACCGGCCTCCGTACTGGAAACTAGAAAAATACACCATCCATCTGTCTGAAGTGGCAGCATTGTTCCTCAGCTTTCATAAAGATGGGGTCAAAGGAAGCCTAGAGAGACAGCCCCAGCCCTCTTGTGGAAGATGGAGGATGGAAGTAGGGGCAGCAGTCACCAGACAGCCCTAGAGGGAGGCAGGCAGCCCTGAGACAGGTCTCTAGGCTTCCATCCATGAGGCATGTGCATTCCCGGAAGCAGGGCTTCCTGCTTGGCAGCAAGGAAATCACTTCATGCCAGTCCTGGTCTGGGGTCTGCCACTTTTCTTTCTTTCTTTCTTTCTTCTTTCTTTCTTTCTGTTTTTAAGATTTAATTTATTTATTTGACAGAGAGAGAGCACAAGCAGAGGGAGAAGCAGTCAGAGGGAGAGGAAGAAGCCAGGCTCCCTGCTGAACAGGGAGCCCGACATAGGACTTGATCCTAGGACCACAGGATCATAACCTGAGCCAAAGGCAGACACACAAGTGACTGAGCCACCCAGGCACCCCTGGGCTCTGCCATTTCTCCCAGAGAATGAGAAAAGGAGGAGAATCAGCAGGATCACAAAGATTGTACTATTTTGTCCAGAACAGTTTATCATTTTCGTATCAAAAGGTAATACAAGAATTCCCTTCCCCTGTAGCAAGTCCACTCTGGGAATTTATGCCAAGGAGAGAATCAGAAAACCGGACAAAATTGAATGCATTCAGATGGTTCATGCACCATTGTTTGTAATACCAAGAAGTTTGAAACAACCAACCGGAGATTGAATGGTTAAATACATTTGAACTGAGGAGGATCTAGGGAGGCCAAGGGAGGAGGGTGGCAAGCTTTGGAAAGCAGACTCAGCAGACACAAAATGCCCCATGAGAGAGCAGATGACCAGCGTGATGAGAACACTGGGCAAGAGGGCAGGTTGGCAAGCAAGGAGGAAGATAGAAAGGCAGGCGGTCAGGGGCACCTGGGTGGTTCAGTCGCTTAAATGTCTGCCTTTGGCTCATGTTGTGATCCTGGAGTCCTGGGATCGAGCCCTTCATCAGGCTCCCGAAAGGGAGCCTGCTTCTCCCCCACCCTGTTCTCTCTCTCTCTCTCTCTCTCAACTGCTATCTCTGTCTCTCCCTCTCAAATAAATAAAATCTAAAAAAGAAAGAAAGAAAAAGAAAGAAAAAAGAAAGAAAGAAAGAAAGAAAGAGAAGAAGAAAGAAAGAAAGAAGAAAGAAAGAAAGAAAGAAAGAAAGAAAGAAAGAAAGAAAGAAAGAAAGAAAGACGGTCAGATGGGCTCGTAGACCAAGGACCAGAAGCATGAATGTTACTCTGAAACATTGATGTGTTCTAAAGCAGGAAGCAGCCTGATAGATTTATTGTAAGAAACTAGCCGTGGCTGCTCCGCAGAGGAGGGAGATGGGGACAGTGGAACGAGGAACAGGAGTGGAAGTGAGGAGACCAAATCAAGCCTATCGTCCAGGTGGGAGACCGTGGTGAAGAGACAGAATGGGTGGGTTAGACACTTGTTCTAGGGACAGAACTAACAGGGTTCACTGTTGTCTTGGGCATCAGTGACAAGGAAAAGATGACTCCCAGATTCAACCTTTAGAAACTGAGTGGCATGACCCAAATGAGGAAGTCCGGTGTTGAGGGACAGGATTGAGGAGTGGAAACATTTGGATATGTTATGTTTTGAATACTTTAGACACATGTCCAATAGGAGATGTCACACAGACAGTTGGATTTATGAGACTGGAGGTCAGAGAAGACATAAACTCAGGAAGTATTAACTTGTAGAATATTAAAAACCACAGAATGTGTGATTGCATAGAGAAGAGGTCCCAGAAGGGATCCATGTGGAACATCAGAAATACTCGTTTCAAAGAAGTATACCTTTAGCTCAGGTCTTGATCTCAGCATCGTGAGTTCAAGCCCTGCACTAGGCTCCCTGCCTACTTAAATAATAATTTTTTTTAAAAAAGTATATGGGGTGCGACATTGTTTTATTTAAAATTTAAAAATTAAAATGACATCTTAGTATACACATGGAAAAGATCTGCATGAATAGTCACCAAACTGTTCGTGGTGGTTACCTCTGGGTGGTTGGTTGGGAGGGCTTTCATTTCTCCATTGTATGTCTCTGTCACATTTGAATTTTTATAAAGAGCATGGTTATTACCTTTGTAAAACTGAGAGAAAAACAATAAATAGAATTGCTTTAAATGATAGCACCCAGTGTAGGTGAGGATGCTGTGACGTGGGCATGTGTCCTCTTTGGAGAAAGTGTAAATTGGCACAACTTTCTAGAATGAAATTTGGATTTCCTTTGAACAAAATTACATGTCAAGAGCCTTAAAAACTTCAGACCTTTCCACTTCCTGGTACTTTTGCTGGGACAACCATCAGAGATGGTTGTCAGGAAACATGGAAAGGTTTTAATAGTTTTAAGATGGCAATTTGGCCATAGGCCCATGAACACTATAAATGCCCCAGACTCTGCCGCACCCAGCCATCCCTTATCCCCATCAGATCCCTGAGGGCACCGGTACTGGAGAAACAAGAACACTCAGGACGGGAATTACCACCTGATCATTATCCCTCATGTGTCTGTGCCTTCCCCTGCGGGTCTCCATGGAGCCCCACACTTAGTCTGCTGCCCCAGGGAAGTTGCTCTCTCCCACGTCCAGCTTTTGGATGAAGAAGAGAGGGACCCATGAGATGGGGAGATGGCCAAGTTCTTCCTGGGAAGACCAGTTTCCCTGCATGGTTGGGAAAAGAACATCAGACACACGGCTCATGCTCAAAGGCTTCTAACAATTGGGTTTGGTGCCATGGAATGTCACCCTCCATCCCAACCACCAGAAGAAGCTTCTTATTAAACTCTAGCTTTGACGGGCTCACCCTGAAACAAACACACTTTCAGATTCAGGGTCCTCCAGGACCCCAAGCCTAGATACACATGCGAACATTTTTCTCCCTTTCCAAAGAATGTCTCTGAAGTTGCATGAGCCTTGGGTCCCTGTAGATTGGGGATGAGCCCACTGTTAGAAACTTGAGCTGGAAAAGAGGGAAATAACCAAGTGGTTAGTAGACCCCACAGCTTTCTGAAAAGAGGCACAGGAGAGGCCCCAGGAGAGCAGGAGCACGGGCAACTGGAACATTTGCCTAAACTGGGGTTAGGAAGTGTCACTGGTGGGGAGGGCTAACGGGGTGAAAGTGCCTCCCGGCTCCTGCTGAGGAGCAAATGAATGCCTAAGATGATGTCTAGAAAGGTCTGACCACGTGCCCTGCACACAATCAGTGCTTATTAGACTTTATTATTAGCGTCATTATCACTGTTATTACTAGTATTGTTGGTCTTACCATGAAGATCTGCCAACTGCGTTTGCTGAAGCCCCTGGAGCTGCCGTAGGGCTGGTTTCAGTCACTCCAAAGGCACCAAACTTTCTTAGTGGCACCACTAAGGTTTGCTTTGCAAATTTTCATGAAGTCTGTCTTCTTCATTACTGTCATATTCTTGCACTAAATTCCCATGTGGCTGTGCAGCAGACCTACCCCTGGCAGGTGTTATCTCACAAGAAACCCTCCCAGGGGGGTGGGGTAAGACAAGTGACCCCCCCACACACACACACACACTTCACAAGTGAGGGGACTGCCTTCTGAGTTGCTTCTGGGCCTCACCCAAAGTCTAAGAGTCAGTGTGTGACAATCTGAGCCCAGACTGTGGCTTTTCCGATCTTCTAGTAACCTCTCTGAGCAGTTAAGTCAGCTTGGCACTGGACAGAGAAGCCAGCTTATCCACCCCAGTTAAAAAGTACTGAAGGCTGCTTGAGGGGTCCAGGGGCTAAGGAACCTGGAATCCAGGATGCCAGTTGGATTACAATCCCAAAAAACTACTCTGCATTTGCTCCCCCAGACTAGCTGTCTGTGTTTTCACCACCATATTCCTCAACATCTTTCTTTCCCTTTGCAAAAGAGAAAGAAAGGTGTCCCACAAAACTGTCCCTGGTGAGGGGGGAGGGGGACTGATCACACACAAGCCTGGGAGAGTGGCCCTACCTTTCTAACCTTGCCTGCAGGAACTACCCATGAGGAAACAGGCTGCTGGGTCTACAGTGGAGCTTCACCTTTAATTAAATGTTAATTCACTCCTGCCTTGTCCCTGTGGCCATGTGCTGCTGGGAATATATGCCACGGTAACCTGGAGCAAAGCCAGAGCCTCTCTGAAGAACACCAAGAGGCATCACTGAGTAAAAATAGATTTTCCTGACTATTAAATCCAGTGCTCCACTGGGGGAGCCAACAAGAGCACTCCCAAAGGAAGCCCAGAGCTGCCTCTGGGCAGAGAACAGATGCTTCCAGTAAATGTCCCCACCCCAACACACACACACACACACACACACACACACACACATTGGTATTACACAATTACCCATTAGATTCATCATGTTTCTGGTGGGAAACCATCAGGATGAGGATGAGAAAAGCAAGAGCTTCTAGCCATTCTCACGAAAGAAGTGCTAACTTGGTGCCAGGCACTGTGGGGAAATGAGGTGAGGTCACCTTTCAGCAAGAGGGCCAGTGCCCCGCCCACTGTGCACCTGGAGTTCCCCTACGGTCTCTTGGCTTCCTACCCTAAACACTTGCATCTGTCTGACTGGGGCCATCTCTGGCTGTGGGAGCAGAGGGCATGTGAACAGGACTGTCCTGAAGTGCCATAGACTTAATGCCCCCAGGAGGGGGTCCAATGAGGGAGGAGCGGGTGGAGCCACAGCTTCCTTGCCTCTTGCTCTACTCAGTCTCTCAGAGGTCCCTCAGTGGGAGGAAGACCCCGTTGCCCACCCTGACCTCCTGCTCATTAATTTCTCCTGTCTTGGCATTCATCTTTTTCTGACTAACTTTACAGAATCACTTTTCAAATACTTGAATCCAAATCCTAGTCTCATCATCTGCTTTGGGAGGAACTCAAACTAAGACTCAATTTTACTCTTAGTCTCAGTAATGACATTTCCAAGTTAGCTGTACTAAAAGTGAGCATCTCAAACCCAAACATCTACAGGCCAAAGCCATGAGTAAAGAAGCCAAGTGGTGCATGAGGGGTCCTGGGGACACAATATCTTCTCTCTCAGGGGTAGCTACTACTCTACTTAGGAGATCATTGCCATGCAAGGGGGTGGCACTATTGCTAGATCTCTCCATTTTTAAAGGGTCTGAAATTCTATCTTTTATATGGGCTTTCTTAATTTTTGAAGTTTGAACCAATTATAAAATATTAAAATACTATGAAGTTCAGAGAAACCTACTCATGCACCAGAGAGCCCACCCATAGTCCCCCAGCTTGTAATGTCTGCTTCCACTGAATTTGTCAATCAGGCATCCACTGGTGACCTTTTCCAGGGTAATTTAAGTTGAGTGGTAAGGCAGAAGGCATATTGTGGAAAGCCGAGAAAGGGTTAGAGGTGAGGTTAGAGAAAGCCAGTGTAGGTGGTTCGTTACAGAACAGAGAGAGTAATTCTTGAGGAAAGAGAAGCACCTTAGTTTTTAAAGCTTGGTGGCTTGAGAATTTTTGTAAGCAGAGAGGAAAGACCCAATAACAAAGAAGAGTTTGAAGACAGAGGAGAAAGGCGGGGTAGCCAATTGAGAAAAGTCTGTCAAACGAGGGCAAGAATGGACTCAGTAGTGCTAGATGGAATCTTGGTCTGCATGGTGAGGAAAGCCCAGCACTCTCGGAGATGGGCCTGGGGCATATGGGGGCAGTGGGGTGTGGGATCCCTGACACCCTAAGGTAAAAATGTTCTGAAGCACCCCACAGCAGAGTGTCTCATTCCTTTGAAAATAACATGTATTTGGTATTTTTATTCCTTATTTCATTTTAATTCTCTAATTACAAAATGGATAACATGCTTGTTGTGGAGATGTTGGAAAATGCAGAAAAGCATAAAGAAGAAAATAAAAATGTCCTGTTATTCCACAACCTAGAGATAACCACTGTTGATATTTTGCGTTTATACCTTTTTCCTTCAAAGTGGAATTATATGGTACTACTGTTTTGTAATCTGATTTTTACTTCTTAACATATCATAAAAGGTGATATGTCCTCTGCCTGGCTCTCTTTCTTTCTTTTCCACCTTGGAACCAAACTACCATATCATGAGGAAGTCTAAGCTACATGGAAAAGCCCATGTGAATGTTCCGGCTGAGCCCCTAGCTGGTTATCAGCAACTGCTTGTATGTGAACAAACACACCGTCACAGGATTCCAGCCTTTAAGTTCTCCAGCTGAGGCCCCAAACATCACAGAGCAGAGATAAGCCACTTCTACATTGTCCTGTCCAAATTTCTGACTACAAAAACCATGATTAAAAATAACAATGATAGTAATGATATAATAAATGAGCATTGTTCAATAACTAAAGCAGTATTGTATTGCAAGAATATATATAATAATTCTCCTTTCTTGGGCCTTAGGTTGTCTCCAATTTTTTAAACGATAAATAACAGTGAGATGAGCCTCCATATAGCTGATTCTTTGCCTAATTAATCATCTATTTCCTAAGACTAAATTGATGGAGGTGCAAAAACTAGGTCAAAAACTATGATCATTTTAGGACAATCTTTGGGAATACACTGTTAAATTGCTTCCTAGAACAATTGCATCAATTTACATTCCCATCAGTAGCGGGTGAGAGCATGTGAAAGCATCTAGTGAGTTACTCTTAGTCACTGTTCTCTGGTAACTTCACATTTCTTTTCCTCAAACTGTCATCCCTACATCTGTTGGTACTTTTTGCGGTATATGATTCTGAGGTCCCCCAACAATCAGTGGATGCCATGTTGGCAGTTGCTCAAGGGAAGGACTGGGTGATAGGGCTACACTGGCGAAAAGCTCTGCTCAGTACAGGGGTCCTCAGAGGGTTGCCACCCTTGATCACACCACAGACCAGAGTCTCCTCCTGTCCTGCTTAGATGCAGCCACAGTGCTGACCCCAGAAACTATGCTTACTCCTGCTCTGCTTCTAAATGCAGATGATAATAGTGGGAGAATATCCTTTTCTATTACCCTGCTGCTGAGAAAAAATTCACATAATATAAAATTACCCATTTTAAAGTGATAAATTCAGTGGTACTTAACAAAATTCACAATGCTGTGCTACAATTAACTACCTCTATCTAGTTTCAAAACATTTTCAGTGTCCCTAAAGGAAATCCCATTCCCACTAAGCAATTTGCCCCACTGCCCCTCCCCCCGCCCCTGGTAATCACCAATCTATTTTCTGTCTCTATGGATTTGTCTATTCAGAGTATTTCATGTAAGTGGGATCACGCAGCGTATGACCTTTTGTGTCTGGCTTCTTTCACTCAACATGATGTTTTCAAGGTTCATCCACACTGAAGATTGTATCAGTACTTCATTCCTCTTTATAGCTGAATAATATTCCAGAGTATGGCTATCCTACAGTTTGATTATCCATGGAAGGACACTTGGATTGTTTCTTTCTTGCTCCTTTTTATCAAGATACCTGTACTGAAACTTGTCCTACAGATAGAGGCATTTCTTGTCACTTCTCTGTCTGAATTCTTCCCAGGCTCTTCCACTCAATTATTGAGGAATATTCATCACCCTATTTTTCAGCCCTAAAACCAATTGATTCCTTGCTGAAGACCTTGTTTAACCTGACTTGGATTAAATTTTTCCCACTTTTTTTTCAAGACTCTATTTATTTAGTTATTTATTCAGAGAGAGAGAGAGAGTGAGCTGGGGGCCAAGGGGCAGAGGAAAATGGAGAGAGAGAGGTCTGAAGCAGACTTCACCCTGAATGTGGAGCCTGATGTGGAGCTCGATCTCACAACCCTGAGATCATGACCTGAGATGAAATCAAGAGCCGGACACCTAACCGACTGAGCCACTCAGGCGCCCTCTCCCACTTACTTTCAAAGCAAAACAAAAATCTTTCCAGAGTCTATCAGGTAACTAAAAAAATTTCTTTTTGATAGAATAGGGCTTGAAAGAAGATATTCAAATGGGGTTAAAGCAAGTTATAGTGTCCTAGCAGGCTTTTCTGATTTAGCTAGAGATGTTTGGGCCAAATAAATGGTTATCAAAACTCTCCTTTGTGCTTCCACATGGTTTGATAAATTAAGTACTTGACTAGAAAGAGAAAAGAAGACAATTGTTTGGGTGTTAGAGCAAAGATGCCAAAGAGGGAATCGGTAGCACTCCCTGTCTTTACCCAGTCTGTTTTCCCACCACTGACCTCAACACAGGCCTCTCATTGTGATGTGTGATGGGCATGGAGCACGGTGGGCATGAATTTGATTACCCCTCTTGGGCCAGAACTACAGTGCAGCTGTCCCATTTTTCACATCCAGTTGTTGGATCCACGTGAGAACTCGAGGGGACCATGCCTGACACATTAGAGTCAAGAACTTATGTCTCATTCACTTATTCCATCTGAAGATCTACTGAAATGGGGGCTACATGTACCGGGCTCCACTGATTTATCTTATTTAGAGAAAAAGAAGTTCACTGAAGCTTCAGAATGAAAACATTTGTATGGCCAAATCTACTGACCAGTTCTAAGTGTTGTTGTTAAAGACTGAACATCAGCATCAACCATCAACATCTTGATCTATTGAACAATTCAAAACAAATCTATCCAAACACTATGACTCTTACTTCTTCTCAAAGTAAACACTTGAAACTTGCTTCAACATTCTGTTCGGTATTTTCCGGTCTCAGAGGTCAAATGGAATACAAGTTTTCCCTCACTATCTGAAAACAGAGCGTTCCTATGAAACCTTGCATAAATTGAAATGGTGTGAATGGAAAAAGGATTACCATTCTGTAGAAGCCAAAATCCTCTTCAAATTTCTTTCAGTTAGCAAAAAAACAGGTACTGATGTAGGTCTCTTGTAAAAGCAAACTAGCATAAAGCAAACTTTCAGATAGCAGGGAAAACCTGTGTTTTGATCTGGGTGAGGGTGTTCTGGTGAAGGATACAGTGTTCAGCAGATGAGATGCCTGAGGATATATACCTCCCCTGGAGGAGCATCTGTCAAGTAGCATTGAAAGTCAGAAGGTTTCACGGGAAAGCTGTCTTCTCTCATCCTCTGCTACTTAGGATGTAGGCTGCTAATGGGAATGGGGATAGGTTGAGAGGGAAGATATTTTGCAAGATAAGTAGAAGCATATATTATTAGTCCAGACTGTTTGGATCACCTGTGCCAGAAACATAGCACAAATTAACTTAAGCATAAAAAAAGCAATTTATTGATTAACCAATGTTCGTTCAGTCATGGCTGACTCTAGGAGTCAAACTACATCATCCATTCTGCTGAACCAAAAGATGGAGAGGGTTAGTCCCCCAGAATAAAAGCCAGAATTTCAGGGTAGATAACGGCAAGAAATTCTACCACAAGAGACCATAAAACTGACCTCCATAAATGTTGCCCTTAGAGACCACAATGCCTGATCTCATGGTGCCTTTTCAGCATAAGTACGAGAAATACACTGAGAAGCAAAACAGATACTCCCTCTGCCTTCATGGAATTTGCATTTTAAGGTCAATATACTTTATTATAACTCCATCCAGACTAGCCCCTGTCTTCATTAATTGCCACACAATAGCTTATGGGAGGAGTATCAAAGGCCAGAGCCTGAGACAAGTACTGGGTACATACGATTTACAGAGGGAATGTTCTTAGGAGAGAGGGGAGGGATAGAAACAGGGGGGCAGGGGGAGAAGCTAAGCAAGAAAGTGGTTTTAGGTGGAGTCAGCTTTAGCCTTGATCCTATGGGAAGCTCTGGAGCATGAATTGTACCACAGAGTTGGTCTCAGCTTGAGGCAAGAGGCCTGGCCTTATGTACATCCACTGGTATACTCATTGGCTGTGGGCTGCCCTGGGTGGGCTGGCAGTGTAATCTTCCAGGCCAGAGGGCTCCTAGTCTGGCAGAACAACCCTCTGGAGGGGATAGCTGTGAGCCATTAACCATCACACTCCCAGCTGCCTGGCGTGGATCCACTGGCCTGGTGAAGGCATCTGCATGATATCAACAGTGCTCACACAGGAAGGACGATCTAGCTATGTACTGGATAGCAGCTTTTATTTGATTAGTTAATTAATTATCCAATTAGTTAAATGATATGACCAAAGAGCAAAATAGTAGCAGTAGTAATAATAATAATCATGGGAGATGAATTAAACTTTCTCTACATCTTTCCTAGGACCTTGGTGATTCTTTTAGGGAAAATAATAATAAAAAATGAAGGCCACATGGTAAGCTGAGTCTTTCTCAACAATGCCCAGCGTAGTGGGGGAATTTAATGGAATGAGGTTGAATACTGTAAATTGTGTTTGGAAGCTGGAGAATGCATATCTACCAGGAAACCTATGCTTCCTAAAAATGAAAGCACTCATATGGTCAGGACTATTACAGTCTTTAATCATTTGTAACTGAAAGCTTGTAACAGAACAAAGTGGGAGTTGAAACCTCAGAACCTAATTTCTCGCTAATGGACAAAAAATTATGTCTATTGGAACATCCATTGCAGATGAACAATGAGCAGTTGATAAAAATTTTATTCTTCCTTCAATTTAAAATGATTCTGTTCATTAGGAGTTGTATCTTTACTAATTGCAAAAACTTTACAAGGCATTAGGAAGATGTCAAAAGTTCAACCATGTCCTAGAAAGGGAACTGAAAGCCCTGGGGGCCCAAAGTCAGCAGGTGTACTGCAGTCAGGGCTGAGGACTGGGAACCTGCACCCACTGTGAGAAATGACCAGTGAGGATTTTCTGTTGAGGAACAGAAGTGAACACACACCAGGCTCCCCACTACACAGACAAAGCTTCCTGTCAACAGTAACATGACTTTACTATTTCTATCATATTCATGAGCATAACTTTGCCATGCCAGGAGACTCCTGCCCAGGAAAGTAACTTGAAAGTTCATTATATGAACCTCCCAAAAGTCACATCAATGCTTCTACAGGAAGCATCAATAGACAGCTTACTTTCTAAAACTCTTTGAATCCCTCACCACAAAATTCCCACCTTGCTGTTTCCAGCAATTCTAAACCATTATATCATGATCTTTATCAAATCCTAATCAAGCATCTCACTGAGAGATTCACTTTAAATAAAATGAAGGGGAGGTAAACAGTAGGGGGAATGAACCACGAGAGACTATGGACTCTGGGAAACAAACTGAGGGCTTCGGAGGGGAGGAGGGTGGGGGATTGGGATAGGCCAGTGATGGGTACTAAGGAGGGTATGTATTTCATGGAGCACTGGGTGTTATATGCAAACAATGAATCACGGGATACTACATCAAAAACTAAGGATGTACTATATGGTGACTAACATAACATAATAACAAATTTTTTAAAAAATAAAAATAAAAAAAATAAAAAATAAATAAATAAAACGTCTATTCCTCAATAAGATCCAGCTTTGCCTTTGCCCCTTGAAGATACAGTCAAAGTTCTGTTGTGGTGGTGTTCTCGCTTATCACAGTGAGCAATTAATTCAGCATTGTCTTATCAATCTGTTGTGTTGGTGATATTTGGGGAGCTTATATTTGACAGAGTTTAATAGCTGTAGCTTTTCTCAGACATAAAACTTAGTGCTTGCTTCTCTCCCATCCTTAAACTCTTACTCTAGGGCCACTTCTTGAATCCCTGCTCTTAACATTGCGATGTTTTCCATCTTACTCTAAACCCCCTCAAGAAAACAACAGGAATAGAAATAAATTTTAAGGGGCGCCTGGGTGGCTTAGTTGTTAAGTGTCTGCCTTCGGCTCAGGGCGTGATCCCAGCGTTCTGGGATCGAGCCCCACATCAGGCTCCTCCTCTGGGAGCCTGCTTCTTCCTCTCCCGCTCCCCCTGCTTGTGTTCCCTCTCTCGCTGGCTGTCTCTCTCTCTCTGTCAAATAAATAAATAAAATCTTTAAAAAAATAAAATAAAGAAATAAAATTTAAGGATAGGTAGAAAAATTATATAAGTGAAACTTTATACATCTAGCATTAAAGCTTTAAAATCTGTAAGACAAAAATGATAGCTATACAAGGACAAATGGACAAATCCACAATCCTTATGACAAAATTAAAAATACCAGAAATTGACAGAGTAGACACAGGTAAGAATATAGAATATTTGAATAACAATTAACAATGTACATTAAATGTTCTAGCTTCAAAACAAATAATATATTCTCTCCCTTTGATTCATTTTCTATACTGAGCCTCCATGATCCATCTTTCCTGTTTTCCTCCCATTTTATTGCTGCCTCTTTCTCAGATCTTTGCTCATTCCTCTCATTCTCTCAGACTTAATGTGTGTGTCCCACAGCTTGGTGCTGGGCTCTTCTCCTCTCTACTTACACCCACTCCCTTGGAGAACTCATCTGGTCTCTTGGCTATAGATACCAACTTCCTATTTGCAGCTCCTAAATTTATATCCCCATTCCAACCTCTCTTCTGAGCCCTATATTCATGGATCCAATTATGTACTCAACACAACTCAACTTTAGCATTTTGGAAATTGAATTCCAGAATCTTCACCTCCCAATCTGACTCATCAACAGTCTTCCCCATCTCAGTGGATGGCAACTGCAGAAAGTCACAGAAACCAAAACCTTGGCATAATCCTAGACTCCAATCTTGATTCCCCATCACTAATCTGTCAGGAAATCCAGTTGGCTCTGCCTTCAAAATATATCCCAAATCCAATCACTTCTCCCCGCCTCTTCTGCTGGTATTCCAAATCACTATCATGTCCTACCTGAACAATAGCAATAACCTCCTAGCCGCCTCCCTGCCTCCACTCTTGGCTCCCTACAGTCAGTTCCTCACAAAGTTATCAGTGTGAGCACTTAAAAACTAAGTGAGATCACGACACTCCTCTGTGCCTCTGTCAGGGTTCTACACAGCCCTACAGAGCCCTGCAGGAAGTGCAAACACATGCATGCACACATAGTTACCTACCTCCTCTACCCTCACGTTCCATGTCATCTTTTCAATGAGGCCTATCCTGACCACCCAATTAAACTGCAGTCCCAATCCCACTTACCCTATTCTATTATTTTGGAAAACATTTGCCACTTTCCATAGCACATGTATCATTATTTTATAATTTGCTTATTCACTGTGAGTATTGCTTATCGTCTGTTTCCTCTCAGCAGGATTTTTTTGTGTTCATTGATGGGTCCTAAGAATCTAGAACAGTGCCTGGCACATAGTAGGCCCTCAATAAATATTTGTTGAATGAATATACATTTTTTCATGCTAAGATGGAACATTAGCAAATTTAATACTACATATTAGGTCACAAAGGGAATGTTGACAAATTTCAAAGACCAGAAACTATTAGGTCACATTTAATGACAAAAGTGCAATATAATGACAAGTTAATAACCAAATAATACTTATAAAAATCTTGGCACTTCAATATTTTAAAATATTTTTCAGTTTCTTCCTTTTCTTCCTCCCTTCTCTCTCCCTAGCCCAGGCTGCCCTGGAGCCCCCCCCCCCCCCCCCCAAGAAGCCTGTGATTTTCTGGTGATACTCCATGCATTATGCTACCAACATGCTCAATTCTGGGCTGCAAGACTGTGGTAAAAGAAGAGCCCCCAGTGTAAAGCTACCATTACCAGATCAACAACCACTTCCATGTTAAGTACAGGTCACAGTCTGTCTATGAGATCATCAGCTCAATGGAGGAGAAAACAGTGGGGGGCAATGCAGTACCACATTCTACACTGTGACAGTGAGTACTTTGTTGCTGATCTGAGATATGGCAAAGAGTCCAGGCCTGGAAACCTGAGTTTTTACATTGGCAATGAGAATTGGTCCATCTCTTTGTAAGTTGGTCATGTGATCCATGTGTCTCCAAGAGCAGTTGTGACCATGGGACTTGGATATCTAATGTTCATTACGTTCTCTTTCATTTTATTTTACTGAATACACTTTTTAAAATTGAAGTGTACCATACATTCAAAAAACATACAGATCATAAGTAAAGAGCTCCTCTATAGACTGAATTGTTTCTTTCCTCCTCATCCCCCAAATTCATATGTTGAAGCCCTAACCCCCAATGTAACTGTGTTTGAAGATATGGCCTCTAAGAAGATGATAAAGGTGAAATGAGGTCATAAGTGTGGGACCCTAATCCTATGAGGCTGGTGGTCTTATAAGAAGAGGAAGGGACATCAGAGTGCTTTCCCCTCTGCCCCTCTGCCATGTGAGGACGCAGGAAGAAAGCGGCCATCTCCAAGCCAGGAAGAGGGCTTGCAAATTGGCTGGCACCTTGACCTTGGATGTCCTGGCCTCTAGAACTATGAGAAAATAAGCTTCACTGTTGAAGCCACTGAGTCTGTGATACTTTGTTATGGCAACATAAGCTGACTAACACAAGCATTTTCACAAAGTGAGCACACACTCATGTAATCACCAAGGGGGTCAAGATAGAAAATTATCAGCATTCCAGAAGCCCTCATCATTTCCCCTTTCCCAACACCCCACTTCCCCAAAGTTAGCCATTATACTAACTTCTACTAACCATAGATCAGTTTTGCTTATTTTTTTGGACTTAAATAAACAGAATTATACAGGGTAAAAAAGCCATTTTCTAAATAATTCCTAGGCTAAGGGCCAAAAAAAAAAAAAAGAAAGAAAGAAAGAAAGAAAGAAAGAAAGCAAGCTAAACATATTAAAAATAAGAGCATGGTCTCTAAAAACCTGTGATACAATCTATTTATACTTAAGGGAAAATTTTTAACGTTGCATGAATTTATTGAAATAAAAAAAGACTGAAAATAAATAAACCCAATAATCTGTAAAAAGAGCAAGTGAATGGGGCGCCTGGGTGACTCGGTCAGTTTGGCATCTCCTTTGGGTCAGGTCATGATCCCAGACGGGAGCCTGCTTCTCCCTCTCCCTCTGCATGCCGCTCCCCTTGCTTGTGCTCTCTCTCTCTCTGTCAAATAAATAAAGAAATTCGAAGAAAGGAAGTAATAAACATAAAGACAAAAAAAAGAGAGATGAAATAGGAAACAAAAATTAATATAGACCATCAAACCTAAATACTTGTTTTTTAAGAAGACACTCTGCACTGGACGTCTTTCCTTTGTCCCTCGAGAGCCTTCACCTTCTCAACCCAATTCTGTGTTTTGAGATACTGATCTCTATGTACTATATCCCGGAGTCCCAGTTGGACTTGGCCACTGGGGAACACCAGCTGGATTTGGGAGAAAAAAGAGAATCAGATTAGAACATTTATTCCTTTATTACCTTTACCTCCCTTTCTGTGGGCTGTGTCTGCCTGTGTCTCATTGTCAAATCAGAGCTGCTCCTGAGGCGGTCTCTCTAGGGCTCTCTTCTTCCAGGTTTTGGTCACTGCTTCCTCCCCTCACCCATTTCTGTCTAGGAGTGATGATGCTACCCCACTGCTAACCCCTGGCATTTCCCTGTACCCCGACCACACTTTTCTACAGAGTTCCTTGATAAACTCCTCTCAAATTATCCAGTTTGAGAGTGTCAGCTATTTCCTGACTATAGCAACACCCTCCAATGTTTTAAATTACAAATTAATTAAAATTTTATAGTATTTTGGCAAGCCTCATAAAAAAAAAGAGAACACACACTCTTAGGATCAGCAAAGGAGAAATGATTGCAAACATGGAAGATTTGAAAAGTTTATTTCAATCAATTATGTGAATCAATTATATGAATAAACCAATTATGTGAAACTTTATATGAATAGATCTGGAAAACTACAGGAAATGGATTGTTTTCCAGGGCAATATAGATGATATATATAAAACTTGGTTTGAGAAAGAAAACAACCAGAAAAGAAAAGGCAGTTAAAGATCTACCCTAACCAAAGCACCTGGGGTAAATTATTAAAACAAGACAAGAGAATTTCCATGTTACATAAATTGTACTACAGCAGAGAAAAAGGTGAACATCTCCCCAACTCATTTATGATCAAGGCATAAATCTGACACTAAAGTTAGTAAATTAGAAGAAAGCAATTAGTCAATTCTACTTAAGAATATGGTGAAAAAATATCCCAATAAAATACTAGCAAATTGAGTCCAGCAATGAATTAAAAGAATAATTTATTATGGGTTATTCCTGAAATGGAAAGATGATTCAACATTAAGCTATCTATTACTATAATTTAGTACAGTAAGAGATTAAAGGGGAAACATGTCATCATCTCACTAGATGCTGAACAACCGTTTGATGAAATAGAGATTGTTCCACATTATATTACTGTCAGCCACACAGCAGAGGTTTTTACGAAAGGATGGGGTGAAAATGAAAAATAATAATCAGTTCCCTATCCTGGATTGTGAAAGAGTAAAGAGTTATGTGGAGGGAGGCACTCCCTGTAGCAACAACAGGTTGGGGACCGGGGGGGGGGGGGCAGTTTTAAGGGTGAGTAGGTGAGGACAACATTCCCAGGAGGAATGGTTGAGGCAGGAGACAAAACACAGCGTTTCAGGAAGCAGAGAACGGTGGTGACCGCGTCACGGACAAAGAGGAACACAATATGGCCAAGTGACAGATGAGGCAGTGGAATGGCCATCATCAAAACCCAGAACTCAGGCTCCTAGATGATACCAAGGGATTTCTGAGAGCAGACAGGATTCCAGATCCTTGCTTCTTTATGAACTCCTTCCTAACACAAATCTCTCCAAGAAGAAGCTTGCCATCTGCCATTCCTCCTTCTAATCATCTCACCTCTCACACATCCCAAAGCTTCCAAAGAGAATTGTGCTGGGACAAAAATACCTCCAGGGTATCCAAAAACTGGACAAGTAAAGAACACATCACTCCTGGGGGAGACTCTGGCCCTACCTTTTCTATATAGTGATGTGGTTGTAAAGGAGCCGGTATAACATATTTATTTAAATTTTAAATGCAGCGACTTCTGAGAAGAAGTAAGCCTGCTCTGGTGGTTGGGTTTGATCCTGAGGACTGGCATTGCCGATGAGACTGTACCCAGACATTTCCATAAGTCGAATAGGACTGAGTCTGTGACTACAGTATTTTGACAAATATATATTTAAGATTCACATATTAAATATATACACTTGATGAGGTTGGGGAATATAAGTGAGGTTCAGTGGGGTTGAGACTGGAGCCCATGACCAAGAAAGAATTCTTGAGGCATCTTTGGTGCAAAATGGTGGTTTATTAAAGCACGGGGACAGGACCCGTGGGCAGAAAGAGATGCTGCACCGGGGTTGTGAGGAATGGCCCATTATATACCCTCAAGTTGGAAGGGGGTTAGCGATAGCGTAAGTCTCTAAGGAATTTTGGAAGTAAGGTTTCCAGGACCTTGAGGGGGCTAGCTGTTGTTGGGAAAAGGTCATTTATTACTGTCTAATAAAACCTGAGTCATGAGACCCTTCAGAGGTATATCGGTGGGCCATATGCTTGGGGGATGATTGCCAACGCATATCTTGGGGGGACAGTTAGAGATAAAGGAAGTTTCCAAATGAATTTTTATATGTTAAAGTAGACTTACAGGATCTTGGTGGAGCGGAGAGGGTCAGGCTAGGACTGCGTTTTGCCCTTAGCAAAGTATTAACATCAAGGCCGCTGAGTTCCTAGAGGAATGTCACCGTGCCTGTCTCAAGGACTTGTCAATGGGCTGTAGGTAGTAAGGAAATTTAACTGTGTCTGCATACATTCCATGGGCCGGGAGGGGGGGGTTTGCAGGGTGTCAGCTTCTGCTTTGTCTTCAGCTTGCCTTCCCTTCCCTCATCACACTGGAGATTCTGTCCTTTGCAGGATTCTATCCTTTATTTAATCTTAAAATGAAAAGAAATAGATGTTAACTTAAAGGTGTGTGAAGTGTTCATAGTTATAATATATTCTTTAGGTCCAAGAGCTCAAAGAAAAGTGCAGTTGAAGTCTGGGGAGGTGGGCACTGGCTAAAGAAAATAGAGATTTTCACCATCTCTTGAGGGTGGGGAAGGACTCTGTGGGGAGGGCTCATTTCACCTGCTTGGGTCATGGCTGACCGGAAACCCTGCACCCTGCGGCTATGGGGATGGGAGAGGGAGGGTGAGCGGCGGACCTGAAGAATCTTCATGCTATTCTTTTGAAATCTCACTCTGCCTTTCACCTTTCCTTTCCTTTCTCGCTGTGTCTCTGCCCTCCACCCTTCTGTTTATTTCTGTTGAAATCCTCTTCCTCCCCCACCCCTCCCCCTCCTCGCCTTCCTATTTCCTCCTCTTTCTGTTGTTGTGTTGTTTCCTCCCCCTTCCTCCTGTGACTGAATCAGCATCAATCCTGGACTAATGAACATGCTCTACTGTTAATTCATGTTTTCATGTTTCCGACTCTTAATTCTTCTGGAAATGGTGCAAGATGTATTTTATTTCTCTCTCTTTCAAAAAGTGTAATTCAGAGACGCCTGGGTGGCTCAGTCGTTAAGCGTCTGCCTTCGGCCCAGGGCATGATCCCAGGGTCCTGGGATCGAGCCACATCGGGCTCCCTGCTCCTCTGGGAGCCTGCTTCTTCCTCTCCCACTCCCCCTGCTTGTGTTCCCTCTCTCGCTGGCTGTCTCTCTCTGTGTTAAATAAATAAATAAAATCTTTTTTTAAAAAACTGTAATTCAGCTACCATTTCCTTGTGAAAGATGTCTGCTTGCTTTGTTCTCTGTGGCTCAGAGCTCTTGACAAGCTAGAAAAGAGCTTGTCTGGAGTATATCACACTACACACTTTCCCTCTGGACGATGCTTTCCATTCTCTTAGAAACCTGGAACAGGGTGGTTCCTGTGACCGTCCTTCCAAGAGCACAGCAAACGTCAGGCCTCCCAGCCCTTCTTTCCACACACCAGTCCTTCTTTTTTCCACCTTGACTGTGGGTGTCATTAGGGACTTTTTGCTTTATTTCTCATTGGTTGCATTCCCTGATTTCTGCCCTCAGGGTTTCTTCTGTCCATCCATCACTTCCTGGGGTTTGTATTGCCATGGCCTCTCTGGCAGGCCGGCTTACACTGGTGGCCTGGAGGGTCCGAGAGGTTCCCCACCCTTGGAGACAGTTCCCTTCTCCCTGGCAGGGCTGCTCAATGAGTTGTTCCTTCTGTGAAAAGTCAAAGAGCCCCTTTAGTCATGTTTCCAGAAACTTACTGTGAAAAGGGGTGCAGAATGTCATTGTCTACACTTCTTTCACACCTTTAATAATCTGCATGGGGGCACCTGGGTGGCTCAGTTGGGTGAGCGTCTGCCTTCAACTCAGGTCATGATCTCAGGGTCCTGGGATCAAGCCCCACATCAGGCTCCCTGCTCAGGGGAGCCTGCTTCTCCCTCTCCCCACTCCCCCTGCTTGTTCTCTCTCTCTCTCTCAGATAAATAAATAAAATCTTTAAAAAACAAAACAAAACAAAAAAAACCCTACTGCATGGACTCCAACCAGGCTGGAAGCTGGTTTTCATCTCAGTTCTGCAAACACCAGTGAGATTCTGGGCCAGTTTCTTAATGTCACAGGACCCCATCTAGAAAGATAACTTCTACAGGACCAAATTTGTGATCCCATCAAGTCTTTTGGTTAGTTGGCATCACAGAAAAATACTGACCGTCTTGCTAATGAGCCCTTGTCAGCCTCACTCCTCCTCTCTGTAATTCCTGAACATAGCCCACTGTTGACACATGGTAGGCAGTGAATAAAATTTGATGTTTGAATGAATACATGACAGATTTAAACAGACACTCTGGAGCCTGCTTTGTCAGGGAAGTGGTAAATGACATGAAGATCATGGAGTTTTAAGGACTTGCAAGGACTGGGCCTCTCTCACCTCCTCTACAATTAAACAAGGCAGCCTTAGGGATGGTGTTCTTCCTCCCCACCCTGCCCTCTCCTCAGTCTTGTCTTCCCACTGGATGTGCTGCTTGGGAATGAATCCTCAGGGCCCAGGGGAAAAGTGTTTAGCAAGCACTGGACAAAACACAGTATGCTTAATAACAAGTTAGGCTGCCCCAAAATCGCATCTTGTCCTTAGCAATATCTGTAATTGACTTCTAAGTAAACCAGCAGCTAAACTCACCACTAGCTCCTGGAGAAGGATCTATTGTCAAGCTCAAGGACTGAACATTTGGCTTGAAGTCAGCGTCCTTCCATTCTAAAAGTGGCAACAAATACAAGAAAATTAAAAGCAGGGCCCATGTCTCTGAGAAAGAAAAGGGAAGTTGTAGTTATTGTAAATGTGTTGATTTTCAATTTAATGACACGATCATATTCTCCAGAAAACCTGTGATTAAAGCAACAGTATAGACTACAATGGATGGTGTAAAGGAATGATGACATTCTATGAATTTGCAGCAAGAGTCACTTCATTGCATTGAGATTAAATTTATTTTATGGGTGCACATCTCATCAGATTTTCTTTTTGTCTTAATTCTTTTAAATTAACATCTGTTTTAATAACAACAATATAAGCGAATTATCCTTGGAACAACACATAAGGGAAAACATGTTGGTTGCTTTTGCACAGGGGAACGAGGTGGAAGGGGGCAGGGAAAGAGGCAGACATTTTATTGTACTGTTTGAATTTTGAAATGTGTGAAAATACTTTCTATTATACAAAATGCTAATAAAATAACACAGGCACACAATTTAACAATTAGTAGTATAAAAGCTAGTTCTCTCCCCAACCTCCCCCTTCTCCCAAAATCCCCCTGTCCTTCTTCAGAAGCATCTGCTTTCAAGCCTTTTAGTGCTTTTTCTTGGACTAATCTCACACTTGTAAATAGGATGCTTTTGATCTCCATTTATGGCATTTCTTAGTTCTGTTCTCTTACAGAGCATGACCTCTGCTGTCTCTTCTTCAATATGGTTTTATCACCCTTTTTTGGTTGAACTAATAGCCAATGTCAGTATTGTTCACTGGTGAACCAAATAATTCTACGATTTGCTTCCTTTTCTTACAGTGTTCTGTTTTCCCCTAGTTTTATTTGCTTAATTTTTTGTGGTAGTTTTTTCAAGTGACACCCCCCCCCACCAGAAATTTTTTTATTCTCCCCATCCTGCAATTATCACTACTGGTTATCAACAGCAGCACCCAAGGTGACTCACTCCCTTACTAAGAACCTCCTTTGGGGCGCCTGGGTGGCACAGCGGTTAAGCGTCTGCCTTCAGCTCAGGGCGTGATCCCAGCGTTCTGGGATCGAGTCCCACATCAGGCTCCTCCGTTATGAGCCTGCTTCTTCCTCTCCCACTCCCCCTGCTTGTGTTCCCTCTCTCGCTGGCTGTCTCTGTCAAATAAATAAATAAAATCTTTAAAAAAAAAAAAAAGAACCTCCTTTGTTCCCACTCACTTTTCACCAAGACTGTGTTACCAACACAGTCCTACTTGGAAAAAGGTAAATTGAGTTCTGTTTCCTCCAGGGATATGCCCACCTCTCCTGGGGCTGCCAGAACACCCTGAATGTTCTTCCCTGAACTCCCTCTCCTGCCTCACAAGGTAAGTGGGGCTCAGGGTGTAAATTTGCCTGTTCACATAAGAATACAGCTGGCTTCACCAGTGAAATCCAAACAAGGATTTGTTTATGTGCCCAGTATCGCAGTGGATGTAGAGTGCCAGATATGTTCCCTAATGTCAAAGACACCACAATCAGGCTTATCTAGTAGCAAAGAGGTAAGACAGAACTAACAAGAAGTGCTATAAAAGCTAACTTTTTTCCCTTCCCACCTCTGACTGATATTTTTGTCACCTCTTAAATGTAGTAGTCTTTGTAAAGTTCTTTCCTTCTGTGTTTTTACCCTATAGCCCTGTATGCCAGATATAACATTAACATCTTCCTAATCCAGGTATTTTCATGATTTTTGGGAAATTCATTTTGTCTCCAAATCTTGCTCTCTGCATGACCTCTGACAAACTACTTAATCTCGTTGACCTCAATTTCTTCATATCTAAAATGGGAATAATAATGAACAGTATCTTAAACATTTGTTGTATTTAATGAGAAGATCAATGTGAAGAAGTTAGTCTCGTACCTGACACTTCATAAATAGTCAAATATTAGCTATCATCTTTAGGTTGGAATTACCATTTATTACCATGATCCTCATTTTATTTGGTCATAGAAGGGAATCTTAATGCATAACTTCACCATCCTCTAATACGCAGCATTATTATTAAGAACTCTGGTGCGATACTATAGTTAATAAACTATAGTTAATATTGTATATTTGAAAGTTACTAAGAGAGTAAATCTTAAAAGGTCTTGTCACAAGAAAAAAATTTTCTGTGTGTGGTGATGGATGTTAACTATGCTTCTTGTAGTGGCCATTTTGCAATATATACAAATATCGCATGTCGTACAGCTGAAACTAATATAGTGCTATATGCCGGCTATACCTCAGTGAAAAGAGAAGGTTGGTGTCGATCTAATTTCCATTCCTATGTAAATAGGTTGTTCTCTTTCTCCCCAGTCTTCTCTCCATCATCGATGTTTGGAAAATTCACAATGACATACACGACTTGGTTGCTTCTTCTCTCGAACCCATGGTGCTAGGCATTCGATTTAGCACTTTCAATCTGGGCATTATTTTTTTCCCAGTTCTGAGGATTTTTCTTGTACTATTTCTCTGAATTTTCTCTGCCCTATTTCTGGAACTTCTTACTGGGTGCTGTACTTCAAGGATTGGCCCTCTAATTTTCTTGTCGTTTCTCTCCCACTTCCCATATCTTTTTCTTTTTTATGATACATCCTAATATATTTTCCCATCTTTATCTTCCAAACAATCAATTGAATTCTTTCACTTCATCTATCATGTTGTAAACGCCCATCAGAGGGTTTCATATGCTCTGATAATTCTTGTTCCATAGACTTCTTTCTTGCTTAATAGATCCAGTAACTCCAAGTCTGTCTGAGAAGCTGAATGGTTGTTCTTTTATATTTTCTTCTGTTATTTGCATTGTCTCTGTTTTCTCTGAGTTCCTTTTTTTTTTTCTGATTTGTTCTGTTATTGCTGTTGTTTTTTGTTTTCTCCCACTCTATCGTGCATGTTCGTGGTTTTCTCTACTTGGGCTATTGGTTCAGATTTATCATTCAAGCTGGAGCTGAGGTCTTCAGGCATCACCAGGCATCTAATGAATCATCCCAACCAGACTCCCGGAGTCTAGACTGTTTGTAGGAGAATCTCAGAACACCCATCTATAATCTCTTATGGTGAAGCCAAGAAGGGTTTGGTCAGAAGAAACTGAGTGAACCAGCCTGAACTTTTTTAGACATAGGGACTCCCCTCTGCTTCAGACAAGACTTTCTGCAAAACATCCCCAAGAACTCCTTTATAACCCGGGTCAAGCCCATGTCATAACTTTGGGGAGAAATGTGATCCCAATTAGCCAGCTTCGCTTGAGTTTCTCAGCGTTCTCAAGCAGTTTTCCTTCCTAAATAGACATCGCAATTTACTCCAATTTTTTTATTTAAAAAAATAATTTTTCTCCAAACCCAAACAAAAACAGTAAAACAAGCAAGGGCATGTTTTCTAGGGAAAAAAAATGAAGCAACAACAACAAAAATAGGGGTGCCTTAGTGGCCCAGTTGGTTAGACATGAGACTCTTAGTTTCAGCTCAGGTCATGATCTCAGGGTCTTGAGAGTAAGAGGGTTTTAGGCTTTGGGCTCTGAGCTCAGCAGGGAGTCCGCTTCCCCTTTCTGTCTCTGCCTCTCCCCCAGGGCAGGAAGATGAAAACTGAAGCTCATAGGAAAGTGACATTTAGTAGACAGGGTCTTGACCTGATGCTCAAGGGACCCCAAAAAGAAAAGATGCAAGGCATCCTTTTGATGGGAAATGGGCACGAGCAAACGAATGTTGCGTAATTCTGTGGAAGAAATAAGTATACTAAGAAAGAAACTTTAAATATTAATAGTCAAAAAGGAGATAGAAATATTAAATTCCTTCCAAAATCTGAAAAATTTTCATAAGAAAATTATGAGCAAAATTCCCATTTTTAACAAGAAACCATTAAAATACAGCATGTCGGGATGCCTGCGTGGCTCAGTTGGTTAAACGTCTGCCTTCGGCTCAGGTCATGATCCCAGGGTCCTGGGATCAAGTCCCACATCAGGCTCCTTGCTCAGTGGGGAGCCTGCTTCTCCCTCTTCCCCTCCCCCTGCTGGAGCGCTCTCTCTCTCTCTCTGACAAATAAATAAATAAAATATTTTTAAAATAAATAAGTAAATAAATACAATACAATACAATACAATAAAATAACATGCAGCATGTTGTTGGAGGGAGATTCTCTTTCCAGCACATACTTTTTTGCAAGACTTCTGTGTGGGTAGCAGGAGTATCTGTTTAAATTGGCTGCCATTAACAGACACATGAAAAAATGTTCAAAATTATTAGCCATCAGGGAAATTCAAATCAAAACCACATTGAGATACCACCTTACGCCAATTAGAATGGCAAAAATGGACAAAACAAGAAACAACAAATGTTGGAGAGGATATGGAGAAAGGGGAACCCTCTTACACAGTTCATGGGAATGCAAGTTGGTACAGCCACTTTGGAAACAGTGTGGAGGTCCCTTAAAAAGTTAAAAATAGAGCTACCTTATGATCCAGCAATTGCACTACTGGGTATTTACCCCAAAGATACAGATGTAGTGAAGAGAAGGGCCATATGCACCCCAATGTTCATAGCAGCATTGTCCACAATAGCTAAATTGTGGAAGGAGCCGAGATGCCCTTCAACAGATGACTGGATTAAGAGGATGTGGTCCATATATACAATGGAATATTACTCAGCCATCAGAAAGAACGATTACACAACATTTGCAGCAACATGGACGGGACTGGAGGAGATTATGCTAAGTGAAATAAGTCAAGCAGAGAAAAACAATTATCATATGGTTTCACTCATTTATGGAACAAAAGAAATAGCAGGGAGATAGGTAGGAGAAGGAAGGGAAGAATGAAGGGGGGGGTAAACAGAAGGGGGAATGAACCACAAGAGACTATGGACTCTGGGAAACAAACTGAGGGCTTCAGAGGGAAGGGGGATGGGGGATTGGGATAGGCCTGTGATGGGTTTTAAAGAGGGCACATATTGCATGGAGCAATGGGTGTTATACATAAATAATGAATCATGGAACACTACATCAAAAACTAAGGATGTACTGTATGGTGACTAACATAACATAATAAAAATTATTAATAAGTAAGTAAATAAATAAATAAATAAATAAATAAATAAATCAATCGGCTGCCAGAGATCCCACCAACCAAGCAGGAACTGAAGGTCTGGGAGCTATGGAGGTATACTATCTGATATGTCCCTGTATCAGAAGGGAGAAATAGCTCACCTGAGCAGCCTCAGGGGCAGAATGAGCAAGAGAGGCCAGCCCTACAAAACACAGCCTCAGTGCAATGTCACAGCATAGAACCTCCCCCTTTCCCTGGGCCAGCTCAGACCACATCTGGATGCAGCAACCACTCCCCTTCATTGCACAGAGTGGCAGGTGTGGGGAAGTAGAAATCGAAAGGGAGGCGGGCACTCCCCGCAGGGCACTAATGTATCCTGCAATTCATTCCCTGCCCTTAGCCATTGCTCGTTCAGGTGAAGCAGGTGTGGCAGCTTTCCCATGAGTACTGGTAGTTATCTTGGCGCAGAGATATGCCCACACCTGCTCTTAGCGCTCACTCTGGTCCACCTGCTGGATCCAGTCTCCAGGTTAAGGGAATGGCATAGAGATAGGTGTCCCAGATGAAGGGGCATTTGCAGGAGGGTGCCATCTCTCTACATGGTTCCAGTGAGTCTGTACAGGCAAAACATGTCCTTGTGGGCTTCCTGGAACAACCAGCATTCTTCCAGGAACTGCAATGCTCATGCAACTTGTCCCTGAGTGTGGCTTTTCCTTGTAGTATGTGGCATCCCTCTGGACATGAGAAGGTCAGTTCTGGCCTGCAAAGTCCAAGGGTGGGTGCCCCACATCACAAGGGCCAAGACCAGAAGGAGTAGCACTGATGCTGTCATCAATCAGGCCATGTCTACCCTGAATCCCGCAACAAACAACCTAGGATTGTCGAATCCTCCAAAGATTTCAGCAGGTCCAGGCTCTTGGCACACAAACCTTATGTTTAATCCTTTACCTTTTCAAAAAAATTTATTTCAAAGACGAACAACCTAATTAAAAAAAATAGAGTGTGTACTCCCAGTTCACTAAAACTAACAAACAAAAAACAAAAACAAATGGCCAATAAAATATGAAAAGATACTAAAAAATTTTGTCAATGTTTGAATATGATTACATCATTCTGACTTTATTATAAGAATAAAGGGTGAAAATTAAAATTTTCTCCCGATCTCATATTTTCATTGGTTTTTCAAAAGCCCATAAATGCCTTTCCTTTGGTCCATCTTATTTTTTTCTCATATCAGAAGAGCAAGGTAGGCTTACAATTTCAAAATGAAAACTAATTCAAAGAAAGAAGAGCCAAAATATGTTCACTTCTTTAGTCAAGCCACCTCTCTTCTTGAATTCCTATTATCCACAGTCTGATTTATTTTGGTATTGAGTTCATCCTGATATTTGAGGCTGTCAATATAATTACTGATGCCATCTTACTGTGATGGTTTTAAAGGTGGAGATTTCTATATTTAAAAACAACATAACACATTACAGTTACAACTAAAATTTTTTTAAAGTATAGGCTAGCAGGCTACCTATCACATTTTCTGACTTTGCTCTGATATAATTTTTAAATTATGTTATAGAAAGAGATGCATTCAGCTCTGTCCTCTACAAAGAACAAGAGGAGGCATAGGAATTTAAAAATCGAAGACCACAAGGGACGCCTGGGCAGCTCAGTCGGCTGAGTGACCTACTCTTGATCTCAAGTCTTGATCTCAGGTTCTTGAGTTCAAGCCCCGTATTGGGCTCCAGGCTGGGTGTGAAGCCTACTTAGAGAAAAAAAAAAATAGAAGAACACAAGAGAAGCATTGAGGATGAAGTGTGGTTCATGCACCTCTGAGGTTTATCTCCTTTGCATCTTCATCAGGACTTTAGGGTGGGACCCCAAAGAATCAGAATTCCATCTCATCGACACCAAACTTAACCAGAATCTCTGGTTATAGGATATCCATACCCATCTGAGCTGTCTTAAGGCCTTTGTAGGTCCTGAGCATTCTTACTTTGAAAGCCCCACCTATATTCTTGTCAAATCCTTTAAAATGCAACCATGTCATAAATATTTATTGAGCATTGTCCTAGGCATTGTTCCAAAAACTTGGCCTATAGTAGTGAACAAAAATAAGATCCCTAAGACCCTTTATTCTACATAATTTATATACAACTATGGAGGAGTCAGGTTGAATTAAGTATAGTTGAATGGTTGGCATGTTATGTTAGGTAGATGCTTGTACACAGGTTAGGCTAGCCTCTGCTGATGTAACAAACAATCCCCTAAATCTCAGTGGCTTAACAGAACACAAGTATATTTCTGACTCACTACATGTCCAGTGTAGGTTAAAGGAGCTCTGCTGTCTTGGGAACACAGACTTCAGAAGGTATCATCATCTTGTAGCTAAACCAGTGAGAACATATGACGTCTTCGGTCTCTACAACCGGAAAGGAGTAACTTGGAGAGTCATGCACTGGCTCGTAAGTGTTTCATACTAGAAGAGACAAGAGCCACTTGCAGTCATAGCCAATGGCAGAACCAGCCACAAAGTCCTGTCTAACTGAAAGGAAACTAGGAAATGCAGGGGAGCCCAGAGTTATTCATGAGCAGTGAATGTCCCTGCCACAAAGCTTATCTAATATTTATTGATTTTATTTTGCAGTTTTCCTTTTATTTTTTTTTATTTTTTTAAAGATTTTATTTATCTATGTGACAGAGAGATAGCCAGTGAGAGAGGGAACGCAGCAGGGGAGTGGGAGAGGAAGAAGCAGGCTCCCAGCGGAGGAGCCCAATGTGGGACTCGATCCCGAAACGCCGGGATCACACCCTGAGCCGAAGGCAGACACTTAAGGACTGCGCTACCCAGTCGCCCCTGCAGTTTTCCTTTTATAATATAGAGCCAGTTAATGTTTTTTCAAGCCTCAGATATTTGCATGAAATGCTCATAGACCCTAACCTCTGTTGTTATAATAGTTTATATTTACTGAAAGTTTGTTGTATGTAGGCACTATTTTTGGTGCTTTGTAGACATGCATAAATGTACAGCTCATCTACTCTTCACAACAACCCAGTGACATAGGTACTAGTCCTGTCCCCATTCTACAGCTGGGGGATGGAGGCACAGAAAGGATGAGTCACCTGCCCAAAGGCACACAACTAGAAAATGCCAATGCCAAGTGTGTACCACCTAGTTTCACTGCCTTTAAAAACACGAAGGTGAAGATGGCCTGTGGGACATGCAGTATTTATCTTTTCTGCCTGTACCAAGGCTTATGGTAACAATGATGAAAGAAGAGAAAAGAGGAAGGGGATAAGCAAGATCCTTCCTGCCCAAGTCAGGCCCAGTAGTGAGTAACTCTCATTTTCCTTTGGGTATGTTTCTACCCAGCACAGTGCTATAAAGAAATGGGAGAAATAGGAGGTGGCCCATCCTTTGAAACCTGCTACAGTCCACATTCTGGTAAAATGGCATAAAGCACTTACTCAACCAGTGCAGCCTGAACGGAGTGAGTTTTGTTTTCAAATGAACATCTAATGTGATTAGAGAACAGAAGTTATTAAACAAACAGATGAAGCTCACTGAGGCAATGATTTTCATCATTGTGCCTGAAACAAACATAAATGTAGCCTATTCAGCCGAGATGTTGCGTTACCCCAAATGTAGCAATTCAAGATCTATAGCACATCCATGAGTCAGCACACCCATTCACCATGCGTGTTATTTCTGGGTTTGTACTCAGTGTGTCCACCAAGAAAGGCAAACAAGACTCAGAGTACACAAGCACGTGCTAACACACACACGCCCAATACCTAGAGCGAGAAACCACACTTGAGGGCTTGTACTGTGCCATTCCATTTATATAAAGTTCCCGAAGTGGCAGAACTTATTTATGATGACAGACGTCAGAATAGTGATTACTCCTGGGAGGAGGCACGAGGGAACGTTCTGAAACAATGGAAATGTTCTAAATCTTGAACTAAGATTTAGTTGAACTAAATCTTGAACATTAAAAATTCATCTAACTAAGCACTTAAGATTTGTACATGTATTTATATAAAGTATACCTCAGTAAACTTACCTCACTGGAAATCATTAGTCAGGTAATATATGATTCCACCATAACAGGGTCACAAACCAGGAGTTCCTTTTACCACACTTTTCGTTGGGTGATCTCGGTCAAATCTCTTAATCTCTCTACATTCCAATTTCCACATCTGTAAAAAGGGGCTAGTCACTGTGCCTACCTTCAGGTGTTCCTACCTATACCCCCTTAGCACTAGACTCAAAAAACTCTACGTTATATCCATTAATTCACATATTTGTGTGTATATATCTAAATCTGTATTTCAATGCTATAACCTTCATGGCCCATCAGTACGGGAGACAGAATCATTAGCATCCAACAACTGGTTCATAGTTCCTAAAGGCAGGAAGAACTTAATCTTCAAACAGCCTCAGAGATGAGTTGAGGGGCGAGGCGAGCAGTGGGTGGCCGGGGGGGGGGGATGTGAGGGGGGCTCAAGGAGGTACACACCTGGAACTCCAACCTTGGGAGTTGACCTTGTACAAGTTACAGAGACAAAAAGGCAAGAAGTGGGGAGTAAGGGGAACCCTGCTGCTCTGGAAGACTGTGCACCTAGCCAGGTCCAGGCCACTGTGCTCGGCTATGTAGGTTACACACTGCACAACGCCAGGGCTGTGGTCCACGTGAATGGTGTCCTCTGCAGTTGAGTTGGGCAGGATCACTGTGAGAAGCTGTCAGAGGGCTGAGGTCTCACAAGCTGAACGTCCCACCTTCTCCCAGGAGAACCTCTCAGGTAGGATCTCACCATGGCTGCCTCAGCCTTCACCTGGTGATTTCTCAAGTGAGCAAAAACCTTCACTGCAGTGGACTTTGTTCCATCACTATCAGAGTGCTCTGCTCCATTCAACTCCACCCAGTAAGGATCTGGGAACACCTAAACCCAGTGGAGCTCCTGGACAGCCACAGGGGTGGACGTATGAAACTCTGCAACTATACTTGGGGGTATTGGGGACCCCTGAGCTGAGTCATGTGAATCACACACACCCCCACTGTGTCTATAGTGGTGACAATAGTAAGACTGATAAAACATGTAACTGTAGCTTTAGGGTGACCAGAAAGGTCCAGGACATAGAACTGGGGTCTTATCATATCAGAATGCATCAATATCTGCATTTTTTTTTTAATTTGTAAAACCTCAGAAAAACCAAATCCTTTATGCAAATTTTTTTTTGCAAATTTCCCTATCCTCTGACTACCAGGTGAAGTTAAAAAATGGTGAACCAAAATAAAAGACAAAACAAAACTGTGTTCTCCTGGAAGGACAATCCTGAGTTTTATTATCCACTCCAGTGTAACAAGTGGGGGTCAGGAGGGCATGTTCACGGCTTACAGCCCTCCTGGGGGGACACTTAGATCTTTGGGCAGTGCAAGGTGGGGACCCCTAAGCTTTGCAGGGCTAAGAGGGGGGATGCTTTCTTCTTTCATTATAATCTGCTTTCTCCCGTATAGAAACATGTTAATTTTAGAAAACAGAGAAAATAAGGATTGCCTCATCACAGAGATGAATCAAGTGGGACAGCTCATCCATTTTCTCACTCTCTTATTTGTCCTTCTCCTTTTTATGCTTTTATCAAGCTCTTAGTGGATTTGCTACTGAAATTGATTATTAAGGCAATTTTTAAAAAATTGCTTGAGAGAGTGTTCAAATTTTCAGGAACTTCCATGTGGGTCCTACACCCACCATGGGAAAATGAGACTTACAGCTATTTGGGAATATACAGATTGAGGAAAGTGGGGCAAGCATTGAAAATTCTTGCTTGGCAAGTTCTGCTTTTGTATTTCTCAAAGTGCATGTATTAGAATAGATGCATGTATATAGTATATATTTTATTGTTACTATTATTAGGGAATAGTTCATGAAATAAGGGGGCCCCTTTGCCCCAATCCATAGCTCAGAGCATAGTGGATATCTTGGTTTTTGATTCGGATCAAGCTGAATCCCTGCCTAAATGTCCAGAGTCACAGTTGTGAAAGCCTCAGATAAGAATAGTTATTAGATTATTATAATCAGCCTCATGATGGGAGCAGATGAACCAGTCTATCAATGACATTGGGGTGGAAAAAGAACGAGCGTGGGTTATAACAGAATAAAAAGGACTTAAGAGATATAACAACCAAATGCAATATATGGATGTGGTTTAGATCCTGACTCAAATAAACCAATTATTATATGATACTTCTACCATTATTCTATTATGGGGAAGGGAACGGAAGCTTTTAATGCTCCTATCAGTTTACCAGTGAAATGATAATGTCTGATATTTGCTTTAAAATATTTGCATAAAAAAGTGTTGGCTGGAGTCATATGTAAGCAACAAAGTGTTAATTATTGAAACTAGATTATATGAGTTCACAGCACTAGTTTCTTCATTTTTATGTATAGTTAAAATTTCCGTAATAAAAAATGTTTAAAAAGAGGGGCGCCTGGGTGGCACAGCGGTTAAGCATCTGCCTTCGGCTCAGGGCGTGATCCTGGCGTTCTTGGATCGAGCCCCACATCAGGCTCCTCTGCTGGGAGCCTGCTTCTCCCTCTCCCACTCCCCCTGCTTGTGTTCCCTCTCTTGCTGGCTGTCTCTATCTCTGTCGAATAAATAAATAAAATCTTTAAAAAAAAAAAAAGAAGTAATGGAGGGTCATCTTGGTGGCTCAGTCAGTTAAGCGACTGACTCTTGATTTCAGCTCAGGTCATGATCTCAGGGTCATGAGATTAAGCCTTGTGTCAGGCTCCACGCTGGGCATGGAGCCTGCTTAAGCTTCTCTCTCTCCCTCTCCATCTGCCCTTCCCCCTCGCCGTCTCTCTCTCTCTCTCTCTCTATCAAAGAAGAAGAAGAAGAAGAAGAAGAAGAAGAAGAAGAAGAAGAAGCAGCAGCAGCAATGGAGAACAAAGAAACTGGTGAACATAACAATTGAATGAAAAAATAAGTAACTAAATCTCTTGTACAGGAGAATCCTAAATAATTTTTGTAGCTGCTCTGCCCTCAAGGAGGTGGAATGTAGCTTCCCACCCCCTAAGTATGGGATGCTCACAGCGACTTCCTTCGAAGAAGTACACAGTGGAAAAGAAGAAAAGAAGAGTAACTTTAGATAGAGGTAATGAACATGCTCCGGCCAGGTACTCAAGTTCAACATCATCAGTAGCAAGTCATGTTGACAGCAGGTACCCCAGATATGATGTGATGAGACGGGCACCTCACTTCTGTGGGCTTCCTCCCCCAAACCCATAATTCCTGTCCAACTGTGAGAACATCAGACAAACCAAACTGAAGGACATTCTACAAAACACTTGCATAGTATTTCTCAAACTTGTTGTCAATGTCATCAAAAATAAGGAAAATCTGAGAAACGATCACAGTTTAGAGGAGTCCAAAGAGGCGTGATGACTATATGTAATATGGCATCCTGGGTGGGATCCTGGGACAGTAAAAAGATGTTAGGGAAAAATTGTAAATCTGAAAAAGTATGGGCTTGAATTCATAGTAATGGATCAATATCAATTTATTAGTTGTGATCAATGTAGCATAGTATTAATAATAAGGAAAACAGAGTATGGGGAATACAGAAACTTAGTGATATTCTGACAACTTTTCTATAAAACTAAAACCATTTTAAAATAAAAAGCTTATTTTTAAAAAATGACTACTTCTGAGGAAGTGGAAGATACAAACATAAAGGTAATGTAATAGCAAAACTGACTCCACGTCACTTAAATCAAAATCACTGGGGATGGATGTCAGGGATAGTTAGTTTCCATAGTGCCTGAGAAAGAGACAGAGGCACAGAAGGACACAGAAAAAAAAAGAGATGCATATGCAGATGTTATGGACTGAATTGTGTCCCACAGAATTTGTATGTTGAGGCTCTATCCTAAATGTGGCTATATTTGGAGATAGGGCATTAGGGAGATAATTAAGGTTAAATGAGGTCCTAAGGGTGAGGCCCTAATCCTATGGAACTGATGTCTTTATAAGAAGAAGGGAGCAGATCTCTCTCGCTCTGTCTCTTTTTGTCTCTCTCCGTCCGTCCCTCCCTCCCCATGTGCACAGAGGAAAGGTCATGTGAGGACACAGTGAAAAGGTGACTGTCTACAAGCCAGGAAGAGTGAGATTTCACCAGAAACCAACCCTGATAGCCTGTTGACCTGGGACTTCTGGCCTCCAGAATTGTGAGAAAATAAACTCCTGGTGTTTAAGCCACCCAGTCTGCAGTGTTTTGTCATGGTGGTCTGAGCTGCCTAATACAATAAATGCCTGAGAACAAGAGTGGCAGACGGGAGACAGGAACATAGTGAGTGATTGCATTCTATAGACTGTGCATTGTTTGGGACTGAAATAAAGTTACTGATTACCTTCATCAAGCATACATTTAAATCTTCGTACATGTTAAAGAGTAACTAAAAGAAAAAAATAACATCTATTTTCCTCTACTTTCCACACTTCTGACACCAAATGTGTGAGAGTTTTCCCCACACTAATCTTCCCACTCTCCAGACACCAGTTGGGTATCCTAGAATCCAGTCATGACTTTAACTACCTGGAGTGAGTGCAGACCCCACAGGTTAAGGGTTTGGTCCTACAAGACTACCCCCACTTCAGAAGCCAGTGACAGGTCTCAGGCTATCTCCTGTACTTCTGACTACCTGGCTATAAATTGGAGGTTCCCACAACCCCCTCTTCAAGTTCAATGATTTATTATAACTGCTCACAGAACTCAGGGAAACACATTTATTGATTCATTTTAAAGGAGATAATAAAGGATATTGATGCAGAGATACAGAGAGTGAGGTCCAGAAGTGTTCCGTGTGTAGTGAACTTGGGAGAAGCCACCCTCCTGGGACATGGCTATGTTCACCCAGAAGCTCTCTGAACCCCATAATTTAGGGATTTTTATAAAGGTTTCATCACATAAGCATGATTGATTATTAACTTAATTTCCAAACCCTCTCACCTCCTAGAAGGATGGAGCTTGTGGCTCAAAGTTTCAAGTTTCTAGTAATGTTTGGTCTTTCTGGTTGACCAGCCCCCATCCAGGAGCCTGCCAAGAGTTATCTCATTAGAACAAAATATGCTTCCATCACCTAAGAAATGCCAAGCCTTTGGGAGCTCTGTCATGAACCAGGAGTAGAAACCAAATATATACTTCTTATTATGTCACAGTAACCAAAGAAAGAATAAAAAGAGGACGTATACAGTCAAAACTGGTGGATGGAAAACTAGCGAATAAAGAAAGCTCCATATATCCAATGGAAGGCAGGAAGGAAAGGGGAGAGGAAAGCAAAGACAGAGAAAAAAGCACAGTAAATAAAGGTCACTAAATAAGATGGTAGGAAAATGAATGAAAATATATCAGTAATCACAGATTCACCTTAAAAAATGAAGGTTTTTAAGAGGCACGTAAAATCTAGTGATTCAGCAAGTTTGAAGTAAAAGTATGGAAAAAATCTACCATGCGGATCAGTCTGGGTCCCAGGAGATTTCGAATCAGCTGGTTCAAAAAGACTTTAGGGACAACCCACAGAGGGAGGTAGAGGTCGATTCAGGAAATAAAACAGGGATGAGAAACAGAGAGAAGCTGTTTGGTACTCAGGGTACCTGGGTGGCTCAGTCCGTTAAATGCCTGCCTTCAGCTCAGGTCATGACCCCAGGGTCCTGGGATTGAGCCCCGAGTTGGGCTCCCTGCCCAGTGGGGAGCTTGCTTCTCCCTCTCCTTCTGCCCCTCCCCCCCAACTTGTTCTCTCTCTCTCTTAAATAAATAAATAAAAATTGCTTTTAAGAAGAAGAAGCTGTTGATACTCAGGCTAGACATGACAAGGGGAAGACAGTCTTGCCACACCTTAAAGGCAGAGCTCGGGAGGCGGGGTCTCCATAGTCCTACAGTCATGGCAAAACATGGCATCTTCCAGATAATGCAGTTTAGTGTGAGGAGGAAGAGGCAAGAAATACTTGACCTCTCTTCTCCACTTTTACGTCTCCTGCCTCCCCTTGGCAGCCTAACCATGGGCGGTTAGCAAGAGAGCCTGCGTGGTACAGTTTGTGGGTCAGAGGAGAGAAGAGAGAAGGTGGGCAAAGGGCATGGCAGTATTCATGCCCGATAAAAAGAACTTTAAGAAAAAGGCACTGTTAGGCAGGGAAAAGGGTTTTGCCTAATGATAAAACAAACAATTTGTCTAGAAGATGTAGCAAGCCTGTAGCTATATGAATCTAACAATATAGGCTTCTCAGTATATAAAGAAAATACTACAGGGGTTATACAAAGACAACAACAAATATACTATCATAGTGGAAGGTTAGCATCCCTCTCCCAGAAAGTGATGGATCCAATGCACAAGAATTTTCTAAGTCTACAGAAAATTTAAACAACACAAGAAGCTTCATATAAGGGATATGTAGAGCATTCTACTCCCAATAATTTAAAACAAACAGTGATCCTGAAAACCATACAAGTGTCTTTCAGCTGGTGGATGGATGAACAAACTGTAGTATACCCATATAATGGAAGACTAGTCAGCAATAAAAGGAAATGATTACTGATACATGTAACAACGCGGACAAACTTCAAACATTATGCTGACTAAAGGAAGCCAGACTCAAAAGGTCACATATCTACATGATTCCGTTTATATGACTGGAAGAGGCAAAATTAAAGGTTCAGAAAATGGATTAATGATGGCAGGAGCTGAGGGTGGGGGAGGGGTTGACTGCAAAAGTGCAGTGGAAGGTGCTAGAACCATTCTGGCTCTATCATGGTAGGTAGTTACTTGACTCTATGCTTCTGCTAAAACTCACAGAACTGTCCACCCAAACCAGGAACATTACGGCATACAGACAAACTTTTAAATTGAATTTTAAAAGCATAGTCTATTCAAGCTCAATCAAATAGCGACATCATTGACCAAGCGCGTGGTCACAGGAGGAATCTTAAGAACCATGAAAGATCAGTATTATACACACCAGATATTCTAACTACAGCAATAAAACCCTGAATCGGTTGTGAAATTTAGCTCCCAAACGTCATACTTGTGGAAACTAAGAAACTGCATTTTAAAAAAATCAATGGGTCAAAGAATATCATAATGGAAATCACAAAAGAGTTCAAGCTGAACAGTGACAGAAGTGTTAAATGCGAAAATGTGGGGCCCGTAGCCAAAAATGGCACTTGGAGTTAAGAGCGGAGTCAGAGAAGACAAGAGTTGTTGCTGTTGTTTTAATAATAAGGGAACCATTTTGCTCAAGAAGTTAGAAAATGGACAATGTCGATTTAAAAAGTGGAAAGAAGGAAATAATACACATGAGAACAAAACTCGCTGTAATTGCAAACAAGGCACGCTGCAGAGAGGACTGGTAATAAAATGACAATAGAATTGTGACTGCCAGCCAGACAAGAAAACAATGAAAAGAATGCAGAATCCAACCAGGCAGAAAAAAAGAGAAGTTGAAGCTGGTCACGTGGAAAAGGAAATTAGGCATATTCCAGGGAGGAGTGCAGAAGTTCCTCCCCTGAAATCAAGTGATTAAAAAATAGAGAGAGATTACAATGAAAATCAGTGCCCAGGGGAAGCACTTGTTTATAAATCTCAACCCAGCTGAACGGCTTGGTCGGCCCGCCATGCCCACGGACCCCAGCATAGACAGGGCCCCACCCCAAGAAAGGGCTTAGTATGTGCCCATCTGTGGCTCAGGTAGGATTGGCCTAGAACAGCTCTCAGGACACCAAAGAGCTTTTATTTTATGGGTTTTACCTACCAATATTTAATGTATTTGAATTCAAAAAATACTTTATTCACAGGGTGCCTGGGTGGCTCAGTCAGTTAAGCATCTGCCTTTGGCTCAAGTGATGATCTCAGGGTCCTGGGATGGAGTCCTGCATCAGGGTCCCTGCTCAGCGGGGAGCCTGCTTCTCCCTCTGCCTGCCTCTCTCTCTCTCTCTGACAAATAAATAAATAAAATCTTTTAAAAAAAAAAGAAAGAAAACATTTTTAAAAATTAAAAATAAATAAAAATACTTCATTCACTTAAAAATAACAATAATTAATCCAATACAACATCGTTTACAAACAATGCAAAATGTGAACAACCCAAATATCCACAAATATGGAAAATAATGAGTGAACGAACTGTGCTTTATTTGTTTAATAAAATACCATACAGCTTATTTCTAACCAACTACATGTAGCAATATAAATAAATCTCAGGAAAAAAAATTGAAGGGAAAAGGCAAGTGGCAAAAGAACGGAAGATACAATACCATTTATGTAATTTTTTTAAGGTAGTAAAAGAATTAATTGGTAGAAGCAAATCTTTGAAGGCCAGGCTGAATTTAGACTTGCTTCAGCAAGCAGTTGAACGAATGAATCATCACAAGATTTTGAGCAGGAAACACACACCTCTGCTATAAGATCAGTCTGGTAGTTTCTTAACCTGGGGTCCACAGACAGAATGCAGGGAGCTTGTGGCTTTGTATGGGAGAAAAAAAAAATCTTTGTTTTTAGGAAATGGAGCACTTCCCTCAATTAAGTAGTCAACAGAGCACAGAGCACAATGGTATTGGCAGGACACGGGACTTGTCAGAGAAATCATAGATATTTTCATATCACAGTATAGTTGTAGTAGATGTCTTTAAATACCCTTTAGCTCATCACACTTTGAAATTAGAGTAGGCTCTGGGATACCTGGGTGGCTCAGTCGGTTAAGCATCTGACTTCAGCTCAGGACATGATTTCAGCATCCTGGGATCGAGTCCCTCATGGGGCTCCCTACTCAGCGTGGAGCCTGCTTCTCCCTCTCCCTCTGCCTGCTGCTCCCCCTGCTTGTGCTCTCTCTCTTTCTGTCAAATAAATAAATAAAATCTTTAAAAAAAAAGAAAGAAAGAAAGATTAGAGTGGTTTTAGATCTGCTGCTGGATCTCATTGCTTAATAAGTTGATAAAGAAACACATATGTATTACATCCCAAATTTGATTTTTTTTTTTTTGAGAAATAGAGAGCAGGAGTGGAGGATAAGGGGCAGAGGCAGAGGGTGAGAGAGAATCTCAGGCAGGCTCCGTGCCCAGCGCGGAGCCCGACGTGGGTCTCGATCTCACAACACCGAGAGCATGGCCTGAGCGAAAATCAAGAGTCAGTTGCTTCACTGACTGAGCCACTCAGACGTCCTCCTAAATTTGATTTTTAAAACATTTCGATAATGCATTTCAACATAAAGGTTCCCTTTGTAATTCTGTGTTTCATTTTGTACATTTTAAAAAAAAGTTCTAGGAACATTCATAAGCTTCACCAGACTGGCAAAGGGGTCCATGGCACCAAACAAGTGTGGAAAGTAAGATGGCTAAGAGTGGGAGGGGAGGGCAGATGCATGAAGGCTGCTGCAGCTGTATGATCCTGGGACCGCAGGGCCGGGGTGAGGGTGTGAAGGACAGGGCGCATGCTCAGTCCTACAGCTCAGATCGACTCATTTCCTGCCCTGCCCTGGCACCTAGCACAGTGCCTGGAACAGAGAGGCCACCGACTGAAATTTGTTACATGAATGGAAGATGTAACTGGCGTGGGAAGCGAGTGTGAAGTAGGACACACTGGGCTGGTCCAGTGAGTGGGCTTCCGAGGCTAGAAAGAAGGAAGGATCAAGGGGTAGAAGCTGTTGCATCTAACCCAGCCGCGTTCCAGTGGGGTCTGGCCCTGGAGCAGGTATGAAGGATGGAGACTTGCAGTGAGCCCACTGAAAGGAAAGGATAGACCAGAAGCACACAATGGTCTTAGTTTTTAATTTCACTGATTTGTCCAAATTTGCCTTTTTTTCTTTTCACATGGGACTCTTGAGCCATTGCCACAAAGCACATTTGTCAGTCTTTCTGAATGTCTCCACAGAAGCAGGTTGGGACAAGGCTTTTTCCAGCCCGGAACTTCTATTGCGAAGGATGACTTGCCTGTATGACACCGCCCAGGCAAGCCCTGGGTCTGGGGCCAGCATCAGAAATAAAGAAAAGGCAATTGGATTTCATAAGTGTTAATTTTATGTGTCAACTTGACTGTATCATCACATGGCCAGATACCTGATTAAAGAGATAGTGGCAGAGTTAGGTGAACTCACTCTCTGCCTGACAGCCTTTGAGCTAGGACATTAGTCTTTTCCTGTCTTCAGACCTGGACTCAAACTGAAATTTACACCATCAGCTCTCCTGGTTCTCAGGCCTTCGACTCAGACTAGAATCACACCACTGGCTCTCCTGGGTTTCCAGCTTGTCAGCTGAGGATCCGGGGACTTCTCAACCTTCATAACCACATGATTGATGGAATGGAATTTATCACAGGCAGTCTGATTTCACCCAGTGCCTTCATATCACAGATTATAAAACTGAGGACCTTAGAAACCTAGAGATGCGTCCAGAGTCATGTATGTGCTGATAATTAGCAGAGTTGAGATTAGAAGCCAGGTTTGCTAAATACCACTCCCACACTCACTTGAATAACCTGGTTTTCCATCTGGTCTATATCCCAGTGAGCTATGAACTATCTTCAATTAGATATCCTCTGTTCAACTCAGACACTACAAGCCTCAACATACACTTGCAAAAATGTTGAGTCTTAAGTGGACAACTAGGGGAAAGTATTTGTCACACAAGATAGTCAAGGCGTTAATATCGTTAATTTGTAAAAGAGCGTCCATTCAACGCATGTTCATTGAGTGTTCACCAGGCACACTGTGCTAGACAGTGAGAGTACGATGGTGAATAAGAATAGCACGGTTTGTCCTTACACGGAGTTTACCATCTAGTGGGCACAAACAAGCTGATCTGGAATTACCATTGGGAAAGGCAGTCACACACAGCTTCTAGCTTCTTGCACAGGAGGGCAGTGTTCTCTTACAAAGAGATAGAGCACCCTTCCGACCTGTGCTGGGTATCGCTCTCTGCTCTGGAGTATCTTTTCCTGTCCCACGTTTGAACAGGTGTCATTCTTTGTTCGGCTTCAGCGTGGGTCAAAGGCCCTTGGGTGTGACCTCAGCTTTCTGTTTTTCAGACCCCGTGGGGGAGGACATGGGTCCTTGGCCTGAAAGGCAGAGGGGATGTGTGTGCAGACCATCTCCACATGTTGGCTGAGCGGGAAGACCCCCGAGTGTAAGAGACGGACCCTAGCTATTGGAGCAGATCTTGCTCTGTCTCTTCTCTGTGTGCGTGAAGTGCTGTTCCACCCAGTGCCTGTGTGAGTCATGTCTCTCCCAGCAATCCCAACACCTGCAAACTATGCAGGGGGTTGACATCCTGGGATTGCTGCTCCTGGTGGTTGGCAACAGGTGCCACTTACCTGACAATTACCGTAATAAAACACTAACTGAAGGAAAGGAATGCCAGCAGAGGAAGCACGTCACTGAGGACCTGACTCATGTTGGCTGTGTGACCTGGACTGTGGAGTATCAGGAGCTATCTATGAAGTTCTGAGCTGAGAATGAAAGTCTAAACACGGGCTAATTAGGGAAGGATGGAAGAAGGGGCAGACACCACAGGCCAAGGAAGTTCTGTGCAAAGGCCCTGTGGCATATTTGAAAAACTGAAAGAAGGCTGGTATGGCCTCAGGGCATAAGTGAGGAGCAGGATGTGGTTCAAATAAGCCTGGAGGGGCGCCTGGGTGGCACAGTCATTAAGCGTCTGCCTTCAGCTCAGGGCGTGATCCCAGCGTTGTGGGATCGAGCCCCACATCAGGCTCCTCTGCTAGGAGCCTGCTTCTTCCTCTCTCACTCCCCCTGCTTGTGTTCCCTCTCTCACTGGCTGTCTCTCTCTGTCAAATAAATAAATAAAATCTTTAAAAAAAATAAATAAGCCTGGAGAGGGAAGCCAGGGCCAGACAGTGCAGGGCCTTCTAGGTCACCTTGAGGATTTGAATCTGCATCCACTAAGGAATGGACAGCACAGAAGAGCTCGTTAAGGAGAGGTTGACATGGTGGGATTTGTGTTTTGAAGAGATGAGGCTGGCAGCAGTGGAAAAAATGGTTGTGAGAGGGAGAAAGTAGACACCAAGAGCTAAGTGAGACCATTGCCAACATCCAAGAGAAAGAGTGGTAGCTTAGGCCGATGGTTCTCAGTCAGGGGAATTTCCCCCCTCAGAAGACCCTTGGCAATCTCTGGGAACATTTTTCAGAGTCACACTGTGTGCGGGGATGTTACTGGCATTGAGCAGATTAAGGTCAGGAATGCCACTAAATAAACATACTACAAGACACACAAAGAACCCCCTGGCCTGAAATATAAATGTGCCTGGATTGACAAACCCTGGCTGAGACGGTGGTGGTGGTGGAGATGGGGGACCAAGCGAGAGACAGTTAGGAGGGTGAAGCCAGCAGTACTTAGTGACTGATCGATGATGAGGGATGAGGGAATGATTAGCAAAAAGAGCCCTCCGCTTTCTGGCTTGCTCACTTGGATGGGTGAGGGTGCCGTCCACTGAGACAAGAATCTTGGGAAAAGCTGATGGTTTGCTGGAGGAGGATGGGGAGCTCAGCGGGAGACCTATGAAACTGAGATGCCTCTAAGACATCCAAAAGAAATCAGACCATTCCCTAGGTCTACAGCTCAAGAGGAAAAGCCCGAGCAGGAGACACGCATTTAAGAGGCTTCTGTGAATAGAACGGAAGCCAGGGGCAGGGGTGAGATTACAGAGGAAGGGGGTACAGAGTGAGGAAGAAAGAGGGCCCAGGATGGAGTCTTGAGAAACTCTTGGAAGAGAAGCACAAGCCAGCAGAAAGCATGTAGGGGACATCCGGAGAGGTGGGAAGAAAACCAGGGCATGTCACCTCCCAGAAGCTTCAAGTGGGACGGTTTCCCCCATGCCTTCTCCAACACAGAGCACCACAGGTCTTTTTAAAGCTTTGCTAAACTGATCAGTCAAGAAAAATCTTGTTTAAGGGTGTTGAAGTTTTAGTTGGCAATCTTGGGGTAAGTAATGAGATTAAGCATCTTTGCCATGTTTACTGGCCATTTATACTTCTTGTGTCATTTGTCCATTTTCCTATTCTAGATATTCCTATTTTTCTTTTCTTTTTTTTTTTAATTATTTATTTATTTATTTGACAGAGATAGAGACAGCCAGCGAAAGAGGGAACACAAGCAGGGGGAGTGGGAGAGGAAGAAGCAGGCTCCCACCGGAGGAGCCTGATGTGGGGCTCAATCCCACAGCGCCGGGATCACGCCCTGAGCCGAAGGCAGACACTCAACCGCTATGCCACCCAGGCGCCCCTAGATATTCCTATTTTTCTAGATTGGTATGACCTCATTATATATTATGATTTTTCACTCTTTGCTATCATATTCTTAAATATTTCCCCACAATTTATCTTTTTTAAGATGTCTTTTTCCGTGCAGTTGTTTTACATTTTTTCCCTGCAAGATTGTTGTTGATTTTATCTTCCTGCTTTGATTTCATGCTGGAAGAGGCTGTTCCTTCCCAAGGATCATAAAAATATTCTCCTATATTTTCTTAGGATATTAAATCCTTTTTTACATTTAAACGTTTCATCTGTCTAAAATCTATTTTTGTGACTGATGAGTGATTGGGATTTTTTTCTCAATTCAGTTGTGAAATGTGTTCTTTCAATCTCCTCTTTATGTTAAACTAAGTCCCATATCCATTAATCTGATATTGGTCTATCTCTTTTGTTCTTTAGATCTCTTGGTATATTCCTGTGCCCAAACCAGGCTGTTTTAATTACTGTTGCCTTATAGTATGGTTTGATATCTGGTAAGGCACATGTGTGTATCATTTTATAATCAAGAAAATCCATAAAGGTTTGCATACATATATATGTGTATGTGTTTGCTCCTATGTGTAGAGGGTTGATGGGGAAGTGTGTGTGTGTGTGTGTGTGTGTGTGTGTGTGTGTTACACATGGAGGGTTAATGGAGAAGTGCCTTTGAAAGGCTAGGAGTAGTTTGGGACTGCAAAGGAGTTTGAGACAGTGCCTGGAGAAGAGTCCCCAGGGAAGTTTGGAAAAATAAAGGAGACCATAGGGCTCTCAAAGGAGGCTGGCGCTCACACTTATGAAGCCTCTAAATTGAGGGAAGCAAAGAGGAAAGCTGGCAACATGGACTGATCTCTGATATTTTTAGAACTAGCACCAACTGCATTTCAAGGCGCCCTAGGCCCAGGAACTTTCTCTCCGCTCCTGGGGAATCACTGATAAAGGTCATTCACTTCTTAGAACCAAAGTCACTGACCTCTGGTGTAGGTAGAGCAGCAGCAGCTGCTTGTGGGCTTATGACCCCCTGGGCGCAGAGGTCCCTTGGCTTTCTGTCAGATGCCTTACCTTTCATTGGCCCAAAGCTTTCAAAGAAAGTAAGTCTTGTAATTCAGCAAGTATTCACTGACTGTCTGACATCCCCATCTCAGACCCTGTACAAATCTAGCAAGGGCTCATTTCAAACTACCCAGAGTGAGTGACTGGTGCTTACACACACACACACACACACACACACACACACACACACACACGCACTCACACACTCCTAGCTTGGAGCCCTCGTCTCTGGGCTCAGAGGTCTCAAATCAGGGACATTCTTCTCTGAAGGCCCCCCAACTCATAGTGGGTTTGGCCCCATCTGCACGGGACAGAAGACTAGTGGCCTATGGAGTCTAGCTCTCCAGAAGAACAGGCAGGCCAGGACATAGCCCAGACCTGAGCTCTTTCAGGGGCCACAGGGAAGGGTGGTCCAACAGAACCTCACTTAGGCTTCTTGATGGATCGTTTCAAGAGTCCTTGAGGTCACTCAAAGGAGCCAATGCATTAAAAAGGGAGCCGATGCATTAAAAACAGACTCCTGGGGCCATTTGAGTCGCTGTATTTTAGTCCTATTTGGCCTCTTCCAGGAAGAGCTTGTCCTGAATCTTAGCCTAATGATACCCATATAAAATGGGGTAGGGGATGGCATTGCTGAGTAACTAGTGAGCAGATCCCTGGGCATGGCCAAGACAGTTGGTCTAAAATACATGAGAGGGAACATCTCTGTATTACTTTGCTCTCCTGGCCCAGATTCAGGGACCTGTGTGCCTGCTAGCCTCACACCCAACATTACAGGTGTTTACCGCCTCCACTCCAGGGAAAGATGGGGCACAGGGCCCACCTGTGCACATCCACAAAGTGCCCGGTTTCTACTCGGCCCTGCCCCCATTCCCCCTCCACCTAGGCTTGGGGCGAGGATGGAGGAAACCAAAAGAGAGATCAAAGGATCCTTGGCCTTGACATCGATGGAAGAAGGGTGACGGTCAGGCAGTGGACACCCTCCTGGCCTTTCCCCAGGAACCCCGGGCGGGATGGGGGTGGAGTGGGCTGGAAGAGGGAAGGTGAAGCAAAGGTGCTGGACTTGACCCGGCCGAGGGGGCGGTCCCCGGCCACGGCTGCCCCGCCCCCGCCCCGCCCCCGCCCCGGGGCCGCCCCGCCTCCCCGCCTCCCCTGCCTCCGCAGAGCCTCCTGCTAGCTGGCCGCCGGCTGCCACTGCGGCAGCGCCGCTCACCCTCCTTCCACCGTCCGCGCGCAGGTGAGGATCGGGGACCCAGCGCCCGAGCCGCTGAGGAAGGAGCAGGAAGCTTCCTGGGGCTGGGAGCTGGGAGGGAAGAAAACGAAATCGGGTTCCGGAGAGGACCGGAGGGAGGGACCGAAAGGCGCGCGCCCCAATCCTGGGCGGCGGGGAGGTGGTCCCTGCCAAGCCCGGAGAGGTGGACGCGTCCTCACCGAGCGCATCTGCGGCTCCGGATAGATGCGCTGGAGCTTGGATATCCCTGGCTGTGTGGAGACACAGTTCCAGAGCGGGGCCTCCCAGATCCTGGGGCGCTGGCTCCCGGGGGCCCGACATCCCCTTGCAATTGTTTCCAGCCAGCAGCTAAAAATACCCCTCCTAGGTCTTTCGGGGGCGACTCCGGGCTCGCGGGTGGCCAACACCCACGGAAACCTCCCTTGGTGCTGGGATTTGAAGAAGAGCCCTGCCTCAGCCCTGTGAATGTTACTAATAGGTGGAAGATTTCTAATGCCCTGGTTGCTGTGTACAGGTGAAAAAAACCTGCAAGAAATGATTGACTTATTTTTTTGAAAATTTTCAGTTTAAAATTTCAGCAAACCCGTTCTTTTCCTGGCATCTGGGGAGGTGAGGCCACAATTTAAGCCCAGCTTTGGATTTATATCCAAAGGGCTAGGTTTATCCGTCCCGCAAGAGGTTTGGATTTGGAAGAAGCGAAGTGGGTTTGAAAGCGGGTTTCACTTCTGATAGGCTTTTCTGCTGGGACAAGGGTTTGCTTAAGGTAGTCATTAGCTCTTTACCTGAAAACTGAGGACCAGGATGCAGCCGCGTGGCTGGGTCAGGAGACTGCTTACGTATCACCCCTCCCACCCCGGACAGATGTTCTTTAGTCGTGCCCCCAAATTAGGCTTACCACTGCAAGTTTCTGGACCTGAAGTCAGGGGCCAACGACACACTGTCATCCTGTGTTCTCTTGCCTACAGTTGGGAGGAAAGATGTTCACCGTGCTGACCCGCCAACCTTGTGAGCAAGCAGGTTAGTATCTCTCAGGCAGCCCCAAGTGTGGTATTCTCACGTCACAGTCTCGGCTTCAGCCCACAGTTCTTCATGCGTGGCCCCTGCGAATGATTTTAACGTCTTTGGTTTGAGACTCAATTGCTTACCAGGCTTTCTCCACCAGCATTCCTCAGGTAGAAGTAATGCTTTTGATCAAAGCTACACAAAACAAGGACTAACATGCATGTTTCGCTTAAATGGTTTTTCCGGTTTGCATAATCCATTAATTTGGCTGTTTGTGGTTTCCCTTACCAAGCTGCGTGTGAGGTTTGCTCGAGAATATTGTTGATTTTGTAATGAATTGTAAAGTATTTATATCTGTCCTCTACTTCCATCCCAGGGTTGTTGCTGGCACGGCGCCTGCAGCTACCCCCACTCCCCACCCCCACCCTAGGTCAGCAACGTTACCCTTGCTAGTGGAGGCACATGTGCAGAATTCTCTCTCTCTCTCTCTCTCTCTCTCTCTCTCACACACACACACACACACACACACACACACACACTGCCAAGCTTGCCCTGCCTGCCTCTGGCGCACGTTTTGCAGTTGCTCATGTGGAAGCCCAGAAGGGTCTAGCCTCTCCACTCCCAGGTAGACACCTTGTAATTACAGTGTTTGTTCACTCCTAATGACAGCACAGCTCTGGGCTGCATTCCCTAAATGAATGAGACCTGGTCTAGTCCATTTTGCTTTGCGATAGGCTTTTCTGCTGGGGCCAGGGTTTGCAGAAGGTAATCATAGCTATTTACCTGAAAAGTGCTAAAGAGCAGAGGACCAGGGAGGCCAGCCACACAGCTGTGGTCAGGAGACTGCTTACATCTCACCCCCCTTCCGTCCCTGGACAGATGGTCTTTAGTCATGCCCCAAAACTGGGCATTCTTGTCTTCTAAAAGGATATAATTTTAGGATTGGTAGGGGCAATTTCTACAAATCTTTTTTTGTCAAAGGGAACTGTACCTAAGGAGCTAGTTTACTTGGATTTTCAGGTTTTCCTCAAAGGGCTTTGAAAGGTTTGATGAATTTTGACAAATGCACACACCCATATACCCCATAATCCTAGGGAAATATAGAACATTTCTGTGACCCCAGAAAGTGCTGCTGTGTTCCTTCCCAGTGAGTTCCTGCCCCCAAGCCCCCGGGCAGTCACTGTTCTGTTTTCTGTCACCTGCCTGTTTTAGAACTTCACATGAATGAAATCATTTCAGGATAGAACGGTATTTGTTTGTTTCTGTTTTATTTTTTTTTTAAGATTTTATTTATTTATGTGACAGAGAGACAGCCAGCGAGAGAGGGAACACAGCAGGGGGAGTGGGAGAGGAAGAAGCAGGCTCATAGCGGAAGAGCCTGATGTGGGACTCGATCCCGGATCGCCAGGATCACGCCCTGAGCCGAAGGCAGACGCTTTAACGACTGCGCTACCCAGGCGCCCCTGTTTGTTTCTGTTTTAAAAATGTATTTGCTACTCTATTTATAAAATTTCCATTAACCCACACTGGTTTATTAAGACCCAAGTTCAAAATCATCTAGTTAAGCAATATTAGTTTAACTTTAATATATAGACATAGTCCATTATAGTAATTATATAGTTTTATACAATACAGGTATAATTATCTTTTTTCTGAGGCTGTGTATTTAGTTGAAGATTATTCATAGGCTTCATTATTATTATTGTTTTGCTTTTAAATGGGTATAGTTTTCATGTTGTGATTAAAATACAAAGGCCAGAGATGATATGACCCCTTTGGGAGGGAACACATGGCTTGGGCTCTGGCTATTCTTTGTGAAGACGTAAGTGAGACCCTGTGCCCTTAGTGTAGGCACAGGAAAAATGACTGAGATTGACTTCTTACTGGGAAACCAAATATTTTAGAAATTCGTACATGTGGGGCACCTGGGTGGCTCAGTCGTTAAGCATCCGCCTTCGGCCCAGGGGGTGATCCCAGGGTTCTGGGATCAAGCCCCGCACTGGGCTCCCTGCTCTGCTGGGAGCCTGCTTCTTCCTCTCCCACTCCCCCTGCTTGTGCTCCCTCTCTCGCTGGCTGTCTCTCTGTTAAATAAATAAATAAATAAATAAATAAAATCTTAAAAAAAAAAAGAAATTTGTACATGTTACTATTTGCATGACAGTACGCCACTGTGTACTGAACTTTATAATCATTGATTATATCTGAAGTATAGTATTAATTTCTTTGGTTTATCTGATATTATTTTTAAATGAAATATTGTATCACCTGCTTTAATAGAAAACCATATATTTTAAATCTACATAGAAATAAATGTTACTGTAAATCATCTCGGGGACAACCAGTAAAATGCATAACACATTTGGGAAGATACAAGGAAACTAAACTATGCACACCCTCTCTGCAAATGATGTTAGTCCACTCGTTTGGAGGAAAGATAAATGGTTATTGGAGCCCAATCACTGCTCCACCTTAAAAGTGTGGGTCTCACTAAAGCCAGAGGAAGCGATGTATGCACACAGTTATGTACCCAGTCTATGGATTCTACAAAGAAAGCCAGTGCCTTGTTCCTACTTTCCCCTCATGTGTCTTATGGGTCTTCCCATTTTAGGCCTCAAGGCCCTCTCCCGAACCCCAGCCATCATCGCCTTGGTGGTCTTGCTTTTGAGTGTTGTGGTACTTGTGGCCATCACACTCATCCAGTTTCACCACAAGGAGGTCCTCCTTCCAGGACTGAAGGTAAGTGTGAGGGGATTGGCACTGAAGGGATGGTCTATGACATAAGTTATTCTAAAACCATGAGTTAGAAGAAAACCCTTTTCCCCACCTACAGTGGGGGAAGACCCAAGGGAGAACCCAAGGGTCTTTGATTTAAGACCCAAGGGAGGAGCTCTGGACATACTGGTTTTGTGGTGTTTGACACTAGAGAATGTTAATGGTGACACCTTCTCTAAGGACTGTGTGGCTCTGCTTTGACTCCTGACTGTTGGAATCAAAGCTAGACTTTGTCGCCAAGAATTGCAGATGGCTACCAAAGATCTACCAGCCTGTGCATTCCCCCAAGACCACACAACGCTGATCATGAGAGGAGACCAGGAGACCCAGCCTCCTCTTCTGGCCCAACCTGGTAAACAAAACATCAAGGACTTGAAAGGTCTCCCTGAGCTGTATTTCTGCTACCTCTCCTGAGTCTAGAAGTGTGCCATGATCCCTCTAACTCTTCCGCTTGAAAAATTACTCAGGATCTTATGCTCAGTTTCATAGGCTACTCTTAGCCCTTGATAAGTCTGTCCCCACATGGTCTCTCAGATGGTGTCTGACAGTCTGAGAACCATATGTATCACCCCAGCCTTGGCTGTAAGGGTGAGGGGAAGTGATCCCATGAGGGACTTGTCAAATGAAAAGGAAAAGAATCCTTCAGTCATTTGGATAGAGTTTGGCAAACTTTTTCTGTAAAGAGCTAAATAGTACATACTTTAGGCTTTGAAGGTCATTTATAGTCTCAGTCACATATCTTTTTTTTTTTTTGTCTTCTTATGATTCTTTAGAAGTGTAAAAACCCTTCTTAGCTAGAGGGCTGAAGGAGCCAAGAAATTCAACTGTTATTTGAATCTCATTTAGCCTTTACCCTTGACCTCATGAGTCCTTTCTACATCTTCCTGCTCTTAGTGACTGTTCAAAAGCTATATTTGAAATAGAAGTTTTTAAAGTTTTTAAAAGATAAAAAAGAAACTAATATTGCCCCAGCTTTGTGGGTGAGTTTGACCTACCATTCTGAGGCTGCTCTTCTGAAAGATTAAAGTAAAATCTCCTTTAGATAATGGCATTTGGCTCTTTTATAGGACATTTTATTTAAGAATCTCAACATCCCTTCATGAATAACATGAAGAAAAAAGAAAAAAGAAAAAGAAACCTTATACAATTGTCCAGTGATGAGGGAAAACAAATTATCTGGTTGTCCAAAGACATTAGCCAAGGCCTAGAGAAGCCATTTTCCCAAGCTCCAGGCACTGCCTTCTTCTATTAACTATAGAAAATTAGGATTGCAACTGGGAGTAATACCATCTCCTTATACTTTGTAAACTGCTGCTCAGTTTAATGAACACTTTTCCCTGAATTATCTCATGTAACCCTTGTGGCTGCTATAGCAGGGGGACAAAGCAAGCATTGTCACCACCATCTTGCAAGTGAAAAATCATAGGTTTGGCCAGTGAATGGCATACCAGAACTGAAACCTTGTCCCTCCTGTTCCCAAGGCCAGGGTTTTCTTCACTCACCTCCCTCCTCTCTCCGATCCTAAGTTCAGAATGGGGGACTCAGGAGAAGGTACTGGCCTCTGATAGGAGAACTTGTCCTCCTTTGCACAGGAGAGAAGATGGGGAGAATGGATGCAGATGCAGGAGAGTTTGCTGAACTGGGGGATGGAAATATCCCCCAAATGGGGGGGAAGTTAATAGCCCTCTTAGATCCCAGGAACCACTCTTACACCCATATTTCAGAGGAACCAGCTCCAGTTGTATTCTGGGGTTATCGCTCTTCACGGCACAATGGAATGTGCCTACCCAGAGCCATGTTTCCCCTTCTAGAACAAGCTGTGGTGCCTGGGACTCTAGAAACCAGGGTCTGTGTGGGCCTCCTCCTTAGTACAGACCTCACCACTGGTCTGAGGAGTGACAAAGGGGGAGCTCTTCGCAGGGAGTATAGACAGAGCACAGATGTGGAGTCTGAGCCATCACACCTTCTAGAGTCAACATACAGGTGCATGAGGCTCTTTACCAAAGATTTGCCAAAGGTGGGATGAGGACAGATGGAAGTTGGGAGAGAGAGTAAAATTCTCCTCAGGCCCTACAAATTTATGGCTGGTTAAGGCAGTTGCCAGCTGCTGGCTTCCACTTGTTCTGGGAGGTAAGAGGTAAGTCTTCTGTTCATACTGAAGGGACATGGAAGAATTGACAGAAGACCAAAAGAGTAAACTGAGTAGAGAAAAGTAGAACCCAGGGCAGTATGGAGGCTACTTCTGAAGGAGGGGAACACATATGTTTCATACTCCTGGGTCAGATAAGTTCCCCTGGTCAAAGATGTGAGTAAAAGTAGGCCATCTGGGAATGACCCCAGGAAGCACAGGTGGGGGTGGAGAAGTGAGACAGGAGGGAAGGCAGCCAATGGAGGGCCTGCCACCCAGCAAGTTATCACTGTGGGCAGCAGGGGCTCAGTCCTGCAGAGCATCTCTGGGAGCCAGTATAGAGAACCCATCCCAGGGTTTTCCTCTACCAAAGGGCATCTAGAACACCTGTCTCACAAGTATCCCACTCAAGGACATACTTACGCACCAACTTCCACCAGTCATTGGTTGAGTGGCTGCTCCCTGGGAGACATTCACTCCCTAGCATTTCTGGCACATTGTATGCTCAGGTGGGCTCAGGCCACTGGAGAAGACCTTTAGGCAGGTGGAACGTGCATGGCTGGGTATCACCATGGTAAGGCCTGAGGGACGTGGGCAGGGAACCCGCAGCGACTATTCCACATAGATATGATATTGTTATCCTCATTCTGCAGATGAGAAAGTAGAGGAACAGAAAGGGCAGATAGCTTTGCACAGTTACACGGACTGGAAATAGCAGACATGGTGCAGAAGAAACAAAAGAGAGCAGAGAATATTGGCCTCAAACAAGGGTTTAGAAGGACCAGAAGACACACCCTCCCCCATTAGCACACAGTTCAAAGAGGGGATTTTTAATCTCCTCAAATCTTGCTTTCAGGCCCTGGTCACAGCTGTAGGGGACAGGAAGTTGTAGAACGTTGGAATACTGGCTCAGAAGACCCATTCTGCTTCATTGGGTAGATTAAATGTGAGAAAAGACATGTTCTGAACCAGGGGAGCCAAGAGCAGAATGGCCACTTGAAAGAACATTCCACATGCAGCTCTTTTCAGAATGAGGACAAGCCTCTTTTTTTGTTTTGTTTTGTTTTGCAGTGTGTGCTAAGGGTGGGAAGGGCAGTTGTGGAAGTGAAGCTGAATGAATACAAGGGCTTTTAAATTGTTCTGTTTATGTTTTAATATCTTGACGTTCATTTTGCCTTTGTGTGCACCTGACGGTTTTGAGGGGCCAGCTCCACAGTGGCCTGTCTGGGGGGCCCTGGAATGTTCCTTAAGACCCTAATCATGAGAGCTGGCTCTTAAATCCAGCCTTGGCTTACCTAACCTTGGTTTATTTAGGTTGAACAGCAGAACTATTAAAACTTAGTCAAGGGTCATAGTGTCCCCAGTCCCATTTTCATTGTTACTGGTCTGACCTGCTCTACCAGCTTAAAGAATAAACATGATGGCATCACTTTTGTTTTTCACTCAGGCCCCCACTTGCTTTATTATCATTAAGTCTAATATCTTCCTTTTGAGACTTTGCCCTCCCCACCCCCAATCACAACTGTCTTGAAGTCCTGTGGCTTCTCAGTGCAGTATGATCAGTATCCTGTTGCCTTTGCGCCTTACAGCCATATGACATCACTGTTGAACAGGGGCCTACATAATCCCTCTCAGGTCACATTAGATCCCCATGTTGGGTCACACTCCCATGCTTGGCCCTTACTCTCCAAAGCACAACCATGGGACCAGGCTGTGCTAAAACCATTCTTTTCTAATCCTTACTGGTTGTCAGTCATCGGCCTGGAGCTCTGGTGCCTTGTGGCCCTCCCTGGTTTACCCCTCAGAGAGTGAGAGTTAGATAACTGGTTTCCTCCTTTCCAGAAAGACTCAACTCCTTCATCATTTTGGTCCACCTCCTCTCCAGCCAGATCTGCATACTACTTAACTATGAGTTTGCTTTTGAGGGACTTTATCTGAACAAAGGAAGTCTGCTATAGAATTCCTTATTATGAAACAGTCAGCCCTGGTAGACCTGGTTTCCTTGGAACTCAGTGAAAGCATGGGGGCTCTGTGTATAGGGTTGATGGTCAGTTAGACCCAAGCTTGAGCCCAATTCTGGGACTGTGGGCAATTATTTACCTCTGTGAGCCTCAGTTTTCCCATCTGTCAGGTGAAAATTATGACAACACCTGCCTTCTGAATGCAACACTAAAGCACTTTGTGTAGTGCCTGACATAAGTACTCAACAAATGTTTATTACTACTATTCCTATTATTATGCTAATAGTGATGATGATGATGATGATGGTGATAATAGTAATAAATAAATCCAAGGAGGCTGATCTTATGATCTTTACTTTTGCTTTGTTAGAAACTCACACAGTCCTTAAGTTTTCTGTCTGGGGTTCATATGGAAGGCTGTTTCCTTTTGGTTAACCCACTGACTGTGTCTTCAGTTCCACCTTCTAGCCATGTTTTTTTTCCTGACACTGCATTAAACAGAGGGTTACTTACTGCTTTCCACCTAGCCGAACTGAATGAAATTCAGTCTCCACTCCACCCCCTCCATCAAACCACATTGAGTGCCACTGATCTAGGCAAATGAGCTCTGAAAACTGGCTAAAGACCAATTTTTCCATTTTTGAAAATGTCAGGGAATGATGGTGATTACTCAGAAGTAGCGCTGGGCTCAGGGCTGTCCCTGTCAGCACATCAGCTGGTGCCCAAGGGGCAGCCATTTCTCCAGGCTCATTGCAGACAGAATATCTCTGGCTGTTCCCAACCTGATGAAAACTGGATCCCAGCCGGAATGAGGATGAGAATGAGGACGGCCCTTCTTCCTCCTTTCTGATCTTGGCCCAGCAGCCCCAAGTTTCCTTCACAGGGAAAACCCACTGTTTGTGAAGAGTTGGGATCCAAAAGATGTGGGAGGGGTGGGGACCCTGTGGAGTGGTTGCTCTCGTGTGTGTGCTCCCTCCTCTACTCAGCACCAGGTGTGGTGGGGCTGGGGGAGGGGTGCCAAAGGTTTGGCAGCAGGTGGGAGGGGAGAAAGCAGACTGGTAGGGAGGTTCAGATCTCGAGTGCCTGGTTTCCTTCAACTCCACCTGTGCGTTAATCTCCTTGGTGAGCCTCTGCCCAGAGCAGGCTGTGAACAATGCCTGCCTTGTTCCCAGGGGGTGTCATGTCAAGATCCCTGTCGGCATTCATCAGATTGAAGGCCGAGATTAAGAGGCTGTCCAAGTTCAAATACCAATGGACACAGGATGTTCCATCTCAATATAATGGGGAAGCCCTGACTGAGGAGCTGGAGCAACATGTTTTTATTTGGTCCCATTTCAAATGAAACAAGCGCTTGTTAATCGTGGAAAGTTGGAACCCTCCCAGATGTCTAGAATCAGGGAATTGGTTAAATAAACTATGGTACATCTCACAGAAGATGTGGGGAATGTATTGAAAATGATGATATCAGTATTTTTACTGGCAGGGAGAGATGTGCATGATACACTTATTGATATCGAGAAAGACTATGTGCAGTATAATCCTGTATTGAATTGAAAACATATGTCTAACCACATATTCATATATGTAGCTGTATATACAGAAGACCATTAGAAAAGATATATAGCAAGGTATTAAAACAATGGTGGGATTTGAAGGCTGTTATTTACTTTTCTTTCCTCTTGTCCTTGCTTTGTAATTTTATTTGTTTATTTTGCTTTTTTGATTTTTCTATATAGCCTGTATTTATTGAGCAACCAGAGTGTCAGGCATATGGTCTCATATTTACTCCTCAAGGTTAAGTTTTCTGAAGTTAAGGAAACCCAGACAGCTTAGGCCTCATACCCAGGGTCGTAAAGCAAGCATCCATCTGAGTTGCCCTGCCTCCAGACACCAAATTCATCTTCCTCGCTGAGAAGAGCAGCCTAACCCAAGAGCAGTGGAACTGGGGAAGAGCTGTGACCCAGAAGCCTCTGCTGCCCTGGGCTGACTCCAGGCCCAAGCACATACTGACCTCAGTCAGCATTACTCATTCCAGTCCCCATAGTCTGCTAACGCATGCTCTTTCCTGCTCAGGCTTGGTCCAGGGCCCGGGATGGCAAGACCCTCAGGGGAAGCTCCCTGGTGCCTGCCTCTAGCTGGGGAGATGGTCCAGGACTCCTAGCCGGCAATCCTGGGCACAGCTAGCCCTGGCACTGCCCTAGCAACACCCTCCTGTCTGTCTCTTTGTGTTGCATATTACCAAAGTGGGACGATATGTCAACATTAGTTTGTATTGTGGGTTTTTTTCTCCTTAATTATGAATACTTTCCTTCTGAAGACTAATGCAAGTATTGATGTGTCTCTCCCTTGTGAGAACTTCCTATGTTTATTTCCAGGCTGACAGGGCTGGAAGTTTGGAGAGTAGAGGGCAGCAGGTGACTGACTATTCATTTCCCTCCTGAGACCCAGGTGGCTACTGTCCTCCACCTCAGAGGTCTGGGTGAGGAAAAAACCAGGATGGGCAAGATATTCGGAGTGCTAATTTTCAACCTCAGCTGCATACTGGGGTCACCAGGAAAGCTTTAGAAACTGCTGATGCCTGTGCCCACTGCCAGAGATTCTGATTTAATAGGTCTGGGATACGGCCTTGGAACTGGGAGTTTCAGAAACTCCCCAAATGATTCTAATGTGCGGCCAAAGCTGAGAACCAGGCCCCAGAACACCTGACCCACCTCATCCCATCCCCTTCCCCCACAGTCCAAGGAGACAAAGTTGGTTTGGAGCAAATCATTTTTTCCCCTTGGTCAGCCCATACCTAAATGATGCAGTGTGGATTAATTTCTTGAGAGTATTTGGGGTTCTCAGCCCATTGGAAAGGAGTCCTCAGAGAGGCCTGCCCATTTCTGACTTTCCCTTTCCCCTTTTGTTCAGTATGGGATCGTGCTTGATGCCGGGTCTTCCAGAACCACCGTCTACGTATATCAGTGGCCAGCGGAGAAGGAGAATAATACTGGAGTGGTCAGTCAAACCTTCAAGTGCAGTGTGAAAGGTAAGGCACAGAGTGTGTGCAGGAGGCCCATAGGGAAGCAAGGGAGAATCCTAAGGGCCTTCAGAGGCCTGGAGGGATCCCGAGAAGCTGCCCGGAGGCAGGGAATGAGCACTGGACTGGGCATCAGGAACATATGTGATCTTGTCCTAGTGCTGCTCCTCATCCATGCAGTGACCTCGGGCCACTCACTTCCCTTCTCTGGGCTTCAGTTTCCTCATGTCTGAAACATGGCGGTGAAGGTGTGAGCATTTACCCTGCCATGCTTGCATGAATGAAGGCTGGTGGAAGACACAAGTGTCCCAGGTCAGAACCAAGGATGGTTTATTGCTCACAGTAATAGCAGTAGGCGGAGCGTCAGCATTTTCTTGAGCTGGTTCTCTGAGCCTCACTTTGCACAAGATGATGTAAAGAGGGCTAGACAGTATCTGCTCACACAGTGGGTCGTATTACAGAAGACGAACCCCAAGATTAGGGAATCTGAAACATTTATAGTGCCTGCCTTTTGATCTGGGGGAGAACACTGTCTCTATCTTCTGAGCCTGCTTGTTATGCAAAATCCTTGAAAATGCAATCCAGAACAAAAGCAGTCAGGGCCTCTGCTCATAAGACATACAGAAACATGAGCGAGTCATGGAAAATTGTATTCCAGTAGGGGAATTGTATTCTAATTGGCTGTGTATGTTGAGGGGGGGTAGAAAGAAATGGACAAGGATGGACAATACATAAACAAACGGGCATGATTCTATTCCAGTAAAGCTTGATTTATGGACCTGAAATTTTGAAATTCATATAATTCTCAAGTGTCACAACATATTGTTTTAATTTTTCCTTGTTATTTAAAAATGTAAAAACTATCTTAGCTCACAGGCTGTACAAAAAAAAATGATAAACCGGATTTGGTCTATGAGATGCCAACCCATGAAACAGAACATTCTCGGTATCTCCACAACATAGACTGAATTTTATATTCATTGTTTCCCTGTTCTTCTTTCTAGTTTTGTCCTTATGCATTTAGTTTTTCCTGTTCTTGAAAATGGAATCAAACATGTGCTCATATAGATGGAATCAAACATTTATTCTTCTGTTATTTGCTTTGTTCACTAATATTGGGTGTTTAAAATTCATCTACACTGACAGAAGTAGCAGAAGCTCATTCATTTTTCCCTGTTGGACATTTGTATGTCCATGGTTATGGAAAGGATAGTTATGAATAAGGTTGAGTATATTCATATTTTTATTTATTTATGAAATTACAAATTATAAATATATTTAAATATTTTATATTTATATTTCATATACTTATGGTCATTTCTGTTTTTGTGAAGTGCCTGTTCATGTCTTTTGTTCACTTTTCTACTGAATGCCTGACTTTTTCTCATTGACTCACTGGAGTTCTTTATAAATATTGTAAATATGGGTGCTTTGTTAGTATTATTATGTTGTTCTCCTATCCCCGTACAGATTATGGTTCATCTTTCTTAGTCTCTTCATTGTGTCTTTTGATGAACAGTTCTTACTTTTTATGTATGAACAGTTATCAGTCTCCTCCTTTATGATTTGCTCTTTTGTATTCAAGAAATCTTTCTTAGCCTGAGGTCATAAAGATTTTCTTCAATCAAAGTTTTATAATTTTGCCTTTTACAATGAAGTCTTTAGTACTCATAACAAACCCCAGTTAGTGAGTGTGTGTATGTGTGCACCTTTTCAAAAGCCACCCTCTTTAGAGCATCATCATCTTTGACTTGACCCAGAGCTTCCTGACCAGTGCATCCTGAATGTGTTAACAGGTGTACCCTTGGCCCACAGGACAACAGGTTAGAGACTCTGGACTGGTCCCCCCAGCCCCAAGCATCTTCCTTCATTTACCTCAATGAGCTGCCCAAATATAATAACTTTTCTGGGGGGGGGTCATGGCATTGAAAAAGCTGGGGGGCAGAATTAGCCTTTCCTGTAGGGAGACTAACAGACTTCTTTGAATAACAGAGTAAGTCCTGATCATCTGCCCTTCCATGGAGGGCAGCTAGGAGCTCACCTACCCTGGTACATAGGTGTCCCAGGTTAGGTTGTCAAGAAGCTGATTTTGAGCTAGAGTTTAGGATGCAAGATAATTGTTAGATTCCACCACTGTGGAAGAAAGGATGAAGAAGGAGGATCGGTCAGAAAGAGAAGTCAAACAGCCACATGGGCCTGACCAAGCTTCAACCAATCAGAGTTATCCTGCATGGCCTGAATTGGCTAGACTGTGATACCTCTGTTGCCATCAACTGTTGAATGTTGCCATTCTGGGAAGAGCAAAACATTGGGCAAGACAGCTCTCTGCAGCTGAGGCAAACCATGAAGGAGCTGACAGCTGAGACACTAAGTCTTTATTTGAAGGGGCATCTGCTTGGCATCTCAGTGGGCCACACAACAGGGGACTTAGATGTTTACTAAGTACTGCTTGCATTGGTATTCACAAGCACAGGTGGCCGTAACCTTGTGTGAAGCACAGTCAGAGATTCCCATCTCTGTTGTCCTAACTTCTGAGTCATTTCCTTACCTTCAAGCATGAAAGAGGGCAGCAGGATGATCATTTAGAAAGGTGAGACCAGCCACTTCAAGAAAGTAGTGTAGGATAATGATTAAGACTTCACCTCACCCCTCCTGTGTGAGTTCTGGGAAGGTTCCAACCTCTTGGTGTCTGGACCTCTTCATCTATAAAATAAGCATAATAATAGTAATACCCATCCCGTAAGAATCATTTGAAGATTCAATGACATAATATATGTAAAAGGGGTGACAAATACATGGCATACAGTTAAGTACTCAATTAAGTGTGAGCTATTATTATTCATGGGGCAGCACACTTCAGAGCTCCTGGTGGATATTCTTGCCAAGAAGTTAGTCTGTTCCAGATCTGTCTTTAGACTCAGAGAACAATTCAGCCAAGTCAGTCCTGATGATCTTCTGACTGTAGGGGGAGATGTGACCTTCATGGAGGGACACAAGTAGTCTCTCAGGGGAAGGGGCCCTGGGCCACCCTGGGTGTGATTTAGGGGAGGGGTAGGGTCATGGAACCCACACCACATCCATAAATGGGTCTTCCCTTTGATCGCAGTAGCCTCAGGGAGCCATATATATACTCCAAATGACCAGAAGACCACAAACTAAAGCTCAAAATATAGAGTTAAAGTTTGGCAAGTGCCGTCCCCTTGAAGACACGTGGCTTCTCCAGGGATAATTTGGGCTTCTGGTTTCCCAGTTGCAAATTTCCTAGGACTCCCCTGCCTTGGCCAGTCTGAGGGAGTGATGAAACTTGCCCAGCAGTGTTTCCCAGATATGCAGGTTCTTGGAAATTTCTTTCTTGGCGGGGGTTGAGAGGCCTTGGTGAGTTTCATCAGTCCTCAGTTACTGCTGTTTTCCCGAGTTCACTGCATTCTGCCTTAGCTGCTGGTCCTCTTGCTGGTGTCCAGATCTCTGGCTTCATGTTGTAAAGTCATTCCCTGGAGGACACTGGGCCCCTACATGACCCTCATCTCTTTCACGGTGTGCGGTGTTCATGGCTGCTGCTGCCTCCTCCCACAAAGACCATTCATGTGTTTCCTTTAAACAGGTGGTTAAAGTTTTTTAAACTCCATTGGAGCTTAAGTGTAACCATCTCATCCATTGAAATACCTTAAAGAGTTGCACTGGGGACCAGGCCAGTATGGTATTGAAAGCATCCTTTGCTTGGGTACATATCTTCTGCTTCTGTTCCACCTCGAGTAAGTTTTGTATCATCTGTCCAACCATCTTTCTCCAGTTTGGAATAGCGATTTCAATGCTCCTTTCTTGAGGTTGTGAATCCCAGGATCCCATGAGCCTGTGAGCCCAATCTTGTCTTTCCTTTAGGAAGCTTATAGGACCTTATGCAAATAGGTCTCGGGTGACATGATCGGATATCCCCAAGTTTTGACATTCCAACAAGTCTCCTAACCAGTTCCTTTCCGGAGACCAGCTCTGGCTGATCAGATTGGACTACATGATCCCCTTAGTATAGAGTTGCACACTGGTTTGAAAATCTCATTGACTGATTCGTGTAATCATTTATTTAATAACTATGTATTAGGTATCAACTGTTTGCCAGTTGTTGACACTGGGGATTCTAAAGTAAAATATACAAAGTCTCTGCTGTTGTGGAACTTACATTCTAATCAAGAAGATAGATCATAAAAGAGTATTTAACATGTCAGGGAGAAGTACTGCAAAGAGAAATCAAGTGAGGTAGGTGGGCAGAGAATGATAATGCTCTGTTTGGAGGGGATAGTTAAGCAGAGGCAAAAGTGGAAAGAGAGTGTGAGCCATACACAGTTTTGAGGGAAGAACGTGCTGAGCAGAGGGCCTGGCAAGCAGACAGGCCAGGTGTGGAAGCTGCTCAGCATTTTCTAGGAAAGGCAAAGGGACCAGTGTGGCTGGAGCAGAATGAGGAAGAGGAAGAAAGGTGAGTAGTGAGGCCAGAGCTGTGGTCAAGGCCAGCTCACGGAGGGCCTTGAGAGCAGTGAGAAGTTTGACTTGTACTCAGATGCATTTCCTTCAGAGTACACCATTAGGAGATTCTGGTCAAGGAACTAACATGTATATGACATATTTTTAACAGAGAGCTTTGGATGTGGAACATGTAGTCAGAGGCTGAGATCAGAAGCAGGGAAATCAGGGCTATTAGAACAGTGCATGTAATGATGCCATAAAGTTATGACATTATGGTGGTCTGGCTGAGACTGTGCTTGTCAGTGTGGGGTGACTTGGCTCCCCAGGGAACATTTAACAATGTCTGGGGACATTTTTGATTGTCACCACTGGGGTTGGTGGTTCTGCTGGGATCTAGTGATAGAGACCAAGGATGCTGCTAAACATTGCACAATGCACAGGATGGCCCCACAACAAAGAATTATCCAGCCCCAAATGTCAATGGTACCAAGATTGAGAGACTCTGATCTAGAATGGTTCTGGGGAAGAGGAGAAAGAGTGCTCAGATTTGAGAGGTGTTTTGAAAGTAGAAACAACAAGATTTTATAAACGATTCACTGTGAGATGTCTAAGTTGGTGGTGCCTGAGCACCAGTTCTGACCTGAGCAACTGTGTGCATGATGGTACCACTTCCTGAGACGGGAACACTGGAGGTGGGTCTGTTGGGAGCATGGCAGGGATTAAGGAATTTGGTTTTGGACAGATTAAGTTGGAGATGCCCATAAATCATCTAACTCCGGGAACAGCAAACTTTTTCTGTAAAGACCTAGATGATAAATATTTGTTACTTGTTGGCCATATGGTCTCTGTTGTAACCATTCAGCTCTGTCACTTTAGCACAAAAGCAGCCACAGACAACGTGCAGACAAATGAGCATGAACATATATGTGTTTCAAGAAAATTTTATTCATGGGTGCTGTACATCAGGTCCATAAGGCCTAATGGGATATACCCTAAGGAAAAAAAAAAAGAACTTAAAAAAAAATCTTAAACTGTTTTCAATAACCATACAGTTGGTGGTAGTGCTGATATTGTCATACTAAGACCATTGTGAGTGGATTGTGAAATAAAGCAAGCGAGCTATTCAGTTGGAGTTGCTGGGAAGCAGGATTTTTTTAGCATAGGAAAGAGAAGGTCAAGATCAACTTAAGTAGGGGCGCCTGGGTGGCACAGCGGTTAAGCGTCTGCCTTCGGCTCAGGGCGTGATCCCGGCGTTCTGGGATCGAGCCCCACATCAGGCTCCTCCGCTATGAGCCTGCTTCTTCCTCTCCCGCTCTTCCTGCTTGTGTTCCCTCTCTCGCTGGCTGTCTCTATCTCTGTCAAATAAATAAATAAAATCTTTAAAAAAAAAAAAAGAAAGAAAGTTAAAAAAAAAAAAGATCAACTTAAGTAAAAACCTGTAGTTTTGGAGTAGAAGTACCAATAAGAATTCATGATGTATTTTCTCTTGAAATAAGTTCTTCCTAGGTCTATTCTCTGAAGAGTCTTGCTTCCAAATTTCAGACACTAAATACCATACTCAAAAAAAGAAGCCAGGACTCCTTGGAGAAGTGGCTGATTCCAGAGCTGGGGCAAGAAGTGTATAAGATCACACATCTAATATCAGAGAGCAAAGAAGCTCTCAAAGTTTTCTGGGATCATATCTAAAGGACTCAGGGGTCATGTTGAAGAGAACTCCACTGGCCAACAACCATCAATAAGAATAATAACTGCAATGAATCTAAATGCATCAAATATATCTTCAAATTCATATGTTCCTCAAGATACACAACAAACAATAAAATCCCTCACTGGATAAATTCGGAGGATATGGGACATGCAATCTCTATTTCTTAAGCTGATGAAGGGGAAAGATTCAAGCACTTATTCTTCCTTCCCTGTACAAACTGTACTGTAGGGTAACCAACAAACTTTCCTCTTATGAAAGCGTTTAGGTAATAAGTGAAGCAAGAAAGATGGAAATAAAACATCACCATTTCACAAACCCTACTGGGCTAACAGGTCTAAGCAATGATCTCTGATGCCTGCTCACAGCACAAAGAGAAGTAGCCAGATGCGTGTGCCTTGTATTGGAAGTGCACACTAATTCCTATAAATTATTCCTTCCGAAAAAGTCCAAACCTGAATTTGATTGAGCCTCTGCATTCAGTTATCAATTTATAGGAAAAGCCGAGGCTCAGCAGCACGTTACATGAACCATAGGGATGCAGTCAGCAAATTCTGGGCTGTAGGAAACTTTACAAGACAAATGAAATTGCAAAGAATTTTTTTTTTTAATCTCAAGGGAAAAATAGAAAGGGAGGACGGAACTTACGGATAAAAGAGACTTAAGAGACATACCAGCCAACTGCAATGGGTAGAATTTATTTGGACTCTAATTCAAACAAACTGGATAGAGAGACAGAGAGAGGGAGGGGGAGGAAAATATATGAATATGGAGGAAATGTGCACCTTCACTAAAATTTGGTTCTATTAAGGGATTATTTTTAATTTTTATGGGCATAATAATAATAGGGCAGCGGTTATGCTTCTTCGAAAAAATTCTTCCCTAACTCTACTTTTAGTTCCCTCTGTGACGGTTCATTTCAGCTTCATGGAGATTTCTGACCAAACTGAGGATCTCTGTCATGGGTTTGTTTGGGTTATATGTCTGTCTAGATATGTTACTTCTTCTTGAAATTTATAAATGTGGACGTTTGGGTATTATTTCATGTTTAATGTTTAGGATGACGTCTTGTTAAATTATATATAGTTATACCAAAATGTTTCCTAAAGATAAATCATGACAAGATTCCTTTTTTCCCTCTGTGTTTGAACACATGGGGCATAGATTTAAGTTTTTGTTTCATTTTTCCTGTTCCACCTTTCACTATGTCTCTAAATCTATTTGGTGGAAGTTCTGTCAAGAAATGAACTTCCCAGGGGCGCCTGGGTGGCACAGCGGTTAAGCGCCTGCCTTCGGCTCAGGGCGTGATCCCGTCGTTATGGGATCGAGCCCCACATCAGGCTCCTCCGCTATGAGCCTGCTTCTTCCTCTCCCGCTCCCCCTGCTTGTGTTCCCTCTCTCGCTGGCTGTCTCTATCTCTGTAAAATAAATAAATAAAATCTTTAAAAAAAAGAAAAAAGAAAAAAAAAAGAACTTCCCAGAGCGCCTGTCTGGCTCAGTTGGTGGAGTGTGCGACTCTTGATCTCAGGGTTGTAGGTTCAAGCCCCACATTGGGGGTAGAAACAAAATCTTTAAAAAATAAAACAAAATGAAAAAGAAGTAAACTTACCAAAGGCAAGTAGTGTAAAAGGAGACTAGAGAAGCAAAAAGCCAATAAGATTATTACTGAACAAAACAAAAAAAAAAAGAATTTTTGTCTTTTAGTGAAACAGACTGAAGTATTTAGAATGAAATGATACCATATCTGCAGTTTGCTCTGTGGGGAGAGAGAGCAGATGAAACAAGAGTTGATCATGTGGAAGCTGGGAGATGGGTGCAATGGGATTCATTATACTATTAACCCTGCTTTTATGTATGTTTGAAATTTCTATAATGAGACCTTTTTCTTAATCATATCCTGGCTCATTTTTTCACTTTTGTAATTCCTCCCTTCAATGTTTTGGGAGTTGACGCACCAGTGTGACCACATGGGACTTAACACATAACACATCCACCTGTTTTCATCCCATTTTCAACCCTACTCAAACCCATTAATTTCCAAAGCTGATCTGTTTTTTTATTTAGAAGTTGTACTGCTTTTGTTGGTTCCTGGGAATGCTAAGAAGTGCTGACTGCTTGCTCTTCAGGCTCTGGGATTTCCAGCTATGGGAAAAACCCCCAAGATGTCCCCAAAGCCTTTGAGGATTGCATGCAAAAAGTCAAGGGGCAGATTCCAGCCCATCTCCATAGATCCACCCACATTTACCTGGGGGCCACGGCTGGGATGCGCTTGCTGAGGTAAGGGCTGGAATGGCCCCAAAGAGCCCATCTGATCAAAATAGCCAAGACTGTGTTGAACCCTGCCAAGAATGTAACTCTATTTCTGGGAACAGATCTGAAAGAAAGAAGTCCATATTCTGCCATAAATTTAGGCTTCAAAAGCTGGGAAAATTTCAGGCTTTATTTTAATACCCAGAAAGAAATCATTCTAAAATGGATTCCCTCCCCCCTTGGTGATTTTCCTGAGAACTCTGGAAGAAAGGAAGGTAACTGAAATCTCATGGGTGTACCTCTAGTTCTTTAGACAAGTAAAAACTTTTTGGGTGCCTGGTCTTTTGATACCTGTGTGCAGCCGGCTCCACTGAGTGCAGCCCATATTTATGTGGCTTCTACCCACGTACACAATGCCACTGGAATCTTCTGGAAAATAGTGGAATTTCTGCACTTCACCCCAAAGTCTTTGGAGCTATTAGGAAACAAACAGCTCATTTCATTCAATTAAGCAGATCCTTCTAAATTGCAACCATGACTTTTATCCCAGTCGCACTCTTTTTGAGTGCCCTTTCTCTCTCTCTTTTTTTTTTTTCCTATTATTGTATTTCCTTGACTTGGAAAAAAAAGAAAAATGGTTTTTAAAACATCAAACTTAAATCTGATACCCAGGGTAGAGGCTACTCCAAACTTTGAAAATAAGCTTTTAGCCCCCAAAGATGACACTCATCCTGCTTCAAAGCCACTTTGTCTGTGGTGCCAGTAACATAAAATTATATGTGTGGGCATGAAGAAGATACAGAGGAACAAACAAACAGAGCCACTTAAACATGATCATTAAAAGAAATCAGGAAGTACCCTCAGTTGGATTGGGCCTTTTCCTTGTGGTTTTTCTCTCCTTGTTTCTATTCCTATGTCCTGGTTGACCAAGCAGAATGTGGGAGAAAGTTGGATTTCTTTGCTCCCTCTTGGAATCTGCAGTGTGTTTCAAAATTATTGTGTTTACCTGAAATAGAAATGATATAGAAATTCCTTCCTTCTGTCTTTTCTTTCTTACGGAAACAAAGCACCCAAATTCTTCTTAATTGCTTTTTCTCCCAGTCCTCCCAGTGAGGAATAATTAGAGGGCTCTGTGATTTATAGCCCATGACAAAAACCATGGAATAGGAGGTGCACCACTTGGGAACACAGTGAATGTCCCATTTGAATAAATTAAATATTAACTCCTCCTTATAAAACTTTCTGATGGTGATCCATTCCTCCTGAGGAACTAGCTGACATCTTAATTGCTAGAAAAGTCAAATATAAAAAGAAGCAATAATGAGAATCCTCTGGGATGGGAACTGATAAAACAAGGAAAATTCTCGAATTATTTTCCGAGCAGTGATAATCTGCTGCTGAATTAGTATGACCTTCAGATTGTAACATGGCTCTTTCTTCTTGAGCCAAGAGTGAGCCGGGGCCCCTTGCTTTCTTAACCCACGGATGAAAGGGAAAATAATCTCCCAAGTGAATCTTCTTCTATAAGGTAAAATGGCAGCAAATGAATATTATAATGTTATGTCATTGGGAAATATAGGAGTACTATGTTAACACTCTTCCATAGGTCAGCTCACTGATGGATTTCAATCCAATGATGGCCATGATGGCCATGATATCTCCTCATGATGAAGCCCTCCCCAAGAGCAAAGCAGGGACTGCTGAAAACTCAACCCTCTTCCTATCGCCCTTTCTCCTCAGATCCCCCTTCCTTCTAACCTGATAAGGACTCCTTTATGTGATGCCCCCAGGAGACTACTTATGCCACCCTTACGGCTTCACCGATCCCCTTTCTTGTGCTGATCTGAGAGCACTGGTGAATAAGCAGGAGGCTCTTTTGATTAGCTGGTTGCTAGAGAATGGGATGGGAACAGGTAAGGGAGAAGGGAGGAGACGACAAGGGGTATTTTTACTTGAAGCTATTTTTCTGATTGGCAGTTTGACAGGTAACAAGTATATCTGCCTTCACGGTTGCCTAGGAGGCTTCAACTTGCAAAAGGGTTGCCATTTTGCACACATCTGGAAAATCATCCCTGTCAGCAGAGGGCTGGGGAGGTTTACCTTTTCACCTAAGTGAGATTATTTCAAGACTCTCTTGTCCAGGCACTCAGCCTTTTGTGTTCTGTGCCTTGCATAGGTTACAAAATGAAACAGCAGCTAATGAAGTCATTGCAAGCATCCAAAACTACTTCAAGTCCCAGCCCTTTGATTTTAGGGGTGCTCAAATCATTTCTGGGCAAGAGGAAGGGATATATGGATGGATTACAGCCAACTATTTAATGGGAAATTTCCTGGAGGTGTGTGAAAACAAATGCATGGTTTTTAATCTTGCTATTTATCTCATCCCCTGTGGGTGGCCACTTAAAGTAGAGGTGCATGCTGACAGGGGCATCTGTCTGGTGTCATCCCTATCATATAAAGCATTAAGGAAACACCTATGGAACAATAGCTAAGAAAAGACACATATAGTTGGGGCAAAAACATTGCATCATAAGCAGGACCAAGTGCACAGAAGAGAGGGAGTATCATCATTTTACTAACCAATAAGAAATTGGAGGTGGGAGGATCTAAATCTAAAGCCACTGGGTCTTTTGAAGGGTAGCTGAACCCTTCCCAAAGCCCCACAGTGCTCTGAAATTTCTGGAGCCCTCAGGCTTCCCAACATATCCTGTGTCCCCAGGTCCCTTACACTGCAGTCCCCACATGCCCTGCCCCTTGTTCAAAGGAAAGCCAACTCCGAGAGATAATCACCATGTTACAGAGGGCATAAACCCTCTGTATCTTGCCCAAGACCTATTTTGTTCCCCCTCAAATATATTCTTAAATTTTAATTAATTGTCAACAATTAAAATGTTGGAAATTTCACATAAAAATCCACATATCTAGCTTGTCCTGACCCCCACACCCCCCAAAAATTGGAAGCACTGGTAACAATGGACTCACATTCTGCATGACAACAACTAACTGGAACAGAGTGTAGCTCATGTAGTCCCCCATTTGCCACAGTCCCCACTGTTCCCTGTTGTCTACACCTAATCTGCTTCACTCATTTATGTTGCCTGCCCAGCCTCTGAAAGCACTTGAGTTCATCACCCTTGAAATAAAGGAGAGATTTGACCCCCGAAGGTTCCCTGTGTCATACTTCTTAGCAATAAGAGATGGGTCATGGGTGGAGAGCCCTGGGCAAACAGAGATGGTGCCTCTCGACTTTTCTCTTGCTTCCTTTTTCCACTGTGCAGAAGAACCTGTGGCATATGTGGGTGCATCCAAATGGAGTGGAGACCACAGGCGCCCTGGATTTAGGGGGTGCCTCCACCCAAATATCCTTTGCCGCTGAAGAGAAGGTAGGGCTGAACACCAGCAGCATCATGAAAGTGTCCCTGTACGGCTATGTGTACACACTCTACACACATAGCTTCCAGTGCTACGGTCGGAACGAGGCTGAGAAGAGGTTTCTGGCAATACTCCTTCAGGTACCTAAGCCGGGGTGGGGTGGTAGGGAGGACAGCAGGTACTCCGTTGGGGAACTTGAGGGGAGGGGGCCTTGGTTTCTGGGGTCTGTCCTTGCCACTCCAATTAGAATGTGGATAGAAACGAGAGCACGTTCCAGTTTACTCATGGGGGGCCCAAGCGCTCTCTCTCTCTCTCTCTCTCTGTTGTATTGACCACTTCCGGTGAATTTGAGTCAGAAGTCTAGGGAAATTCCAGGACACCAGATGCTTTGTAAATGATTCAAGACCTAGGATCTCTTTATGGATACAAACTGTTTTAAACCAATAGCTAAATAAACCTGGGAATTTTGTGACTCCCCTGAGTGTAGACAAAATAATAAAAGTGGTCCCAGGAGAAATACTTGCTGACAGGGGAGAGGACCGAGCCTTCCCTGGGCTCAGCCTCCTTTTAGAGGGGCCTACATTAGGCAGATTTGATGCCCTTTACATGGTGGGATTTTGGAGTAACAGAATTCCATCACATTGGTCAGTAATTCACATGGTAACTGTTCCATGGCACTGATGGGTAGTTCAGGCATCAGCTGGAAGGCTGTCACTAAGGTCAACTCAGTGTTAGTGTGCTGTGTGTCAGCAAACACAGGCTCCCTGGATGAGACCCTAGACCCCAAACTCCAGTGTTTAGGGGACACCCATCTTAGCCATGCACGGCTGAGAAGGGAAAATGAAGATGAAGGAAAGGGACTTTGATCTCCTAGAGGGGCATGAGGCCAACCAGAGGCCACAGATCCTGACTTCTGGTGAGAACCAGGGGCAGGGGACAAGGGCTGGGTCGGCCTGTGAACATAGTAGACACGGCACCATAGGTTAACCCCACACACACACCTACTTCGGCAATTGAGGAAGGAAGTAGTATTCCCCCAGCCACTAGCCAGTGGGAAAAATAGTCTGGCTCACCAAAGTGCCATCAGCAAAAGGGACATCTTCAGACCCCTGCATTTACCGAGTAGTCATGCAGGTGTGAGAATTCATCCTCCAGATCTGGCCTGCTCCCCAGATCTCTTTGAGCCTCACAGGAAAGGTTGGAGCCTCAGGCAGGCATTGTTGGGAGAGGCTGAGCAATGCCTGGGAAGGACAGAGTGGGGGACCCTGCAGGCAGCCTTTGGAGCTCAAGAGACCCAATACCCACCCCAGACTCACACCACCCCCACTTGGCCAAACCAAACCCCACAGGGAACCCTCCACTAAGCACCACTCCTCCCCACATGCTCACTAACGTACATCAGCCAACATGCTTCTTTCCAGGACAGAAGTTCTCGAAACACCTCTTTTCTTCATCTCTTTTTATTTCTAGCAATGCTTAATGCCCCCACTCCAGCTCTAGTCCTGACAGGATGGAGGTCAGGGTCTCCTCTGAACTTGAAACAGGAGAAAGGAGCAGGTGAAATCACCCTTTTCACAGGGTGAGTGAAGGTCAGAGAAGCTAACCTCTTAAATTTGGCTGGCCCTGGGGAATGTTTGTGTGTGTGATTTTTATTTTTATAATGTTTATTAAAGAATGACTATCCAAGAATCTATGGTAGAGAAACAAATACTCCACCTGTCTGAGGTCTCATTTGGGTTTGAACATGTAGGTCTCAAGGTGTGAGCCCAGGCCTGGGGACAGAAGGGGGAGACCCCAGCCTCTACTGTGGCCAGTCAGCTCAGAGAACAGGGGCAAGCTCTCCAATTTGCCTGGTAATCTCTGGATGCCTGAGAGGGTGGCTCTGCCCTCAAAGCTTTCTGACTCAGGTAAGGGAAGGATCCAGGTGTGCCAAGGATCACCGACAAACGCACGTCCAGACCTGCCTGACCAGTACTTTCATGTGCCAAATACGTGTTGCCAAGCCCCGACTTAGAAGGTTCACAAAGGTGACTGCATCACGAACACTGGCTGAGTAAATTCCACCAGTCTAGGTCTGGTTTCCTCATCTGAGAACAATACCTGAATATAAGCCTTGCAAACTGTTTTCTTATGAACAAGCCTCCAGTTGCCCCAGGGCTGGAGTCTCAGCCTGTTGGATGCTAGGGACGTGCATTCACTGTCCTTATTCCTCTCTTTAAGAAAGTTCTTTCTTTTGTTTTTAAAGTAAGACACATTGAACAAAAAAATTTAGAAAAGTAGACATAAAAAATATAAATAATAAAACAAAACAAAAAAACCCTAGAATTAACCACCTTAAACATACTGTTGCATTTGCTTCCAGTTTTTTTTTTTCAGGTGCAAATATGTGTATTTACAAATTTGGCTTCATATGGTATATATAGTTTTATATCCAGCTTTTTCTTTAACCTAACAATATATCATGAGCAGTTTCCTGTGTTGTTCAATATCCTTTCAAATTATTATTTTTATGGACACATAATATTCCAAGTACCATTATTTAAAAAGAAAAACTGTATTGCTCATTTTGTTATAAAAGAAAGTACATTTTTATTGTAAAAATGTCAAACTATGCAAAAAAACGTATTAAAGTATAAATGAAAGAATCTCTTTCCAATCCTATTCATCAAATGTCTTCACTGTTCACAGCTTGATACATCATGCTCTTGACTTTCCAGATCAAAATCTAACTTTTTTTTTTAAGATTTTATTTATTTATTTGACAGAGACAGCCAGCGAGAGAGGCAACACAACCAGGGGGAGTGGGAGTTGAAGAAGCAGACTCCTAGCAGAGGAGCCTGATGTGGGGCTCGATCCCAGAACGCCTGGATCACGCCCTGAGCCGAAGGCAGACGCTTAACGACTGCGCCACCCAGGCGCCCCCTAACTTATTTTTTTTACCCTTTAGTACTTCACAATTTGTCAACTGTTCCTATCCTTTTTAAAAAAAAAAAAGATTTTATTTATTTATTTATTTGACAGAGACAGCCAGTGAGAGAGGGAACACAAGCAGGGGGAGTGGGAGAGGAAGAAGCAGGCTCCCAGCAGAGAAGCCTGATGTGGGGCTCGATCCCATAACGCCGGGATCACGCCCTGAGCCGAAGGCAGACGCTTAACGACTGCGCCACCCAGGCGCCCCAACTGTTCCTATCTTGATGGACACCAGGCTGTCCTATTTTTGCAGCAATAATAATCCAATAAAGCCTCTTGTGCATATAACCTTATGAATTAGTGATTTTGCTTCTGTAGGATAGAATCGAAAGATAGGTGTATTTTTTATATAATTGGGCAAATAGGCAGTCTTCCAACAAAATTAAAAACCATCTAGATTCCCATCAACGAAGTTGTGATGACTTTTTGCATTCTGATAATTTCAGGGATTCTAAGGCATTCCACTAGTAAGTCCTTGGATAAGGAGACTCTGTTTCTGGATTTCCTCTTCTATTCATCCATTTTTCAATTCTTGAACCAACTATTCTAGTTGCAGTAGTTTGTTTTTCTAGTCTCAGACATTTATTCTGAACTTCAAAATCATTTTAAGTAGTAATAGAAAGGAAATTTTTTTTCATTGAGATTATGATTGCTGTTGCATTGACTGAAAATTAATTTGGTAAAAAATTGGCTTATCGATGATATTATGAATTCCTGTACAGAATTATAAAATATCCTTCCAATTATTTAGTTCTTGGTTTGTATCCTTCAGTAAGACATAGTTTTCATTAGCGGTCCTGTACCTTCCTTTTAAAGTAGTTTCCTGGTGTGTTCTTTTAATAGTTCCCATCACTATTAAGGATAGTTCCTATCACTATTTTCCATTTTTGATGAGATTTACTCTAAGACCAAGTTATGCTGCAGTTTTCCAGTGGACTTTTGTGTTCTCAAGCCCAGTGGTTGACCTTTTAGGGCCAGTGCCGTGCAAACAGTAAGTTCAGGGGAGATTTGTTGAATGTTGAGGGCCTGAGCAACTTGGACCATCAGCAAATTACATTTGAAGAATGCCATCACAATTACTCAAACTCCAAAAAGAGCATAGAAATAATCTTTAGGGTCGCCTGGGTAGCCAGTCAGTTAGGCATCTGCTTTCGGCTCAGGTCATGATCCCAGGATGGGATCATGAACCCAAGTTGGGCTCTCTGCTCCGTGGCCTGCTTCTCCCTTTGTCGCACCCCCCCACCGTCATGCTCACCCACACACTCTCTTGCTCTCAAATAAATAAATAGAATCTTTTTTTTTAAAGAAATCATCTTTACTGAGCTTCCTCTATGTCCCAAGTCAGAAATAATTGGTATTATCTTGCTTCTTCTCCAGGCCAAGCCAGAAATAATTTATTTCATTTTAATTACTTAAAAAGTATATCAGATTTGGAGGGGGAAATTAAATAACCAGTTGATTCATTTCTTTTTTTTTCCTCCTTTAAACCAATATTTCAGCCATAGGGTGACCCTGTGTGACATGTTACAAATTAGACATAACAATTTTTTGAAAATCATGGATTTTTCTCATACCACTGAAGCAGAAAGGAGCCTGTTTGCTCCCTCCAAAGACTCAGTTATATTAAGATCTTCTGGAAGACACTCATTAGAGTTACATTGGATGAGTATTGGATTTCTGTAGGCTTATGTGTGGAGTCCTGTCACTGGCCTTTGTTAAATGATTGCATTACTTTGTTGTGTATCTCAATTTCCTACATCAGTAAATTGGAAAAGTTAGAATAAATATTGTCTGAGTCAAGACTTTATGGCAGGAGATACTTCGGTGCCTTTGAAATTGGACAGTGTTCAAATCCAATTCCTTAGAAAAGGGGGTCCATAAATAGAATCAAACACACTTTGGAATTTAGCATGAGAAGAATATTTTTCACCAGTAGATAAAATATTGGATAGTCATTTGAAAAAAGTAAAGTCAGGTTCTCTACTACAATCTTTACACCAAATAAATTACAAATGGATCAAAGATTTATATGTAACAAGGATATTTGCTGCAGCATTGTTTATAATGGCAGAATGATTGGAAACCATCTTAATATTCATATTCATATTCCTTATCTAAGGAATCTCCTGTATAAGTTATTTGTACAGTGGAGTGCTATGCAGCTACTAAAAAGAAGAGGCCATTCTCTGTGTACAATGGGAAAGATGTGAAAGGTATATTTTGAAGTAAGAAAAGCAAGGGACATAACTGTGCATAGAGTACTACCATGTATAGTTTTTAGAAAAAGGAAGAGGGAGGAGAAGAAAAGATATTTGCATAGGCATGCAAGAAGTATCTCCGGCAGGAAATTACAAAAACTGGCAATAGTGGTTGCTTCTAGAAGTAGTTGGGAGGGAACCTTAATTTTCATAATATATTTATTTGTAACCTTTTGGATTACTTTGTTAGGTGGCTAGGTAATGTTCTATTCAAAATGATCAGTTAATCTAAACATACCTTGTTTTCCCATCCAAATGGATTTCATAAAACCTGCTTCCCTGGACTGTCTTAAGGGGTGGGTCAGATAATGTGAGTGAGAGCCTGGCATCATGCCTGGTGCAGGATAACTGTTCACCCACCCCCACTGGAGTTCTCAAGACAACCTGGGAGTTGCCTTCAAGTGCACCCTACACAAAAATGGCACGTTTTCCATCCATGTCTCTCTTGGCACGGGAGGGTAGCAATAGTGAGGATTTGCAAGAGGGAAACACTTCTGCCCTCCACAAAAGAGTGGTTTCTGACACCTCCCTCTTGTACCTACAGAATTCTCCCATCAAAACCAATATCATCAACCCTTGTTACCCGCGGAATTATGTCACCACCCTCACTGGGGGCTACATATTTGACAGCCTGTGCACAGCAGACCTGAGGCCTGTAAATTATGACCCTGATGACATCATCACTTTTGAAGGAACTGGGGACCCATCAGTGTGTAGGGAAAAGGTGGCTTTCCTGTTTGACTTCAAAGCTTGCCATGACCAAGAAGCCTGTTCCTTTGATGGGGTTTATCAGCCAAAAGTTAAAGGGGCATTTGTGGTAAGAGCAAAAACCACCAAAAAATTCCCTTGTTCCCCCGTGAAGATGTAGCTCTCACCTTTCTGTTTCTCTTCTGTTGCCCTGTTTTCCCACTTCCTTGTTCCCCCCCTGAAAGCTCCATAATAGATCCTGTTCTGAGAACTGACTTCCTTCTCCGTGACCCCCTTCCAGGCCTTTGCAGGATTCTACTACACTGCCAGTGCTTTCAATCTTTCAGGGAGTTTTTCCCTGAATGCCTTCAACTCAAGCACCTGGGATTTCTGCTCAGAGAGCTGGAGTCAGGTCAGTATTTAAAGGAAAAGGGGCAGCATCCGTACAAAACAGTGAGCAGAGCCGAGTATATTCCATTTGTTTGCATGTGTGCCAGTGTTCCGAGTTTGTACTTTACGCCTTTCTCCTTTCCACACATCCACTAAATGGGGTAATAAGGGAGCCTACCTCATACCTGCATTGTGGATCAATGATCTGACCATAGGCACAATGGTTACAACAGCATGTGGTATACCCCATACTGCATAGGGGTATTTTCATTATGATATGATACAATTGGATTATTTTATGGTGATGGTATTATGAAATTCTAGGTGATGAGATTCTTTAAAATGTGTTCTGAAACATGCATTTTCAAACGTGCCTGCCTCATCTGTTTGGAACCTCCTCTTCAGCTCCCGCTGCTGCTCCCCAGGTTCGATGAGGTGTATGCCCGTTCCTACTGCTTCTCAGCCCACTATATCTACCACTTGCTCGTGAATGGATACAGATTCACCGAGGAGACCTGGCCCCAAATACATTTTAAAAAAGAAGTAAGTCAAGGCACAGGTTGTTTTCTACTCTTCCTCTCAAAAGCTTTATGTATATAGATGCGGAAGAAATGTAGATGTTAAGAGGGTTTTGGTGATTTCAGTTTGCTGAGGGGAAGCTGAAGAGACTTTAATCCCTTGTGAGCTTTCCAGAAAAGATGGTGGAGAATTGAGAGGAGGTGTCACTGGAGAACCTTCCACATGGGTGAGGGATCAGAGGCCAAGAGCTCACAGACCCTGAGCTCTGCGAGCACAGGACCTGCTTCATTATCTTCACATTCCTAGCATTCAGCACAGGAACGAGAACCTAGAAGGTGTTTACTAAATGTTTGTTGAGTGTATAAATAAATATTTTAAGGATCAGACTTTTTATCCAGAAAAGAAGCTTAAAATAGAGCAGTGATTCTTTAAGAGGCTAGTAACTACCTGCTCTCCATTTTACACAGATGTCAGGGTGACAGAGAGTATTAGGGATTTACAGCAGCACGAAGGAAGAACTTCTCTTGGAATGTGCCTGAGGTCCCTGTATTTTCTGTCGAGTGTCCAGGATGGCCTGAAGCTGGAATCCCAGCTATCACCAGGTGGCTGTTTGGCTTGTCACCCTCCAGACCTTGTTTCCAGGCAGGACTCAGCCTCGCTGATATGTTCACCCAGCACTGTGTTCCCCAGGTTCGGGGAGAATTTTCTCATTTCAGGAATAGCTGATATAAAGCCTGGAGTCAGTCTGTTTGATATTAGCTTTAGCAATAATTAGATTAAAACGATCAATAGCCAGCATTAGGCCTGTGACTGTCTACTTCTGCATAAATAAAATTGAGTCATCTACAAAAAGATGAGGCTTTCTGGAGACATATAAAGACTCTTGGTGGCATGCACTCTCTAAGCTTTGCTTCTAATGAATCTAATTAGCAGGAAAGTACATTATGAGAAAGCAATGTCCCCTTGGATACCAGTTTGGATGGATACAGAATTCCAGCTTTCAAATCCCTTTCCTTTATTCATAAAGATGTTTTTATACAGCCAAATTAGTATTCAAACATGAAGGCATAAAAAGACTTAGAAGATTTCCTACACAAAGACGTCAAAAATATTTTTGGAGGAAAAAATCAAATAAAAAGAGAAATAGGAAATGTTATAAAAATACAGGCAGGAAGAATAAATGATGTGGTGGCTTAAAATGTATATTTAAAAAAAGAAAAAAGAAAACTTACACCAAAGAAAAGTAAGAGTCCATCCATAACAACCCAAAATTCAAATATAGCTAATATCCAGTGTGAAGAGAGCAGGGCAAGGGTCGTAAGAGTGGCCTAAAATTCTCATCCTGTAAAGGCAGAATTTATTTACATATCATTTTTAAGGCAAGAAAGGAAAAAATATAGAAAGAGGAAAATAGCACTAATTGAAAATTTTAAACTAAGATATTAGAAAGAAGTAGTCCAAATACATCAATAATCACAATAATCATAAATGGACTAAACCTACCAGTTAGAAGACAGATATTGTCAGATTGGATTATTAAAAATCAAGCACATGTTGTTTGTAAGAGAAACCCTTAGGTGTTAAGCAAAAGGACATGGAAAGTTTGAAAATTAAAAAAAAAAATTTAGGGACACCTGGATGGATCAGTCAGTTAAGCATCTGCCTTTGGCTCAGGTCATGATCCAGGGTCTTAGAATCGAGCCCCACATCAGGCTCTCTGCTCGGTGGGAAACCTGCTTCTCCCTCTCCCGCTCCCCCTGCTTGTGCTCTCTTGCTCTCTGTCAAATAAATAAACAAAATCTTTAAAAAAAAATAAAATAAAAATACAATAAAAAATAAAAAAATTCGACTATCAGGCAAATACTACCCAAAAGAAAACAGTATAGCTAATTTCTAAAAATTTCAGTACAGCTATTTAATATCTGACCAAATAGTCTTTAAAATAAGGAGGATCATTCAAGATACAGAGGATTGCAACATAATGATATAGAGTTCCTTCTGAAAATTACAGATTTGAAACTTTTTTTGTATCTAATAAAACAGCCTAAAAACATGGAAACAAAAAAATGATGGAACTAACGTAAGAAATTGACAAAGTCTATTTCCTATTTAGACTGACCCCCAGTGCTTAGAAACTGATCCTGGATTCAGTAAACTGCTCGTTACCCTCTTTTTTTTAGCCACAGACACTTCTGTACCGGACAGTAGAAAAACTCCCACTGTTGTTAACTGTGTCATCATCCCAGTGACGAGGCTGTGAGGACGGTTTTCTCCAAAGTGCTAAGGGTTGGGCCCTCGAGGCTTTGTGGTCTCAGTGACCTGGATTCTAGCCCAGTCTCTGCAGTGTCTGAACTTGGGAAGGTCCTTTGACCTTAGGCCGCAGTTTCTGGTGGGTGTTTCATGAGGATGACAGTGTGTATGTGTGTAATTCCTGCCTTGAACCCTACCCTGAGAACTAAACCATCTTTCTACCATACAGGTGGGGAACAGCAGCATAGCCTGGTCTCTGGGCTACATGCTCAGCCTGACCAACCAGATCCCAGCTGAAAGCCGCCTGATCCGCCTGCCCATGGACCCACCTGCCTTTATGGGCATCCTTGCCTTCTTCACAGCAGTAGCCTTGCTGTGTCTGGCATTTCTTTTGTACCTGTATGCTTCATCCAGGAAGCAGAGGCGCTCCCAGCATGCCTTCGACCACACAGTGGATTCTGAGTGAGCCTTGTGAAGCAGCTCCTGGAGCCTGAGGGCTGCCCAGAACCAGCCTGCAGAGCACCGGACAATGCAAGCGAAATGTCCATCTTCAGGAAATGCAACTAAAGTCAAATACGTAGGTCATGTGCCTCTCCGAGACTGATTTATGCCAAAGCACCTCTTGGGGAGTACCCCAACCATTCTGGGTACGTTGCTCCTCCAAAGACCCTACCACCCACTCGCTGACCTATTGGGGAACTGAGGAGAGATAAGCCATCAATGTCAGGCTCTTTATTCCAAGTGCCCTAGAGGAACATCAAGTTGAGAATATGACATTTTGATGTTGAAGAGTTGACCTCCTCAGGGCTCAGTTTGCATTTTTTCTTCCTCAGAAACGCAGTATGCCTCCTGGCAAGTTTGGAAGCTGGCAGGCGCCCATTAAGCATTTAACACAGTTTTAGATATGTTGCATTATGGCTTTCTCCGATTGATTCTTAACTAAGACTTGGCAATCCCATAAACATTGAGCTCCCTCAGACTAGTAGAATACAGTATCTGGGGGAGAAGATTCCTTTACCCCAAGGACAGTGGCCATGGCCAGGCTCTGTCATAGGGCAGAACCTGAAGGACAGAGACATACAGAAAATCTCCCCGGAAACTGCAGTCCATTTCCAGAGTGGGATTCCCACTCAGCCTACTAGTCGGTAGATTGCAGCCTGTGCGTATGTCTTCATTCTCGCCTGCCCTTCACGTGGCGGGGTCCTCCTATAAAACATTTACTCCTGGTGAGGCCATCACATAACAGATCTTTTTGCCTTTGCTAGGCTTTTGCTTAGGGCTGTTTCTCCACTGACAGCGTGGTGTGTATGTTTCGCCCACTGTTCCCACAAGTGTACTTGATGCTGTCCTGAGATAGCCTTGCTTACCACTTTCCTCATAGGATGAGAAAGAGCTCCAGCAAGTCCAATGGTGACAAACTAAAAATCAGCATTATTTCAGATTGTTGTTGGTTACCTGAATATGGAATAAAGGACTCTTGTTTTGACTTGAAATGTGTGTGTTTGTTACCTTGCAAACAGTACTTTTTCTCCTAAGGACCCAAGGTAATATTTAAGAGAGGAAGTTCTTAAAATGAGGAAAAATTCCTTAGGAAATCTTTCCTAGTGAACTAAGAAAATTATGCATTAACATCACCTTTATTCCAGAGAAGTCAAAGCACTTCACTTTGATAAAACTTTGGCTCCTTGAGATAACTGAATCAAACATTTCTGTATCTTCTTTGACATTCAAAACTTCTGTGAGGCTACAACCTGCCACTCAGATCTTGATTCCCACCCAGAATGGCTACTCCCTTCCCAAAACGTACCTTTGCTCCCACAATTCTTCCTACCCTGCCTTTGGTCATCCTCCCAAACATCCATATAACGCATATTTCTGAGGGCCTAATTTAGCTCTGCTTCTTCCACAAAGCTTTCCTTACACACAACACACACACACACACACACACACACACACACACACACACACTATGATCTACTGGACCACTTTTTAAAAACTAGTTAGGAATACATATATACATACTAGTTAGGTAAATTCTTATATTATTTATCTTGTGTGTGCATATGGCTTATTTCTAAAATAGACAGTAGGCTACTTAAGGGCAAATCCCTTTTGAATCCCATTCATCACTCATTCATTCAACAAAATTCTAAGAAATACCTACTGTGGACCTAACACCTTGCCAGGTGTGATCTTGGATTTGGATAAGTGCTGTAAATATAATATACTCAACCTACTTGTTGATTGATGTTATTTTCATAAAGGACAGAAGGGTGGGCAATAAAGTATGGAGATATCAGATAAAAATAGCATCCAAATCACCAAGAGTTTGCATGAAAAAACGGATATGTCTGTGCAGGAAAGAGGGCCAAGATTCCATGAAGGCAAGTCATAGTCAGTGTTTCTAGCTGATTTGGGAATTTGGAATAAGCTGATGAAGTATTTTGGGTTCTCTAACATATACATCAAAGAATTCTTACCAAATGGACCATCATGAAATCTGCAGTCCAAGTAACATATCTAGTAAGACTATGGTAAGCCGGAGTCCAACATGGTCCCTGTCACCTTGCCTCCTAGTGTTACTCGGGGAAAGTATGTTGTTACATGGCAAAAGGGATTTGCAAGTGTAATCACTAATCAGTTGACCTTAAAAGGGAGAGATTATCCAGGTAGGCTTTTTCTCCTCACGTGAACTCTTTAAAGGCAGAGTGTTTGCTCCAGAAGTCAGAGAGATTCAAAGCATGAGAAGGATTTGCAGTGCTGTTGCTAACTTGAAGATGGAGGAGGCCAGGCAAGAGAGAATCCGAGAGCAGCATCTAGGAACTAACAGCAACCCTTGGCTGACAGCCTGCAACAAAACAGGGGCCTCAGTCCTACAACTGCAAGCAACTATGTTCTGCCAGCAACTTACATAAACTTGAAAGCATAGTTCCCCAGAACTTCCAGTTAAGAGCTCCACCAGATTAAGCACATCGATTTCTGCCTTTTGAGATCTAAGCAGAGAACCCAGTTGAGCCCACCCAGATATCTGACTTATAGAACTGGAACGTAATACATGGGTGTTGCTTGAGGCCACTAAGTTTATGGCAATTTGTTACACAGACAATAGAAAATTAATACTACAGAACCCAGGCCCCAAGACTCCAACCAAAACAAGCACTTACATTTGAAATATGAGTAAAAATAAAGGTGATTAGGTATCAAAAATTGTGTCTATTCCTTACAATGACCATGCAGGAAAGGCATGGGCTCAGAGATAAAATAACATGCCAGCATCACCCAGCTAGTAAGCGTTTTTGGAGGTGGAAACTGTGAGTTGAGATTCTGGTCTAGTTAAATCTAAAGTCCGTTATGTCTGCCACATTTCCTGTCACAGGAAAAGGCAGTATCACACGGCAGATAGGAGTTTGGCTTTAGAATGTTGTAGTCCAACATACTCATTCATATACAGACGATTGATTTATGACAGAGGTGTCATGTCAGAGCAGTGAAAAAGATGTGGGACAACTGGAGAGAAAAGGAAATTCGATCCCTTCCTCACACCACTTTCAAAAATTACTTTGACAAAGACCTAAGTGTGAAAGATAAACGTACAAAGTTTTAGAACAGAAAAGAGGAGAAAATTTTTAAGATCTTGAGTAAGGAAAAGGTTTCTTAAGCTTTACACAAAATGCATTAACCATAAGAGAATATTCGATTACATTAAAATTAAGAACTTCTGTTCCTCAAAAAACACCATTATAAGCCACAAAGTGGAAAGAGGTATTTGCAACATATATAACTGATAAAGGACTGGATTCCAAATTATATGTAGATTTCCTACAAATCAGTGAGAAAAAGGCAAATGATCCAATTTTCGTAAATGGGCAAAAGCTGTGAAAAGCCATTTTACAAAAAAGAGAAACCTAACTGTCTAATAAATATGGAAAGGTGCTCAATCTCATTCATAGATTGGGGCAATGCATATTAAAACTATGATGAATTAACATACCACACCCATTGTTTGACAAAATTAAAAACTCTGACAACACTAAATGTTAGTGAGTGTGAAACAACTGGAACTCTCATGCACTGCTGGTGGGGATGTAATTTAATGTAACCATTCTGGGAAACTGGTATTATAAAGTTGAAGATATGCATACCAAATGACTCAAAAATTCCAGTCCAAGGTATATACCTTAGACATACATATTCTAATGTACAACAGGCTACATGCCTAAGAATGTTTTTACCAGCAGCCAACATGCCTATCCCACAGAATGGAAGGGTATATAGTGATATATCTGTACTAGAAAGCACCATACAGCATGAAAACAAAAGAACTGCAAATCTATGCTCAAATGGGTGGATCTTGACCAAGGTGACATTGAGAGTAAAAAGCAAGTCACAAAAAATACATATATGAATAATTCCATTTATACAAAGTTCAAAAACAGGCAAAACTATACACAAAAAGTCATCTCTCAAGGAAAGCAAGGAAATTATTACTCTTAAATTTGAGGGAAGATGGAGGTAGTGTTTGGAAATGGATACATGAGTGTCTTAGTGTGCTAGGGCCACCATGACAAAGTACCATAGACCAGGTGGCTTAAACAGTCCACATTTATTTTCTCACAGTTCTGGAAACCAGGAAGCCTGAGACCAAGGTGCCAGCCAATTCAGTGCCTGGTGAGAGCCTTCTTTCTGGCTTGTAGATGGCCTGCTTTCTTACTGAGACTCCCCTTGGCCTTTCTTCTCTGCTTGTGTGGGGAGAAAGACAGTGAGCTCTCTGGTATCTCCTCTTTTAAGGGCACCAATCCCATCATGAAGGCCTGGCCCTCATGGCTTCATTCCACCCTAATTACCTCCTAAAGACCCATTTTCAAATACCATCACAGTGAGGGTTACAGCTTCAGTATAGGAATAGTGGGGGATACAAACGTTTGGTCCATAATAACAGGACTTCTGGGGTGACAGGAATGTTTTTTTTTATAATAATATTTTTTATTATATTATGTTAGTCACCATACAGTACATCCCTAGTTTTTGATGTAAAGTTCCATGATTCATTACTTGCATATAACACTCAGTGCACCATGCAATACGTGCTCTCCTTAATACCCATCACCAGCCTATCCCATTCCCCCACCCCCCTCCCCTCTGAAGCCTTCAGTTTGTTTCCCAGAGTCCATAGTCTCTCATGGTTCATTCCCCCTTTTGTTTACCCCCCTTTTTTCTTCCCTTTCTTCTCCTACCGATCTTCCTACTTCTTATGTTCCATAAATGAGTGAAACCATATGATAACTGCCTTTCTCTGCTTGACTTATTTCGCTTAACATTAACCAGCCAGCACTTACAAGTGTTCCCTTTTTCCAACCATGTATACACTTTGTATATGGCTTATATGACATTTAAAAAATAAAATTATAGGGACGCCTGGGTGGCTTAGTTAGTTAAGTGTCTGCCTTCAGCTCAGGTCATGATCCTAGAGTCCCAGGATCAAGCCCCAAGTTGGGCTCTCTGCTCAGTGGGGAGTCTGCTTCTCACTTTCCCTCTGCTCCTGCTTGTACTCTCTCTCTCAAATAAATACAATATTTTTTAAAATTAAAATAAATAAAATAAAAAATAAAATTGTAGATCGAGGTTAACCCAAAGATTTTCCACCTTTATGATCTTCATAAAGCCTTTCAATTTCTTTGAGCCCTGATTTCCTCATATAGAAAATAAGGATAGTACGTACCTACCTCGTGGGATGGATATAAGAGAAAATTTAGCACATAGCCAGTGCCTGGCACAGAGTATAGCCAATGAATACAAGTTTAAAAAGTATTTCTTTCACCCATTTACTTATTCATTCATTCATCATCATACATTTTCCAAAAGTCTACCATGTGCTAAGCACTGGGCTGAGTGACTGAGGTTATAGAAGAAACCAAACTTCTTTCCTCTGGAAATATAGGAGACATGATGCCCTCTGCTGGCACCAAGGAGAAAATCCTTCACAGCCTGTTTCTTTTCCTCTCCCCAACTAAAGATGCAGGAAAAAAAATCAGTAGTTCAAAAATATTTTTAGTATTATAGAGTAATGTGACAACTGGAGGTCTGAACATATGATGATATCAAGGAACTGCTTTTAATTTTTGTTCAGGTGAGATGATGGAATTGTGGGTTGTTTTTTGTTTTTCAAGAATCCTTACCATTTAGATACTTGCTAAACTATTTCCAGATGAAATGATCTATCTGGTGTATCAGTCAGGGTTTAGCCAGAGAACAAGAACTAGTAGGAGATATATGTGAAGGTATTGGTTTTGCAAGAAACTGGCTCATGTGATAGTGGGGGCTGAAGGCAAGGAGGGGCAGGGGGTGAAGGGCAGGCTATCAGGAAGGGCAGGCTGGAACTCCAGGGCTTGAGCTAATGCTTCCATCCACAAGGGAAGGAGTCAGCCATTTGAACATCTACCTGGTGGAAGATCATTCTAAACAAACAACACAGTATGTGCAAAGACTACATGTGGCATTTCTTCTTGCTCAGGGAAGCCTTGGCTCTGCTCTTCTGGTCTTCCCACTGATTTAGTCGGGTTCACCAAGATTATCTAGAAAAATCTCCTTTACTTAAAAGCATCTGATTATGGGCTTTAATCACCTCTACAAACCTTCACAACAACACCTAGATTAATGAATAACTAGGGTCTGTAGCCTAGCCAAGTTCACACATAAAATTGACCATCATATCTGTGAGTAGATGGAACAGGGCTGGCACATGGTTTGAGAGTCCTGGAGGCTGGGGTGATAGTACTGGGGAGGTTCATTATACTATTCTGTCTGCTTTGTACTTCTGCCTGTCTGTACTTCACAACTGTCTACAATAAAAAAGTTTTAATTTTAAAAATACTCAGAAACTCACTGCTTTATATTTGATACTTTTCTTTCTGGATCTTTTCCTCTACACATTCTTATATGGCTAAGATCATGCTGAAGTTACTATATCTTACCTCTTTCATAGTGTTATGCCATCAGCAGCCTCACGTGTCATTAAAAATTCTTCCCAAATATCAAATAAAATCATTAGGAGCTCAGGCTCTGACACCACACAAACCTGGTTCAAATCCTGGTTCTGCTGTTCATTGCTGAGTGACCTTGACCTAAACTTCCTAGGCCCCCTATGACTCAGTTTCTTTTAATAGAATCAATCAATTCATTCACTCATATTAACTGAGTGTGTCCTCTGAGTCAGATCCTGTTCTAGGTGCTGCAGCTATACCAATGAACAAAGCAGACAAAATCCTTGCCTTTATGGAGCTGACATTCTAGTGGGGGAAACAAATACTAGGAAACTAGATACATAGTGCACAGGGGTTTGTAACGAATCCAGAGAAAAATAAAGCAGGGTAAGGGGGATAGAGAGTACCAGAAGCAGGAGATGGGGATTGCTACTTCATGTAAATAGGCCAGAAAAGTCTATGAGATAATGCTTGAAGAATGTGAAGGAATCAGCTGTTTGAATATCTGGTGAAAGAGCATGCTAAGCAAAGAACACAGTATGTACAAAGGCCCTGGGGTAAGAACATGTTCAAGATACAGGTAGGCAAGCGTGGTTGGAGCAGAAGGAACTAGAAGATGTAGGAAATGAAGTCAGAGAGTTAACAGGAAGTAGACAGGACAAGAGGGAGCCACTGGAGGGTCTAGACAAAGGAAGGAAATCTGGTTTCTGTTTTAAAGGGTCTACTCTCTAGCTGCAGTGAGGAAAATAAAGAGAAGGGTACAAGCGCAAAAACAGGAAAACCAATTGGTAGGCAATTAGAATCATCCAGATGAGAGGTGCTGGTAGCTTGGACCAAGTGGTAGCAGTGGAGGCTGTAAGCAATGGTCAGATCCTGCATATATTTGAAAATAGAGCCCACAAGATTTGCTGGTGTATGTGAAGTGATAAACAAGAGGATTCAAGAATTATTCAAAATTTTGCCTCAACAACTGGAAGTATAGGGTTACCATTAACTGAGATGTAAAAACAGCAGAAGAAAAGGGTTTAGTAGGGAGAAGGTTAGGATCCAGACTGCTTTTAAAGAAGGTTGTCCAGGCACTGGAGGAGATAATGCTAAGTGAAATAAGTCAAGCAGAGAAAGACAATTATCATATGATTTCTCTCATCTATGGAACATAAGAACTAGGATTATCGGTAGGGGAAGAAAGGGATAAAGAAAGGGGAGTAATCAGAAGGGGGAATGAAACATGAGAGACTATGGACTATGAGAAACAAACTGAGGGCCTCAGAGGGGAGGGGGGTGGGGGAATGGGATAGGCTGGTGATGGGTAGTAAGGGGGGCACGTATTGCATGGTGCACTGGGTGTTATACTCAACTAATGAATCATCGAACTTTACATCGGAAACCGGGGATGTACTGTATGGTGACTAACATAATATAATAAAAATCATTTAAAAAAAATTCATTCATAACGCCCAAAATTGAAAATTACCAAAATGTCCCTAAATTGACAAATGGATAAGCCAACTGCTACATATCTATAGCATACATCATGCATACTGTTGTCACCAACAAAAAGGAATACACATGCTACAAAAAAAAAAAAAAATAGAGAAGGTTGTCCATATCAGCACAAATCCACAAGCATGGGGAGAACAGGAGAAGAAGGCAGCAACAACATTTTGCACTTGCAATGCTGACCAACCGGGGTAATTGACTTAGCAGACCCAAGAAATCCTAATCCTAAATCAATGAGGAAATTAAGAATCAACCAATTAAACAGTAGCATCCTCAAAAAGCTCAGAAATTTGTGGATTAGGTACAGCTGGAAGTTGGGTTGGTAGGCATAAAATAAACAAGATTAATTTAAAGCTGTTTGAGAAGTAGGAGCTCCCTGGATCCCTTCTCCCACTCTTTGCTGCTGAGAGACTACCTCTCCTCAATGCAGGAAGAGGAAATGGAAAGCACAAGTCAGTTGAGGTTGGAGGCATCATAGCCCCAAACAGTAGGATTAAGGGAACTGGGGCATATTCAGTGTTTAGACTCCAAGCCCTCTACCCCCATCAACCCTCGGGGCTCTGAGGCTACCTCTGCCCTCCAGGAGGAACTTTGGAGGAGCCTTCCTTAATGGGGAACCCAAGCAGTCCACGCAGACAAAATGTGATGTTGGTGGGGTGCCTGGGTGGCTCAGAGGGTTAAGCGTCTGACTCTTGATTTTGGCTCAGTTCATGATCTCAAGGTTCTGAGACTGAGTCCTGTGTCAGGCTCACATTGGGCATGAAACCTGCTTAAGATTCCCTCTCTCTCTCTCTCTCTCTCTCTCCCTCTGCCCCTTCCCCACCTTCTAAAAAAAATGTGTTGTTGGTATTTTGGAGTTCCCCAGTAAAATTATCCTATAGTGAAGCTTGAGTCAACAACTGAGAACCTCCATTTTTACTTCACCCCCTACCTTAAATATGAGAGGATAAACAAGGATTTCCTGGTGTCTATGGAATCTCATCACAGTTTTGTAGTAGACTGTTAAGAAGGACTGCAACTAAATAGTTGTGTTCTATCAGCCATCTTTACCCAGAGTCTGTCTGTATGTTGTTTTCTTACCTCCCCTCTACCTTTTGTCACTGCTCTCTTCCTTCCTAAAAAGTAGTGGTGTTCCAAGAGGCCCCTGATTTTGTTGCTTTGCTCTTGTCTACCTAAAGTTCACTTCTGAATCATCTTAGAACGTGACCTCTCAGCAAGGGGAAAGTTTCATTGCCTTTCTCTGGATTTCAGAACCATGATCAGGAATAAAAATACACTGGTATGAAGTGGGTTCCGTCAAACTTTCATATTATTGGTGGCTGCTTTTGCACTAAAACAGCAGAGTTGAATAGCTGTGGCTGAGACTGTATGGCCAGCGATGTCTAAAATACTCACTGTTAGGCCCTCTGCAAGAAGAGTTTGCAGATCCCTGATACAGATTGTCTCATTTAGTCTTGACAGCCCTTGAGGTTGACATTTGTCATCCTTATTTTATCAAGAAGGAAGCTGAAGTTGAGGGAAAGCACGTAACTCAGAGTCATAGAAAGTATTGGTAACATCATCAAAGTGTCTGTTGACAATAGCATATGGTCTCCTATCACAGTCATTTCCCCACCTCCCAGAACCCCCAATGAGGAGACACAGTGGGTAAAAGAAATCCAAAGTATTGAAGTATCAAGCCAGCTGAGACATCATAAGTACTTTTCCCGGAGTTAATGGCCATTCTCTGTCTCTACTTTTATAGAAGTGACTCTGTCCCCTGGTGCAAGAGCACTAACCTCACCTTAGGATACCAACCAACCAACCCTCCAACCTCCCTGAAAACCTCCTACATCTCTGCCACCCCTTTCCCAAGCAGACAGCCCAACCTTTCTGAGGTAAACTCATTCTGCAGGTGAATAAGGAATATCAGTGGGCTCCAACACAGCCATCACAGAGTGTCCTCCTCTCCCACTCTTCCAGAGCTCTTCCAGCCCTCGACGCTAGAGGAAAAGCCCTCCGCTGGCTCAAATGAGCACAGAGGTGAGAATAAATCAAATCTAACTCTTCTGAGGGAGAGGCTGCCCCGGGCTATGGAGCCCAGTCCTATCAGGTGAATTCATCCCAGGCTGCGGCACTGAGCTGCAGAGAGCAGTCTCCTCAGAGAAGAGCTATTCCACAACTAGAGCTCTTTGAGGGCGGAGGCTGTCTTATTGACCACAGGGCCTTGCTTAGAGCAGGGCTTGGCACTTGTGAGCAACAAATAAAAGTTACAATCATTACGTGTGCATATGAGTTCGCTAAATAAATGAATCAATCAATGATGGTCTCACAACACATCTCTTAGGGTAGTTAACCACATATACAAACTTAAAATTTACAAAGTATTTTTCACATCTTCCAACCCAGTTCGCCCTTCCAGCAATGTTTAGGGAAATACAGAGAGCTCTCAAACCTCAATTTCAGAGAGGAAAGGCCATTAAAAGGTTAAGTACCTCAACCAACATCACACAACCAGAGAGGGACAGAGGGGAGATGTGAAACCAGGGCTGACTTAACAGCCTGTGTTTCTTCCAGCAAAATCACACTGCTTCTCTCTGCCAGAACCCTGATGCCCTCCTCACCACATACATGTCTTTTTTCACTCTCTTTCCCTATCTCTTCCCTTCTCTCTAAAGATTCCCTTTTTTCTCCCTCTCCCTTGTCTCAGGTCCCATGAAAGGATTCCTTGACTGTACTAATGATTAGATATTGTTGCTTAAAAAAAAAAGTGTGCTTGGGTTTCTCTGCAAAGTTTTTAAATCTAATAACAGCAGGTAAAGAAAACATACAAGGGCACTTGCATTTAAGAACTCCACATGTAATTCTGTTTTCCTTACTGAACCACGGTGATTGAATTTTAAATATATTGAGCACCCCTGATTTCTTTTTATGCAATTGTCCTTCAACCTGACTGCATTAAAGGTTCACAAGATTTACCTCCCCTAGTACAAGGGCAAGCTCCATTCACAATGGAAAGCCTTTTTAAAACAATCATATAAATCAAATAGCGAAACTCAAAAATATGTTCAGCAGACACATGTGCCAACACATGGGGTAAGTTCCAAGTACCAGTTATAAGCTCAGCAACTCAAAAAGCCTGCCAGCCACTCTGGGTCAAAGTCATTCAAGACCTGATGCCTATCAGATGTCCTGAGGAATTCATGTCAGGGCCAGCCCAGGCAAGCCTTTGGTCCCTTCCAGAGTGCCTCATCAGATTCAGATTCTCTCTTGCTGCAGGTTAGACATGAATAGGCATAGTGGCCAGCATAATCGTCGGGACAGAGAGAGCTGTACTGATGCTGGGGTAGGAAATGAGGTTCAAGTGTATGGCAGCAAGGATATTATATGGCCGCTCCTGCCTAGGAACATCTATCCATTCAGCCATCCACCTCTACAGCTCTGCTCTACACCTGTCCAGGTAGGGACTATCTCCCTTGAATGCCTCATACAGTGACACCTCAGGCTCATCATTCCCCAGCAGATGCAGATGGTGTGGGATGAGGTAGTGAGCAATGAATCCCAGCAGCATTTCAACAGCTGCCCCTGCACCTCAGAAATGACATGGTTCAGAAGGGGAATGAACAAGGACTTTCTGTGGTTCTCTTGGAGGCCTGTGGCTATGAAGACATTATGGGGAACTTGTTGGCCACACATCATGGGGGAAAGTGTGAGGAGATTTGATTCTCATGCTTTACTTCATTGTACCTGGGCACAAAGCCTGGGTCCCACTGCCCCTCATCTTCAGGAACCTCTGGATGACAAGGTTGGCTTCATTAGACAAGTTAATGGGGTCAGTATCAGCCTGCTGCATGTCCTGAGGCAAGGGCTTAGTATATGAAGATGTACTCAACACAAAGCATCATCATCAGAAGGTCAAACTTGCTGATAGAATTTTTTTAAAAGGCCTTTCAGCACCCCTATAGGCGCCTATTTCCTGAAAAACTTTGATGGTGATCGTACACTTCGCTGTGAAAAGGTTCAGACTCTGAGAGTCTGCGCCACATGGCATTTTCTCTGATGCTTCTCTCCCACTCCTCTTCCTCCTCCCAGGATTTCCCCTCCTCATTCAGGAATACCTGCAGCAAACCCAGCCGAGTGGTGAAGTGGCCTGAGAGTGACTTTGGGAGTCCATGACTTTGCCCACAGTGTCTAGAAGCTTTGTAATTGGCTCCACTGCATAGGACCAAATAACAGCTGAAGCCATCTTCCACATCTTAGAGGTCAAGAACAAGACCTCAGGAAAGCTGTCACAAATCCTTGCCAGCTGGTCACTGATGATAAATCAAACCCCACAGGAATTCCTCTGGTAAACCCCAGACTGCTATTCTCTGGAAGAGATTCTCAGTCATGTCAACAGCTTCTACAAAATCAATCAGGTCTTAACAAAGTTCCACCTTACCTTCTGCACTCTGGTGAAAACAGCACACAAAGAGGGGGAGATTTCCTTTGGGAGAGATACCAGTGTCCTATCTATGATTACACTAAAGAATTTACCTGCTTTTACCTGTTCCTGGAGCTTGTTCTGGGTTTAGGAGCCTATTAGCTTGACCAGTTCATTTTACAATTGTTCAGCTATTTCCAGAGCATATAGCTAACATTTTCTTTTAACAGTGGGTCCAGTTCTGTAATATAATGTGAGAATGTATATATAATCTTGGTGTTAGTGAGCTTTCCACGCAATGGACTATTGTCTTCCACAGAGAATAAGGAGTTTAGCCATCTATTTTAGGGCATGAATTGTCTTCCACAGAGAATATTGTCTTCCACAGAGAATAAGGAGTTTAGCCATCTATTTCTGTCAACTGCTTCTTAAACGCAACAGAAGCCTCCACTTTTGCTGTGGCCTTAGCATATTTCTTAGATCTGCTATATTTCCCAAATATTTTCTTGACACTGGACCAATCTTTCAAAAGCACAGAACCCAACACTACCTCTTTAGTTACTAAACCAAAAAACAGACCACAAAATACCCCAGCCGGGCATTTGGAGCACTGGACAAGCTTGTACTGCTGAAGGAACTGGGTGCTACATCCCAAGAGTGCTGACGCATTCCAGAGTCCATCACGTCTTTGGTAAATGGAAGCTGGAAATGAGCAACCAATGGGTTGCTAAAAACAAACAAACAAACAAAACAAAACAAACAAACAAAAAAACCCCTTCATTTGCTCTTACTCAGGTCCCCATGATTTAACAAGCCCGTGTCTTCCTCATTATGGGCATCTTTCTCATCCCAGAATATGTCATCACCTGTGGTTTGTGACTTTACCTCCTGCTTTATAACATAAAAGATCAAAAACTTCCCCATTGATAAAATCTTCAGAGTTCTTTCCTTCTGTGTGTATCATCAGCATTTCCATGACATAAAAATTAGCTCTGACTGAAAAAGTAAAATCTGCATGGCTCTTCCTTCAGGCAGGAAAAAAAAGATACAAATAAAAACAATTATAAAGTTAAAAAGAAACAATGTATCTGCCAACCAATACTACAGCTATAAAGTGTCATAATAACCTTCTTGGAACACTACTGCTTTCTTACTCACCTAGAAACTTTGTTCTCTAAAATCAAGGACTCTCAGAAACGCTGGTGCTTGAAATTTTATCGGTAAGAATGAAACAGTTTCTTTTTTTAAGATTTTATTTGAGAAAGAGAGGGGGGGGAGGGGCGGAGGGAGAGGGACAAACAGACTCAGGGAGCCAGATGCAGGGCTCCATCCCAGGACAATGAGATCATGACCTGAGCAGAAGGCAGCCCCTTAACCAACTGAGCCACCAGGTGCCCCAAGAATGAAACAGTTTCGATTTACCACTCAGATGCAAAGCTTCAGAAAAGGGGTTTCTACGCAAAAATCTCAAAGAAACAGGACCATGGGTTCATTTTGCTATCTAGGACAGATGTTGACCCCTTTATACAGTCCTGCTTTGCACTGAGCCTATCAAAACAGTGTTTCATTTAAATTTCATCTAAACTTTACATCTCCCCACAATTCTGCAACTCAATCTTTTCCTTCGTTTGGTTAAATGCCCCCTGGTGTCTCTGGTGTGCAGTGTCCCTCATTACAATGAATTAATGCACCTGATTTTGCAGGACTACAAGTTTATTCCTGATGGTTTTAGGTTGATTGGGCTGAGGCACTGTTTTACTCAGCTTTGGGGCTCCTAGGATGAAAATTTTGAAAGTAGATGTAACATGCACTTTTTTTCCACTCCTAAATATATCATGCCAGGTAGGCATACATATGACTACCATGCCAGTTTGGTTATAACCGGGAGGTGTTCACATCTCGGAAAGGTTACAGGAACAAGAAAGAAGTCTGGGTTCTAGGCAGCTTTCGGTTCACTTCTTGAACAGGCTTAGATTTCTCTTTTGGGCACTCAACATTCTGTCTGCTCAACTGACGCTTCCATTATCCGTGACTGAAAGAAACAAACGAGACACACCTACTCAGCTGAAGATGATAGGTACTCTGGGATCCAGCTGATTACAGGAGTACAGCTCTGGACAAGCTGACACCTGCAGGTACTCTAAGGGGAAGTGGCCGTGTTGCTGCCGTCCTCCTCGTCCCCCAGCCGGGACCCGGGACCAGCGCTACCCCTCTGCTCGGTGCTCCATGGCAGAAACCCGAAGCGGGGCGTCCGCCTTGCCCCTCACATCCATCTCTTGCCACAAGCAAGCGCAGGGGGCACGGCTTCAGACGGGCATAACTTCCAACAGAGCCCACGCGAATGACCAGCGAAGGATCCAAGCTTAAGAGCTCCTGCAGGACGCCACGTCTGTTGGCAGGCACAGATGCCGGCTCGCCCTTCCTCTCTGTGATTGGACGAGCAGGGACGACGTACGGTGGTGGCGCGGCTCCGCAGGGAGGAGCCGAATAAACTACTGAGCGAGTCCATGACGCCATCTTGGATCCTGGCGTGGTCCAGGAGTTGCCCTTCCTCTCGGTGATTGGACGAGCCCGTTGGGTGTCCCGGAAGGGGCGTGCAGCCAACCTGAGCTTGCGCTTGGTCTGGTCTGGTTTCTGAGGTCGGTAGCTGTTAATGATTTTCTTGCTCATTACTGGACGCCCACGACCTCGCGAGATACATAAGGCTCAGTTGGACTTACCTACCCATTCTAATGGAGCTTTGAAGAAATCTGAAAACCGCCTTGGAGTTGCTTACTTGAGAAGGGATCTTTAGATGCTTCTTCATAGACGTGATGTCATTCTTTGGGGAGAATGGGGATCATATTCTAGGAAAGGGGACACAACTGCATGAATAGCCGCAAGACTTATAGCTATAACGGGATTAGGGGTGAGGAACGCACAATTGCCGGGGGGGGGGG
>NW_024424453.1:48863669-48991943 GCF_017311325.1 Ursus maritimus | reverse complement strand
TGGTTATAACCGGGAGGTGTTCACATCTCGGAAAGGTTACAGGAACAAGAAAGAAGTCTGGGTTCTAGGCAGCTTTCGGTTCACTTCTTGAACAGGCTTAGATTTCTCTTTTGGGCACTCAACATTCTGTCTGCTCAACTGACGCTTCCATTATCCGTGACTGAAAGAAACAAACGAGACACACCTACTCAGCTGAAGATGATAGGTACTCTGGGATCCAGCTGATTACAGGAGTACAGCTCTGGACAAGCTGACACCTGCAGGTACTCTAAGGGGAAGTGGCCGTGTTGCTGCCGTCCTCCTCGTCCCCCAGCCGGGACCCGGGACCAGCGCTACCCCTCTGCTCGGTGCTCCATGGCAGAAACCCGAAGCGGGGCGTCCGCCTTGCCCCTCACATCCATCTCTTGCCACAAGCAAGCGCAGGGGGCACGGCTTCAGACGGGCATAACTTCCAACAGAGCCCACGCGAATGACCAGCGAAGGATCCAAGCTTAAGAGCTCCTGCAGGACGCCACGTCTGTTGGCAGGCACAGATGCCGGCTCGCCCTTCCTCTCTGTGATTGGACGAGCAGGGACGACGTACGGTGGTGGCGCGGCTCCGCAGGGAGGAGCCGAATAAACTACTGAGCGAGTCCATGACGCCATCTTGGATCCTGGCGTGGTCCAGGAGTTGCCCTTCCTCTCGGTGATTGGACGAGCCCGTTGGGTGTCCCGGAAGGGGCGTGCAGCCAACCTGAGCTTGCGCTTGGTCTGGTCTGGTTTCTGAGGTCGGTAGCTGTTAATGATTTTCTTGCTCATTACTGGACGCCCACGACCTCGCGAGATACATAAGGCTCAGTTGGACTTACCTACCCATTCTAATGGAGCTTTGAAGAAATCTGAAAACCGCCTTGGAGTTGCTTACTTGAGAAGGGATCTTTAGATGCTTCTTCATAGACGTGATGTCATTCTTTGGGGAGAATGGGGATCATATTCTAGGAAAGGGGACACAACTGCATGAATAGCCGCAAGACTTATAGCTATAACGGGATTAGGGGTGAGGAACGCACAATTGCCGGGGGGGGGGAGCTACGAAGGTGTTGGGGTGAGATTGGGGGGGCCTTGAATGCCAGGCTAGGAAGTTTGGACTTTATTCTATAGAAATAGGGGATAAAAATGAACATTTGGAGGATTTTAAACAGGGGTGACATAACCAGATAGTGAAATTTTGAAAAATAATTCTGTAACTGTGGAGAATCCCGAGGTGTTTCAAGTGTGTTTCAGTGAACCAGCTGGGGAGCTTGTTTTTAAATGCAGATTCGTGCCCCTCCCTAGACCTGCAAATCAGATTATCTGGTTGTAGTGCCAGGAAACGTGCATTTGGTGAAAAGAAATGCACAAATCTAAGAGTAAAGATCTGAATTGTCACAAGCTGAACACACTGGTGTAACCAGCACCTAGACGAAGAGAGACCACCAACAGCTCGGAAGCCTCTTACTCCCCAGCCACTGTTGCCTGCACCAAGGTTAACATGTTCATTACTTCTAACAATCATAGATTGCCTGTTTTGAATTTTACATTAAATCATAAAGCATATACTCTTTGTATATGGCTTATTTCAGTCAGTGTTATGTGTAAGTTCATCCGTATCACTCCTTATAGTTGCTGTTGACTCCATTCCTAGCAACTTTTATCCTTTCTCTTATTTATGGCCTTTGAGTAGTTTCCAGTTTGGGGACTATTACCAAAAAAAAGTGCTGCTATGAATTTCCTTATTCATGCCTTTTGCTTTTTAAATTATAAAGTAAGATCCCAAGGCCTAAATACTAATTCATTCACTACCCATTTATTGAGCCTACCATACAAAGAAAAAAAAATGGCCAAGGTCCTGCCCTCATGGAACTTATTCCAACTCGTACAGAACTACAATCTCTGTGGACAAAGAATAAGTCAAACAATTGCAACTGTGGTAACAGCTCTGAGGAAATGAAATTGAGCTAGAAAAGGAGGAAGGAAAAAAAAACCCTATTTTTTTATGTGGTAGGTTAAGTCTCTCAGAAGAGATATCTGGAAAAAATACAAGAGATCATTGGCACTGCCATCCAATGAGTATGAACAGAGGGGAGAGCATTCCTGGCAAGGGGAGTCACCATGTGAAAAACTCATAGACCAGGAGAGAACTTGGCCCGATCAAGACCAGTGTAGCTGAGGCACAATGAGGATGGGAAAGGAGGGATGGCACAGGTGTGTTTGAATATAGGAGCATAGGATGCAGGGCCTTGTAGGCTAGAGTAAGAAGTTTAGATTTTTTTTTTTTAAGAATTTATTTATTTGAGAGAAAGAGAGAGAGAGCGCGCGCACAAGCAGGGGGAGGGGCAGAGAGAGAGAAGGAGAAACAGACTCCCCTGCCTAGCAGGGAGCCCAACTTGGGGCTCGATCCCAGGATGGCAGGGTCATGACCTGAGCTGAAGGCAGATGCTTAATCTACTAAGCCACCCAGGCACCCCTAGATTTTATTTTAGATACTGTAGAAAACCACTGAAGTGTTTTAACAATGAAGTGATGTTATCTGATTTACTCGTTTTAAAAGATCCCTCTGTCTAATGAGCAGAGAATAGATTAAGGGAGGCAATGGAGAAAGCAGATCATTTAGGAGGCTGGTAGAACAATCCCGGAAAATATTGACATAGAGCTTAGAGGAAAGGACTGAAAGACATTTGGGAATTGCCAGTGCAACGATCGCCTTAATCCAGTAATGAAATGTAACACTGTATATTTAGGCAAAGAGATATCCTATGTGTGTATTCCTATGTTTTGCATCAGGGCACAGCATTTCTACCAAAATGCGTAATCTGAATCTGATCATGGGGGAAACTACAAGTCCACATTGTCAGTATTATGAAAGACAAAGATGTAGGAACTATTATAAATTTTAAGACTAGACATGACAGCTTCCAATTTGTAATCCTCCATTAGATCATGAACCAGGAAACAAAATTTTTATTTGCACTAAAGGACATAAGTAGGACAACTGATAACATGTGAATAAAACTACAGAATAAATTATGATAGTATAATTATGATAAATTGTTAGTATAATTTTCCTGATTTTGATCATTGTACTGATTATGTATGATAATGTCTTCATTTTTTAGGAAATAGCACACAAGTGCTGTTAAAAGATAAAGGAACATCATGTCTAACATCCTCTCGAATTATTCAGAAAAAAATGATAGAACAATAAAGCAAACATAAAATGTTAACATTTGGGGAGAGGTGCCTGGGTGGCTTAGTCGGTTAAGCATCCGACTGGATTTCGGCTCAGGTCATGATTTCAGGATCACGAGATCAAGCCCCAGGTCGGGCTCTGCACGGGATGTGGAGCCTGCTTAAGATTCTCTTTCTCCTTCTTTCTCTCCCTCTCTCTCTCTCTCTCTCTCTCTAAACAAATAATGTTAAAATCTGGGAAATCTAAGAGAAGCGTTTATGGAAATTACTTGTACTAGTTTTGTAACTTTTAAGTCTGAATTACTTTAAAATAAAATATTAACAGAATTGCTGGGATCACTTAGGAAGAGAAAAAAATCTAGTACTAAGCCATGAGTAACAACATTTAGACAAAAATCTGAAATACGAGTAACGGAAGGAAAAATGGAAGAATGTTAAAAGAAGTAAAATGGAATGTGGACAGAGTTATAATGGAAGGCATAGCTTCTATGCTCTTCTTCACCCTAAAGTCCTAAGAGATGACCGGGCTCCCGCTAGAAAGGCCGCGTCACCAACGTTAATCTCACGGCTTGCCTGTGCAAAAGAGTAGCTATCTCCGACAGACTCCCGCCATGTTTTCCCAGTGAGCATGCGTGCTCGTATGCACGTACGACCTCAACCAATCGGTGCTCACGTCGGCGGCTCGTTAATCGCAGGGGCGGGGCGACCTTCTACACATGCGCACGGTTGGGCGGGCCTTCTTCCTTCTCGCCGAACGCCGCCAACATGGTGAGTATTGCTGTTTGGGGCTCCTGGTCTAGAGGCCATGCCGCTCCACCTCCGCCTGGTAGGGGGAACGAAAACTTGGAACGACGCCCATCGGGTTTTAGGTAGCGTGCGGTGAGGGTCCCTGGGCGGGTGGAGCACGGAGTTTAGGAATTTTCTGGGCGTGCGGCGGACGAGCGCGTGGAGGGCCGTGCAGGCCTGGCACGCCGTGGAACTCGCGTGCGCGCAGTGGCCGCCAGAGGTGGAAAGCTGGAGAGGGCCAGGGCGTACCGGGGCCCAGGCGGGCAGGGACTTTGGAGGCCCCATACGCCTGGAAGCCAGCGGGATCCCGGCTTTTGCCGCTTCCGGCTCTGCGTATTTCATCCATCGGGTCTTCCCATGGCATTAGGGCATGTTCCCGCAACGTTGTTTTTTTTTTTTTTTCTCTATACTTAGTTACACTGTCCGTGAACTGCAAAATCTTAAACACTAATAAGTATTTTTAATAAGTCTCACTCTATCCCTTCCCCTCGATTTTAGGTGTTCAGGCGTTTCGTGGAGGTTGGCCGGGTGGCCTACGTCTCCTTTGGGCCTCATGCCGGGAAGCTGGTCGCAATTGTAGATGTTATTGATCAGAACAGGGTAAGTGTAAGGAAAGTGTCAGTTTCACATGCTAATGAATGATAATACAGTATAGATGGTAGTGGTAATGTTTCCAACGGCCCTCTAAGGTAGGAATGTTGGGTGGTAGCTTTGTTTTACCATTGAGGAGACAGGCAGTGCGAAATGGGGATTTCAAGCACAGACTTGAGTTGGCCAATACTACTGAGTTTGAGTATTACCTCTGCCATTTTAAGCTAGTCAGACCTTTTAACTAATTATGGGTTGAAACATTGGTGAGGTTTAAATGAGTTACTATATGTAAATCGAGTTTAGAACAAAGCTAGGCACATAGCTTTCTATGCCCCTGTATGCTATTGTTGGTATTTGAGAACCACAGACTAAGACATTGACCAAAGATTGTGAATGAACATAACGGTGATTGTTGGAAACATAAGGATTTTAAAGACTTAAAAATTGTCAAGTAAGTTACATGTAGTTAGGTTATAGGCTGCACTATTAACAATGGTTTCATCTTTCTTAAAAGCATTTAAGTAGAGGGGCGCCTGGGTGGCACAGCGGTTAAGCGTCTGCCTTCGGCTCAGGGCGTGATCCTGGCGTTATGGGATTGAGCCCCACGTCGGGCTCCTATGCTATGAGCCTGCTTCTTCCTCTCCCACTCCCCCTGCTTGTGTTCCCTCTCTCGCTGGCTGTCTCTATCTCTGTAAAATAAATAAATAAAATCTTTAAAAAAAAAAGCATTTAAGTAGAGATTTGGTGATTCTGAAAGGACAAATGTATAGAAAATCTGCTTGGGTTGCTATTATGTTCTGCACTGAGATTTGTTGATTATACTTGTTCTAGGCTTTGGTTGATGGACCATGCACTCAGGTAAGGAGACAGGCTATGCCTTTCAAGTGCATGCAGCTCACTGACTTCATCCTCAAATTCCCTCACAGGTAACTATCCACCAACCAATATCCCTCCCCCAGCTTTGCTTATACTGGTAAAAGTTTGCTTAGTTTAATTGAAAAAAAAAAGTTTCGCTATCTTGTTTGTTTCTTGAGAATGTAGTATACAGTGTTGAAGAGTAAGAGCAATTCGGAAGAGGGATTATCAGTGTAGAAGTGGATGGCCATTGTTTACTTTTTAAATGTCCTGTGATTATCTTTCCACCCTGCCAGTTCTCTGGCTTTGTCTTTATCCAGATTTACCATCCTTTTTCTTGCACCCTTTCAGGATTTATACAACAAAGACCTCCCTAAGGAGTTCTGGTCTCCCAAACATATTTTAGTTACCTTTAGCTTCAAAACAAAAATACTAATCTTGTCTCTCACAATACTAGCTGTCATTAGTTGAGCTTTTAGTGTGTGTCAGTTATTAAGTATTTGACGTACGTCATCTCGTTTTGACAGCTCCTGAGGAGGTTCTATTCCCAACTCCTTATAGGGAATTGAGGAAATCAGTAGTGATTCTTTCTTGATGTGATGTAGATTTTGGAAGTTAAAACTGTGGTGGTTACTATTGGGCTATTTCAGCTACAGAGACGGTCACAGTGAAACACGTAACATGTATTGCTGGTTTATTTTTTAAGCATGCAGGGTTTTGATACTTGAATATTTGAAAGAAATATTTGAATTCAAGATGGTTGTAATTAGATTTTGTGGTGTTTGGCCACATCTCTTTAAGCATCATTGTACAAAAGGCCTGAGGATTAGGTTTACCTCATTCTTTATGAAAAGGAAATTGCTTTCTTTACATCCACTACAGTAGAGTGATGTATATTGCAAGATGAGAGGTAATTTTTAAATACAGAAATGACCTCGTTTGCATTTCTTGTTAAAGTGGTGTGTTTGAAGGGCTCCTGGCTGACTCAGTCAGTAGAGCATGTGACTCTTGAGTTCAAGCCCCGTGTTGGACCTAGAGCTTACTTTAAAAATAAATAAAATCATGTGTTTGGGATTATAAGACATCCTGGTTTAGTGAACAACATTCCAATAAGATACAGTGTGCCAAGTGGTATGTGGCATATGGTGTCACCTAGGGCTGGAGGTGTAATGAATGAGAAGGGTGCTTTTGACATCATTTTGCTTATGCTTTTTAACTTAAGGGGGTATAAATTGTGCGTTTAGAGGTCTCAAAGCTGATTTCTTAGTCTGATCTTGGCTCTTTCCTAGTGCCCGCCAGAAATATGTCCGACAAGCCTGGCAGAAGGCAGATATCAATACGAAATGGGCCGCCACAAGATGGGCCAAGAAGATTGAAGCCAGGGAAAGGGTAATGGCTTAGGGTCATTTGAATTGTGACCTTATCTTTTTTGGAGGGGTGGTAGGTGGTATGAGCGATTATTTATTTACTTTATTTTTTAACAGAAAGCCAAGATGACAGATTTTGATCGTTACAAAGTCATGAAGGCAAAGAAAATGGTAAGTTTTTAAATTATTACAGGATTTTTATATTCTAACCCTAAACTTGTGTGGTAATTCTGCTTGTCCAAGCTTAATAGACCAAAGTTGAATTCATAGGGGTTTTAGACATAAGGTTTGTTTTCTTGCTATGCATTCTATACATATAGGATGAACAGCAAAATAGTTTTTTGTTTGCATACGGGATAATAACTTACACTGAAATTTTTCAGAGGAACAGAATAATCAAGCTTGAAGTTAGGAAGCTACAAAAAGCAGCTCTCCTGAAAGCGTCTCCTAAAAAAGCACCTGCTGCTAAGGGTGCGGCTGCAGCAGCTGCTGCTGCGAAGGTTCCAGCCAAAAAGCTGGCCGCTGCAGGCAAAAAGGCTCCAGCCCAGAAGGTTCCTGCCCCGAAAGCTGCAGGCCAGAAGGCGGCACCTCCAAAGGCTCAGAAGGGTCAGAAAGCTCCAGCCCAGAAAGTACCTGCTCCAAAGGCATCTGGCAAGAAAGCATAAAAAGCATAAGAGGCTATTAAAAACAACAATAAAGGTTCTTTCTGACACGCTGGCGAGTGTACTTGATCTGTGCCATAAAGTCTATTGATAGGGTCGGGATTATGGAGCAGATTGATAGGTAAATAAAGTCCCAGAGGCTTTTGGTGCTTAAGAGTTTAGTAAATTTTCTTTAGAAAATACACTGTAAGAAACAGAGACAAGTGAACAAAATACATTATGGTATGATAAAGTTTCTCTGTTATTATTCTCTATTATTTCTAAACAAAAGATGGCTTCTGAGCCTCACTGGGATTCATGGGGACAAAACTCATTTTGCTTGGTGATACTAATAGGCAAGTGATGGGGTGTAGACAGGGGAAGTGCAGGCAGTTTGGGGTTACCCAGCCTTTCCTGAAGGGTGGGGAGTTGTCTAGGTAAATGGAGATCTTAAGCTGCAAGAAGGCTGTATGGTTGAGAATATGGTGGACTGGCTAGAGAGACCCAGAACAAGGTGGCGGGTTAATGTTAGATTCATGAGTGCAATAAGTCATTGAGCATTTCCAAACAGTGATCCCTCAGATTTAGGTCATGCTGTTGGACTGAATCTTAAAGGGAGCAATACTGGGAAGGTCAAAGGAAGTACAGGTTTGGCAGTACTCCTCACCTTGATGGTGGTCCAAACCAAAAGGCAGTAGTGCTGCCATTGAGTGGGCCTACATGGATTGGGCTGGAAGGAAAGGAAGTCAAATGTGCCGAGTTTCTGGTTTGTACTTTAGGCTCATGGAAGAAAAGGAGAGCTGGAGCAAGGTTACTCTGGGGATAGGAGTTTTAAGGCACCACACAGACTTACCAGGTAGTCTGGTAGATAATGGATGCTGACAGCCTGCATTCAGGTCCTGGCTCTCCCACTTAGATGCTGTGTGGTTTAGACATGTTCCTGTCTGCAAGCCTGGTTTCCTCCTGTGTGGTGTGCTTCATGGAGTAGGGAAGTAAGTCATGATTGGACAGCCTAGTGACTGGTCCATAGCAGTATCTGGGATAGCTGTGACACAGCTCTTAAAGACAGGTTTTGGGGTCATGGGTATGTGAGCAGTCACTCAAGATTGCCCAGGGATAGAAGTGAACAGAGGATTGGGAAGGAGTGATAAGAGGTGGCAAATCAGGAGGCAGACATGGAAGCCACAGAAAGCATGTTGGTTATTGTCAAGGTGAGGGGAAGAGGGCAGTGAGGGGAGGGTAATGTTAATGGAGTTGGGAGGTTTTGGTTTTGTAAAGTAAGAGTGATGGGTATGTTTGGATGCTTCTGGAAGAGCAGCTAATTGGAGGAAAGGAATTCAGTTTTTGAGGAAAGGACAGAATGGAACCTAGCGAAGAGGAGGGATTGATAACCTTTGCATGAGAAGGAAAAAGAAGTGTGTTCAGAAGCTAAGTTTGTAGTTCTGCTGTCAGAAAATCACTCAATGGCTTTTTGCACTCATGAATCTAACACTAACCTGCCACCTTGTTCTGGGGTCTCTAGCCAGTCTACCACATTCCCAAGCTTCCTACCAGCTTTCTTATATCAGAGGTCTCTGATCTCTGAATTTCTCCAGTTAGAAAACAAGGTAACATGGTGAGAAGGGGGGGTGGGGGAATGTAGATTTGCAGAGGATGCAGGTTTGAAATTGCTCATGGAGGAGAGGGGAGAGTGCTTGTCAGATTGCCATTGATCTGGAAGGCCCTTAACCTCCAATCCATGTGCTGTCTGTGCTCAGAGGATGAGAAAGCTTCACAGGAAGATGCATTTACTCTGCACCTAGTCAGTACCGCAATATTGAACAGCAGAAATTGGAAATTCCAGTCTAGGGGAATGGCAGGAAAGGAACTGAAGTATAAGTCACCTGAAAAGGAGTAGGAAATACAATAGGTGGGGCCAGAGAATAAAAATTTCTGAGCTAGGTTGTCCTCAGGAAAACCCACCTGGCAGCATAGTCTGGATTGGATTGGGGGTTGGAAGAGGAGATCAGGAAGTTATTGAAATGCACAGGCGTGTAATAGTCCACTCTGATTATGGAGGATTGCACACTTGTCCAGTGTGGGGAGGATGGCATTAGGAGCGAATATTGATTTCAGAGTCCAAGCTTCAATCCTGTCATGCAGCCCTAGCTCATTCTTGTACTTCACATAAGCCTCTTCTATAGAACAGGGACCCTGATAACCTACCTTATACAACAACATCGTGGCAAGGATCAAATGGGTTGGAGTGACAACAAGGTCCATAACCCCAACACCTAACAGTTCCTTTCATGCATTAGGTACTCTGTATTTTTAGTTGAATTGTGTTGAGGTAAACTGGTCCTCTAGGAAAAATTAGGCTGTTGGATAGTTTGCTTTTCAAGAGCCTCTGCTCCTTCAGCAGCCTCCAATTTCCGGGTAATATCCAACTGTGACACCCCACAAGAATTTGTCTTGAATTCCATGTTTTCTACTTCACATGTTTCTTTACCCCATCATCTGTTGGTATCTTTTAATACCTGAGTTATTAAGGTTACCTCTAGGTCTGCCAGCTAGCTGAATTTCTTTATCCAGAATAAATCATGAATGCATCTACATTGTAATAAAATATTGGAACTGAGATTAAAGGGACCCTTGATTATCTCTACTACAATAATGGCATCTTGTAAAGGAAACCACTGTGTATGTCCTTGTAGACATTTTCCATGCATTTAAAATAGACATTACAGAGTTTGCTTGTTTTAAACACAAATCTTACACTGCGCATTATTCTGCAACTTTTTTCTTTTAATACGTCTGGAGATCTTATCTAGTCAGCTCCTATTAATCTACCTAATTATCTTCTGCATAATAATCCCTAGTGTGAATGTTCGTGTGACCTATTAAAGTTCATTGTGGAGGTTTATTTGATCTCTATTGATAGACTTTAGGGTGGTGCCAGTTTTCTTTTGTCATAAACAGTACTTCTCCGAATATCCTTGCACATTCCTCCTTCCGTATGAGTCATTGTTTCTTTAAGGCACATTACCAGTCAGTGCACTTGCTGGGTTGAAGAGAGCATGTGGTTTTAACCACTCCTTTGGTAGGTTCTACCAATCCAGACTTGTTCTATCAATTTACTTCTATCCGCATTGAATGAAGACATTCCTGCCTGACAGTCTTGAACTCCTGATATCTTACATTTCTGCAACCAGTATATGAAAAGTAGTATGTTACTTTAATTTGCACTTTCCTGGTCCAATATAGCACTGATTATCCTAGCTTTACTTTACATTCTGTTTAGCCATTAAGGCAAGCCCTTCCTTAGACTTATCTTAGATTTTTTTTCCTTTAGTAACCTAACACATTTTCAGTTTCACTTTCAGATAAATTCTATCTTTTTTTAAAGATTTATCCATTCATTTTAGAGAGAGGGAGAGCATGTATGCGAGTTGGGTGAGGGGCAGAGGGAAAGAATCTCAAGCAAACTCCCTTGTTTCTTGAATTGCCTTGGAAGTCACATACCACCTATTTCTGTTATTCTGTTCATCCACAGAATTAAACCAATATCTGTATCTGTTACCCACCTTCACTGAACAGTATTTAAAGAAGCAACATGGGGCACCTGGGTACCTCAGTTGGTTAAGCAGCCGATTCTTGATCTCAGCTCAGCTCTTGATCTCACAGTTGTGAGTTCAAGCCCCACATTGGGCTCCATGATGGGCGTGGAGCCTACATACATACATATATATATACATACATAAAATAAAGAGACAACACGTATTTAGTGTAATATCCTTTACTAATTGGTTACCCACTACTGCTTTTTTTTTTTTAAAGATTTTATTTATTTATTTATTTATTTGACAGAGAAAGACAGCCAGCGAGAGAGGGAACACAAGCAGGGGGAGTGGAAGAGGAAGAAGCAGGCTCCCAGTGGAGCAGGGAGCCCGATGCGGGACTTGATCCCAGGATGCTGGGATCAGGCCCTGAGCCGAAGGCAGATGCTTAATGACTGAGCCACCCAGGTGCCCCTACCCACTGCTGCTTCTGTCCTACCTCTTCCTCTTAGATTCATGAATTTATTTTTTTTTATTTTCATAGACTGCATCTTCCAGTATTTCTTTCAGTTAGCATTCATGAGTGACGAACTTTCTGAATACTTGCTTGTCTGAAAATACTCTTATTTTCCCTTATACATATGAACTGTTTCTTACTACAGCATTTCTGATAACAAATGTACAGAGTTTTTTTCCCCCGCATCAGCCAATTTTCTAACTCTCTGCACACCAACTGAGTGTCCTACAAATTAGTTCAGTTCCTTTTTTGTTTTGTTTTGTTTTATTTTTTTTTTATTTTTTTTTTTAAGATTTTTTATTTATTTATTTGACAGAGATAGAGACAGCCAGCGAGAGAGGGAACACAAGCAGGGGGAGTGGGAGAGGAAGAAGCAGGCTCACAGCGGAGGAGCCTGATGTGGGGCTCGATCCCACAATTCCGGGATCACGCCCTGAGCCGAAAGCAGACGCTTAACCGCTGTGCCACCCAGGCGCCCCTTTTTTTTCGTTTTAAGTAAACGAAAATGCTAGGCATGGAGCCCAGTGCAGGCCTTGAACTCACAATCCTGAGATCAAGACCTGAGCTGAGACCAAGAGTTGGATGCTCAACTGACTGAGCCACCCAGGTGTCCCAAAATCAATTTAGTTCTGGCACTACCCAGAGTTAGGGTCGGACCCCACAGCTTAAGGGGTCTGCCCCACTTCAGATGCTGATTGCAAGTGCCTCCTGCACTTCTGACTACCCAGCTATACACGGGAGTTCCCATGACTCCCTCCTCAGATTTGACAACTTAGGAATGGGTTGCAGAACTCAGGAAAACACTTTACTTACTATTAGCAGCTTATTATGGGGATACAACTCAGGAGCAGCCAAATGGAAAAAGTGCATAGGGTAGGGTGTGAGGGAAGGAGCAAGGAGTGCACATGCCCTCTCCAGCTCATCACCTTCCCAGCACCTTGATGTGTTCACCAGCCTGGAAGCTCTCTGAACCTCCCAACCCATTAGTGTTTTTAATGGAGGTTCATTATGTACGCATAACTCATTAAATCATTGACTACTGGTGAGTAACTCGATCTCCAGCCCCTCTCCACTCCAAGGGATAGGGGTGAAATTCTAGTCACATGGTTGGTTCCTCTGTTGACCAGCCCCTATCCCAAAGCTCTCTAGCACCCCCAGCGTCCGGTCTCTATTAGCATACAAAACGACACTCTTATTATCCCCATGGATTCAAAGGGTTTTAGAAGCTTCCTGTGTTGGGAACCAGGGAGAAAGATGAACTGTTATAACAAAAGATGCTCCTATCATCCCTACCACTCAAGAACTTACAGAGGTTTTACGAATTCTATGCCAGAAACTGGGGAAGAAGACCAAATAAAAATTTCTTTATTGTATCACAATATTACGTCTTGTGTCTGTGTAATAGTTTAGCTCTTTAGGGTTTCAGATTCACAATGATTTTTCCCTTAGAACTTTATAGAACATCCTCGAGTGCCCTTATTTGATCTTATTATGGACTAAGTACTGTTGGTAAAAGCAGGTTCAGGAACCAGAATTTGTTGACTTTTTTTTTTCCAGCCACTTTACACAAGTCTCATTTCCTTTTCACAATATTCCTATTCTCAGAAGAAGCTGACTAAGAGGTGAAACAAGTTCATTCATTTAGTAAATATTTTTGGAGCTCACAGTCTACTTGGAAGAATCACACTGAGAAAGCCGATATCAGCAGTGTAGTAAGCACCGTTACCTGGGTAAGCGTGGGGAGCCTGGAAGACCATCACCAGGACATCAGAAAAGATTTCTTCGGGGTGCCTAGGTGGCTCAGTCGGTTAAGCAACTGCCTTCAATGTGGTCCATATATACAATGGAATATTACTCAGCCATCAGAAAGAACGATTTCTCAACATTTGCTGCAACATGGACGGGACTAGAGGAGATTATGTAAGTGAAATAAGTCAAGCAGAGAAAGACAATTATCATATGGTTCCACTCATTGATGGAACATAAGAAATAGGAAGATCGATAGGAGAAGGAAGAGAAGAATGAAGGGGGGGCGGTAAACAGAAGGGGGAATGAACCATGAGAGACTATGGACTCTGGGAAACAAACTGAGGGCTTCGGAGGGGAGGGGGGTGGGGGATTGGGATAGGCCGGTGATGGGTATTAAGGAGGGCATGTATCGCATGGTGCACTGGGTGTTATATGCAAGTAATGAATCATGGAACTTTACATCAAAAACTAGGGATGTATTGTATGGTGACTAACATAACATAATAAAAAATTATTAAAAAAAAAAAAAAAGCACTGCCTTCAGCTCAGGTCCCTGCAATCAGATCCCAGGACCCTGGGATCAAGCCCTGCATTGGGCTCCCTGCCCAGCAGGGAGCCTGCTTTTCTCTCTCCCTCTGTAGCTCCCCCTGCTGGTGCTCTCTCTTTCTCTGTCGAATAACTAAATAAAACCTAAAAAAAAAAAAAGACTTCTTCAAGTGACAGCTATTCTACTTTAAAAAAAAATTTTTTTTTTTTTAAATTCTAGGCAGTTAACATACAGTGCAATATTGGTTTCAGGAGTAGAATTCAGTGATTCATCACTTACTTACAACACCCAGTGGTCATCACAACAAGTGCCCTCCTTAATCCCCATCACCCATCTAGCCCATCCTCTACCCACCTCCCTCCATCAACCCTTGGTTTGTTCTCCATCATCAAGAATCTCTTATGGCTTGCTTCCCTCTCCTTTTTTCCCCCTTCCCATTTGTTCATTTGTTTTGTTTCGTAAATTCCACATATGTGTGAAATCATATAGTGTTTGTCTTTCTCTGACTTATTTCACTTAGCATAATATACTCTAGCTCTGTCCATGTCATTGCAAATGGCAAGATTTCGTTCTTTTTGATGGATAAGTAATATTCCATTTGTACATCTTTGCCATGTCTTATTTATCTGCTCATCAGTCCAACATTTGGGCTCTTTCTGTAGTTTGGGTATTGTTGATAAGTCTGCTATAAACATTGGGGTGCATGTGCCCCTTCGAATCTGTATTTTTGTATTCTTCGGGTAAATACATTGTAGTGCAATTGTTGAGTCATAGGGTAGCTTTATTTTTAACTTTTTGAGGAGACTCCGTACTGTTTTCAGAGTGGCTGAATCAGTTTGCATTCCCACCAACAGTGTAAGAGGGTTCCTCTTTCTCCACATGCCTGCCAACATCCGTTGTTTCCTGAGTTGTTAATTTTAGTCATTCTGACAGGTGTGAGGTGATATCTCATTGTGGTTTTGATTTGTATTTCCCTGATGATGAGTGATGTTGAGCATCTTTTCATGTGTCTGTTAGCCATCTGGATGTCTTTGGAAAAATGTCTATTCACGTCTTCTGCCCGTTTCTTAGCTGGATTATTTGTTTTTTGGTTGTTGCATTTGATAAGTTCTTTATAGATTTTGGATTCTAGTCCTTTATCAGATATGTCATTTGCAAATATCTTCTCCCATTCCATAGGCTGCCTTTTAGTTTTGTTGATTATTTCCTTTACTGTGCAGAAGCTTTTTATCTTAATGAAGTTCCAATAGTTCATTTTTGCTTTGGTTTCCCTTGCTTCCAGCAATGTGTCTAGTAAGAAGTTGCTGCAACTGAGGTCAAAGAGGTTACTGCCTGTGTTTTCCTGTAGGACTTTGATGGATTCCTGCCTCACATTTAGGTCTTTCATCCATTTTGAATTTATTTTTGTGTATGGTGTAAGAAAGTGGTCCAGTTGCATTCTTCTTTCTGCATGTTGCTGTCCAGTTTTCCCAACACTATTTGTTGAAGAGACTTTTTTTCCATTGGATATTCTCTCCTGCTTTGTCAAACATTAGTTGACCATATAGTTGGGGGTTCACTTCTGGGTTTTCTATTCTGTTCTACTGATCTATGTGTCTGTTTTTGTGCCATACCATACTGTCTTGATGACTACAGCTTTGTGATATAGCTTGAAGTCTGGAATCATGATGCTTCCTGCTTTACTTCTCTTTTTCAGGATTGCTTTGGCTATTCTGGCTCTTTTGTTGTTCCATACACATTTTAGGATTGTTCTAGTTCTGTGAAAAATGCTGGTGGTATTTTTCTCTTTAAGATTTTATTTATTTGAGAGAGAGAGTGTGAGAGAGAGCATGAGCAGAGGGAGAGAGAGAAGCAGTCTCCCCATTGAGCAGGGAGCCTGACTCGGGGCTGGATCCCAGGACCCCAGGATCATGACCTGAGCTGAAGTGAGACATTTAACCAACTGAGCCACCCAGGCACCCATGCTGGTTGTATTTTAATAGGGATTGCATTAAATGTGTAGATTGCTTTGGGTAGTATAGCCATTTTAATAATGTTTGTTTTTCCAATCCATAAGCATGGAATGTTTTTCCATTTCTTTGTGTCCTCTTCAATTTCCTTCATAAGTGTTCTACAGTTTTCAGAATACAGATCTTTTACCTCTTTGGTAAAGTTTATTCCTAGGTATCTTATTATTTTTGGTGCAATTGTAAATGGGATCTATTCCTTGATTTTTTTCTTTTGCTTCATGATTGGTGTATGGAAATGCAACAGATTTCTGTACATTGCTTTTATATCCTGTGACTTTGCTGAATTCATGTATTAGTTCTAGCAATTTTTTGGTGGAGTCTTTTGGGTTTTCTGCATAGAGTATCACGTTGCAATGGTTTTGAAGGGTTTTTAAAAGCAGAACCAGATGTCATGACCAGATGCATATCTTAGATCACCCTGGCTGTCCTGTGGGAAGAAGGGAGCAGAGGGGGCCAGACTGGAGACCAGAACAGTTAGGAGCCTGGTACAGCAATCCAGGTAAGAGAAGATGCAGAGGAAAGGGTCATTTAGGACTCCCACAGGAATGATTTGCTTGGCTGGCTGAAGAGTGGTGCTGAAACCATGCTCCATAGAATTAATGAGGTAAAATGTCCCCAACGAGACCCCCACTGACCGCCTTTCTTCACAGGAATGTTAACCTTATCTTTTAGAGGCAAACAACAGGAAGAGCTCCAGCTGGCCTAAAACAGTTTGAGCTTGAACCACTGGCTCACACCTGTGCAGAGGACCGGAATGTTCTGCCTCATTATAATGTTAAAATCTCACCCCAGAGGAGCACAAGCTTCATTAACATGACGCAGAATGCATGTATATGCATGTTTTCTAGGTGCACCTGTGTAACCTTATGCCCACCTTTACATGTGATGACAAAACTCCCCTTTCTGAATATTCATCCTAACCTGAAATAAAAAGAACCCACTCACCCCCACTGTGGAAGTCGCAGCTTTGGAAGTTATTCCCCATGATCTCCTTATTTGCTGCAAATAAACTTTCCTTTGTTGGACAACTCCCCCTGCTGTAGTCTCTACCTGTAACTCACCAAGGAATGAACTCACTTAGTTGGGTTACAGTGCAGTTTGCTGGGGGAAAGGGACAGGGCAACCCTGGAAGGTGAAACAGGAGGGTGAGGGAAGGATGACAAGATCAGTCTGGAACATTTCGAGTTTTAGGAGCTTGTGGATTAGCCAAGTAGAAAGAAATAGTAGGCAGATTGATAGGACTCTAGCTCAAAGGATTCTGCACAATGCCTGGCCAATAGGAAACACTGCTGCCATGCCTGGAGAAAGAGATATGGGAGTGTGTTATAGGAAAGTGGCAACAACACACAGGAATAACAATAATGTCCGCAACAAGAGAGCTAGATCTTACTCTGATTTATTCATGATGCAGAACCAGAAGTTGTTACAAGTGCTTTGCACGAGTTGACTCATTCAATTACTGCACTGAGTTGATGAGCTCGAAACTACTACCGTTCCCAATGGAGAAACTGAAGCACAGAGTTTCAGTAACTGGCACAGGCCACACAGTGAATAGGTGGTGGAGCCGGGATCAGAACGGGGACAGTCAGACCTGGGCCTTGGCGATCTCAGGGCACAGTCCAGGAGCCGTTGGACAGAGACCGGGGCCGGGAATTCATGAGGAGGTTAAGTTACTACTGGCAAGCGCTACAGCCCGCACGCAGACCCGCGCGGAGTGTGGCGCGGACTCGGTGTCCCCGCGGAGGTGCTCACTCGCTGGGGCGCGGCGCGGTGGGGACAGGGTGGGAGGAGAGCGGACGCCGGGGCGCAGGTGGCGGGTCTGGCTCGGGACCATGGAGAAGGCCAGCCTCCGGGCTTCCTAGAGCGGCGCGGGTGGGCGCGCCTCCGCTCGCGCTTCCGCCTCGGCTGCGACCCGCGGGAGCGGCGGGGCGTTCGGCGGTCCGCCTCCGTGTGGTAGCCCGGCCCGCCCAGTCCCGGAGCTCGGCTGTCGGGGCCCGCAGACGCGCCATCAACCCTCCTGCCCCGAAGAGGTGGCCTGACGTCCCCCGGCTCGCGGTACTCAGGGTGGGGGCCGGGGACGCGTGGCGTCGCTCGCTTGCCGGGGTGGAGTGTGCAGATTCCCGTCGGGTCTCCGGTCAGCATCGCCCCCTGGGACGTTGAGCGTCTTCCCCTTTCCCCTGGGGCCAGATCACCACTTGCATTTTGTCTCGGGTCCCGTTATCCTACCTTTTCTCTAAATGCTTGTTTTGGTCTTTGCCACCTTTGCTAGAACCCTTCAGTACGAATTACTTAGTCATTCATTCATAGCGGGCCAGGGATTTTCTTGAAAACCACGAATCCACTGCAGTTCTTGACTCTTGCTTCACACACATTCTTTCGAGGAATTTTCAGCCTCACGAGGCAGATTTGTAGAATTTACAAAGGAAGCAGATGCTGCACTGCATGAACCACTGGAGAAGATGCACTGAGAACATCCAGAAGTGTCCTAAGAATATTGTTTCCAATGAGACAGGCACGGAGACTGAGGGGAAAGAGGAGGGGAACCAGGCAGGGTCAGCCTCATTGTGATTCTCTCTCTTAGCTCCACAGGTTCCTGCTTTTCCAAACAGAGAGGGCAGTGCATGAAGCAGGGGTCGTCAGCCATGCTCCAGACAGTGTGGTCCCAGGTGAGCTGAGCTTTCTTCCAGCTTTCCACATTCAGAACAGGTATGAACGATCACTACAGGAATAGTAGCCAGACCTGGCCAGTCCCATGCTTAGCTTTGCATCCCTCAGTTGAGTACACGGCAGAGGAGTATGTTAGGGGAGGTGATGAGGCTGAGTAGGGAAACTTGGGAGGATCAGGTTGGTTGGGAAAGAGGGAGGCACCAGTTAAGAAACTCTCCTAAAAAGTGAGAATCTACGTCCCTGAGGACTGTGGACCATGAAAGTACGGTTCACAGGTGAGCTTTGGCATCACCAAGGGGCTTGCTGGAAAGGCAGAGTCTCAGGCCCCACCCTAGATCTCCAGAATCATAATCTACATTTGCACAACATCTGGGGAACAAATGGGCAAGTTAAAATTTGGGGAGTGCTAGTCTGCATCACACCATACAGAGGAAGGCCACCTCCTGCATTTAAACAGTCACTCTCACTGGAGGAGTTTGCCCTGCAGATCGCAAAGTTGGGGTACAGTGAAGCCACCACTGGGGAGCCTTTGGAGGGTGTGGATTGTTGAGGAAGGTGGATTCTTGAAATGCTGAGTTTGTTGCTGATGCCAGTACCTCCAGCCCACTACAAAGATTACAGCTTAACTTCGATGAAAGCCTGTATCCTTTGTTGGCACAAATTCATGCAGCACTGGAAGCAGTTGTCCTTCCAGAATTTTCCTTGCACTAGAGGATGCTTGCATTGAATTTTTCTCCAGCATCCTAGATCAGGGAATGAGAAAGCTGGTGTCTCATGTAATGGATGTGTCATATAAATAGGAAACCCTATCTAAGACTTCAGAATAATATGTATGTAGACATCGGACTGTCTACTTCTGTTTCAGCACTTAAGCCAATATTAGTTCCAAGTCAGGAAGTGTTTAAACATCTGTGGGGGCAGTCTGTTCTCTCCTGGTGCTTTACATGGGGTATACTAGTCACTCAGGATGGGCTTCCAGTAAGGAAACCCCAAGTGACAGTGGTTTAAACGAGATAGAGGCTCCTCTCCCATACAAGAGAAGTCGGGGAGAGGCAGTCCAGGGACATTGTGGCAGTGCAGTGTTACCACACACCAGGCTCTTTCTCTTTTTCTGCTTCACCATCCTAGCACTGGCTCTCACGCTCAAGGCCCCTTCATGGTCCAAGGTGGCTGCTTGATCTCTAGCTCTCGTGCGTGCATTCCAGATGGAAGAGGGATGACAAAAAAGGCGAACCTCTCATCAGTTTGCACTCTTTCACGAACCTTTCCAGAGAGTCCCCAACGGTTTTTGTACTTGTGTTTCATTGGCCTCACTTAGTTGCCAGAGCTGGGAACAGTGGCAAGTAAAATTAGGATTCTATTATTAAAAAAGAAAGGGAGGGAAAAAATACACACATACATATATGTTTAGACAACTGTCAGTCTTCTTTTTTTTTTTTTTTTTTTAAGATTTATTTGAGTGAGAGAGTGAGGGAGAGAGAGCGTATGAGTGGGGGCGGGGGGGCACAGAGGGAGAGGGAGAGAGAGAATACTCAAGCAGACTTCCCACTGATCGCAAAGCCTGACGTGGGGCTCGATCCCCACATCCTGGGATCATGACCTGAGCCAAAATCTAGAGTCGCCGCTTAACCGATTGAGCCACTCAGGCATCCCTAGACAACAGTCAGTCTTATCTACAATCTCTGTGAGAAATGTTCCCCTAATCTCATCTGTACTTGTAAGTGCTGAGATGTATATAACAACATGTGCCAGGCGATATTTTAGTTCTTTACATGTATTAACTCATTCCACCCTTACAAGAACCTTATAAGATACATACTCCTATTATCCCAGTTTTCCAAGTGGGGAAACTGAGGCCCCGAATATCTCATCCAAGGTCACACAGCTGATGGTTATCAGAGATGGAATTTGAACCTAAGGGGTCTGGCCCTAGAGCTGAGTTTGTCAATCTCAGCACTATTGACATTTTGAACCAGATAATTGTTGTGGGGGGGGGGGCTGTCCTATGTATCGTACGATGATTAACAGCATTCCTGGCCTCTACCCCCTAGATGCCAGTAGCACCCCCACACCCCATGGTTGTGACAACTAATAACGTGTCCAGGAACGCCTGGGTGGCTCAGTCAGTTAAGTGTCTGCCTTTGGATGCTCAGGTCATGATTTTGGGGTCCTGGGATCGCACATTGGGCTCTGCACTCAGTGAGGAGTCAGCTTCTCCCTTTCCCTCTGCCCCCGCCCCCACCTGTACGTGAGCTCTTTTTCTCAAGTAAATAAATAAATCTTAAAAAAAAAAAAAGAGTTCCAGACAGTGAGTGCCCTGTGTCTCCTGCTGGCCATTTCCCCGTGGAGAAGCACTGTTCTGAAGCCCGTGCTGTTCGCCCCTGTGCTGTGCTGCCTCTGAACCCACTTCCCGTATAGGGGAATCAAGAGCCCCGCTTCGTCATGGAGAAGGAGTGAATGCTAGCAGAGGATAGAAGCAGAGTGATCAGAGATGGAACAGAATGTTGAGAAGCTGAATGTTGTAGAAAACAAGGAATGCACTGATAATTACAGGGCTGTCTCAGAGGTGTGGAGGGGTAAAAGCCATGATATGAGGAAGGAAGGTCAGGTCCATGTTCCCAGCTGTTGGCTGTGAAGGAAGTAAAGACAGAAGGTTGGTTAACATCCAGGGGGCAGTGTCTGGTAAGGCAGCCACTAGCTATATGTGCCTGTTCAGAATTAAGTTAAAAATGAGAAATTCAGTTCCTCAGTCTCACGAGCCACATTTAAACTTCCTGGTCAAAGTGATACCTGATTTCTTCAGTGTATAGTTACTATCTGTCCCTTGCAACTCATCAGAAATCTATGGGGAGACACTTACGATCATGCAAGTATCCTGCTCCTTGTCAAAATTTCCTCCTCAATGTAGCATCCATGGATGATTCTTGTCTGAACCAATCTTTACCATGATGGCTGCCATCCTGTAGTACGTCTGTAGTTGTGTTTCTTCACCCTGGCAGACACTAGGCACAGAGAGGTTGTTGACATGACAGACTGGGGTAGAGATCACTGTAAGTCAAGGAGAGACGGTACAGTGCCACTCACTTGTATAAGCGGTCAGTTCATATCGAAATGTTTGCTTCCTTACACAACCTTGCGATAGATACTCAGATAAAGAGGACTCCCATTTGTCTATTTCAAAGTGCTTGATTTCATCGATTCCCATCATAATAGAGAATTCTTACCTCACGCGTGTGTTCTGATGATTGAACGAATTGATGTAAAAGTAGTTTAAACAGAACAAGGGATGGTTTCCTTCTCCCCTGAGAAGGTGGAAATGGCCCCATTGGGAGGCAGGGAGACACACCTGGTGCAGAGGGCAGTGTTGGCACGTCGGACGGAGCTTAGGTGATCTGGGGGCAGGTGCCTGCTCAAGGATGGAGACTGCCATCCTGTCCCTGGAGTCGGGTGTTAGGAGAGGGGGCGACACTGCACATTGCCTTCAAAGAACAGCCAACTCTCTGATAAGGCAAGATGGCAGAAAGAGGGAGAACCAGCCAGAGTGAAAGGAACTCTGTGCCCATGGAATTGTTCCTCTGTCGAAAACACATGGAGGGGGAAGACCAGAGAGAAACCGAGTGGATGGAGTCAGGGTAAAAGACAGATACCTGGGGTGCCTGGGTGGCACAGTGGTTAAGCGTCTGCCTTCAGCTCAGGGCGTGATCCCGGCATTATGGGATCGAGCCCCACATCAGGCTCCTCCACTATGAGCCTGCTTCTTCCTCTCCCACTCCCCCTGCTTGTGTTCCCTCTCTCGCTGGCTGTCTCTATCTCTGTCGAATAAATAAATAAAATCTTTAAAAAAAAAAAAAAAGATACCTGCTATGGTCATCTTAGAAAACATACCAGAAAGATCGACCCAGCTCATGGTACCAGATAGGGGGTTGATGTGGCCATCAGGCAGAGGTGCCCCAAAGGTGTGCACATTGAAAATGTGCTGACAGCTGTCCCCGACTGGGGTACGGTTGTGGCTCTCCTTGCCAGTACAAGCCTCCCATGGGGCTCAGAGCCATGGACTCCAGTAGAGGCAGGACATCCCTGGAGTTCAGGCCCCTCCTCTTCCTCACACAGGACTTGAGCAGGAACTTCTTTTTTCAGGAGCCAGTGACCTTTGAGGATGTGGCCGTGTACTTCACCCAGAACCAGTGGGCCAGCCTGGATCCCACACAGAGGGCCCTGTACCGGGAGGTGATGCTGGAGAATTATGCAAACATAACTTCCTTGGGTAAGTCATTCCTTGTCCCTGAACCAGCTCTGTCTGAAGGGCCCTTTGCTTCCTCCTTGGTGGATCTGGGGTCTCTCATATCCCCAGGACTGATGTGCCATGAGCTGAGCTCCCTAATCCCCCATTATGGAAGAGCTAATGGAGAAAGATCTAGGCTCACTTTGGTTTTCAGCAGGACTTGCCTCTTCCCTGTTTCCTGGACTCTCCTCAGAGGGGTTTTTGCTCTGGGCTGAGAGCTGAGAGGGTTTCTGGTGGCCCCACCTTTGATCCTCTACTCTTCCAGTTCCCTGGAGTCCTGGGCCCCATCTCCCCTGTGTGAGAGTCTCCTAGGACCCCCTGTACATTCCTCTAATGACAGTAGGAGCTTTCTGTCTTCTCTGATAGAGCCCCAGTAAGCTTCCTCTTGAACAAAACAATTTGAGCCCTCCTGAGACCCCCAGATTCTCTCCACACTGAGCTCACTTAGTGTCCTGGGATGTTGACTTGTTCACCTGGCAAAGCAGAGGGTGGACTGAGGGGGTCAGCAGGGACTCTCCTCAGCTTCCTGTTCCTTTTCTTTCTCCTCAGCAGCATTTCCATTCCCCAAACCAGATCTGATACTCCAGCTGGAGCGAGGGGAAGCACGCTGGGGCCTGGATCCCTGGATAGCCATTGAGGGAGAGGCCCTGGGAGGGGTCCACACAGGTAAGCAGGAGAACCTACCACTTTCCTCTGGCTTGGCATCCTCCTGTCTTTTAATGATTCAACATGAAAAAAGTTTTGCTTCTGTCATACAAGTTCTTGCGAGGATGAAGATGGTCACTCTCTTTCAGAAAAGTGCCCCTCGCTAGAGTTTCAGCCCCGTACTGGAAGAGAACCATCTGAAAATTTCGTTTTCTGTTATTTTTCTTTGTAAAGCTAGAGGATTTCAAAAACCCATAGTGAAAATAGGCTTTTTGGGGTCAATTTAGAAACATAAACACACTGTAGTAAGAACTTCTTTTTTCTAAAGATTTATTTATTATTCCAGAGAGAGAGAGAGAAAGGGGGAGGGGCAGAGGGAGAGGGGGAGAGAGTCTTAAGCAGACTCTGCACTGAGCACGGAGCCTGATGTGGGGCTCGATCCCACAACCCTAAGATCATGACTGGAGCCAAAACCAAGAGTTGACGCTCAACCGACTAAGCCATGCAGTGCCCCAGAACCTGTTATGAGAACAATTTATGTATGTGTGTGTATGAAACTGTACATGGGAAGGGAATTTTTATGAATTCCTTAACACTATAAATTAGCTCTTGAAAGAAAGCCTGTTTATTTGTTGGGAACGAATGGTTTCCTTTTCTGAAAGGTACAGAATTGAGGTGAATGAGAACCATTCAGAGATTGGGGGTTTACCCTTCTCATTCAGGTGGCCCTGTGCTCATGCTCTCTCCATCCCTTATGTTGTTCAGAGTCTTGTAAACCAAACGCTCCTTCCTAATTCAGCCCCACTTCTGTCTTCTCAGTGCCTTTGGGTTGACTCAGCACTTCCCATCATTTTTTTTTTAAAGATTTTATTTAATGGGGCGCCTGGGTGGCACAGCGGTTAAGCGTCTGCCTTCGGCTCAGGGCGTGATCCCAGCGTTATGGGATCGAGCCCCACATCGGGCTTCTCCGCTATGAGCCTGCTTCTTCCTCTCCCACTCCCCCTGCTTGTGTTCCCTCTCTCGCTGGCTGTCTCTATCTCTGTCGAATAAATAAATAAAATCTTTAAAAAAAAAAGATTTTATTTATTTATTTGAGAGAGAGCAAGAGAGAGAGGGGCAGAGGGAGAAGCAGACACCCCACTGAGTAGGGAGCCCAACACAGGGCTCGATCCCAGGACCCTGAGGTCATGACCTGAGCCGAAGGCAGACACTTAACCTGAGCCACCCAGGCGTCCCACTCCCATCATCTTGTTGAGAAATCTTTCCCCGACCACCTGCAGTGGTCAGTGTTTCCCTTTGTCACATCTGTGCATTGTCTGTTTAGTCTGCCCATGGTGTTAAGCCAGTGCTGTCCAATAGGACACTGTCTAGTGACTGGAATGTTCCATATCTGTGCTGCCCAATATGATAGCCATTGTCCTCATCAGCACTTGAACTGTGGCTATTGCAAACAAGGAACTGAATTTTATTATTATTTTTTAAAGATTTTATTTGTTTATTTGACATGCAGAGAGAAGACAGCAGGGGGAGCAGCAGGCAGAGGGAGAGGAAGAAGCAGGCTTCCCCGCCAAGCAGGGAACCCGATGTGGGACTCAATCCCAGGACCCCGCATCATGACCTGAGCCAAAGGCAGACACTTAATGACTAAGCCACCCAGGCGCCCAGGAACTGAATTTTAAATTATGTTCCACTTTAATTAAATTTAGTAGCCATATCTCAGTTGGTTAAGTGTCAGCCTTTGGCTCGGGTCATGATCTCAGGGTCCTGGGATTGAGCCCCATATTGGGCTCCCTGCTCAGCGGGGAATCCACTTCTCCCTCTGCACCTTTCTCCATTCATGCTCTTGCTCACACTCTCTCTCTCTTTCAAATAAATAAATAAAATCTTTAAACAGCCAAAAAAATAAAAATAAAAAAAATTTAAGGAGCCACAGGTGTCGAGGGGCTGCCTTATGGCATTGCAGCTTGAAACAAGTACAAGAACAGCCTCCACCTGCCTTTTTAGCTTCTAGATCAGTGGTTTCCAATTCCAGTGAGCATCAGAATCTCACGAGGGGCTTGTTAGAACATGGACTTGCTGGATACCACCTCCAGAGGTTCTAATTCAACAGGACTGGGGCAGGGCCCGGGAATTTGCATTCCCAACAGATTCCCAGGTGATGGTGGTCCAGGGGCCACACTTTGAGGACTACTGCCCTTGAGAATATCAAACCGTATCTTTTAAACTCTGGGTAACAGCTCATCAATGAGTTGTGCTCAGCATTTGAAAATTAGTTTGGCGTGCCTGGCAGGCTTGGTGGGTAGAGCATGCGACTCTTGATTTCAGGGTCATGAGCTCAAGCCCCACATTGGGTGTAGAGATTACTTGAGAAAAATAAATACATAAATAAAATTTGAAAAATTACGTGGTTGTAAAAAACCTAGTTCTTCTAATAGAGAAGACTCAGTTAAAAAAAAATTAGTCTGGATTACACTAGACTTAAATAGACCAAAATAGTATAAAATCTGTCATAAATGCATCAAAACGCATCACTTTCTTTTCTTTTTCTTTTCTTTCTTTTTTTTTTTTTTTTAAGTAAACTCTACCTTTCTAGCTTCAGTGCCTCCTCTGTTTTCTTTTTATCATGCTAGGTGGTAAAAACAAGACCGAGAGTGAGGCGCAAAGCCCAAGACCGAACATTTCTAAAGAATTAGCAGCCCACAGACTGATGGCGGAGCGCCTGCTCACAGAAGCTCCCGGGCACCCTCACCTTAAGGACAACTTAGGGAGGCCCCAGCCATGTGACGTGGGGGAGAAAACAAACCAAGGAGGTTTCACAGACTTGCTGATGCAGGACTGCAGATCCCCCATCATCAGAAGAGAGGAGGCCGGCAGGAAGCTAGAAGGGGGCACCCGTGTCAGCACCCACTTGCTGACAAAGCAGGGTCTCCCGGGAGGACAGGCGTTTTATAAATGTGGTGAGTGTGGCCGATATTTCAGCCAACATTCAGACCTTCTGCAGCATCAGAGGATTCACGCTGATGACAAGCCCTACAAGTGCAGAGAGTGCGGGAAAGCCTTCAGATATAACTCAAAACTCTCCCGGCACCAGAAAACCCACACCGGGGAGAAGCCTTACTCGTGTCAGGAGTGTGGACAAGCCTTCGGTCAAAATTCCCACCTCCTTCAGCACCAGAAGCTCCACGGTGGAGAGAAGCCCTTCGGATGTCAGGACTGTGGGAAAACCTTCAGCTACAACTCAAAACTCATCCGGCATCAGCGAATCCACACTGGGGAGAAACCCTTTCAGTGTAAGGACTGTGGGAAGGCTTTCAGGTGTAGCTATGACCGCATCGTCCATGAGCGCATCCACACCGGGGAGAAGCCCTACGAGTGTCAGGTGTGCGGGAAAAGTTTCAGTTCAAATTCAGTCCTCATTCAGCACCAGCGCATCCACACCGGGGAGAAGCCCTATGAGTGTAAGGAGTGTGGGAAGGCCTTCCGCCGGAGCTCCGTGTTTCTCCAGCACCAGAGGCTCCACACTGGGGAGAAGCTCTACAAATGCAAAGAGTGCTGGAAAACGTTCAGCTGTAGCTCCCGCTTTACAGTACACCAGCGAATCCACACTGGGGAGAAGCCCTATGGCTGCCAGGAGTGCGGGAAGGCATTCAATCAGAAGGTCACCCTGGTCCAGCATCAGCGGCTCCACACTGGGGAGAGGCCTTATGAGTGTAAGATGTGTGGGAAAGCCTTCAAGTGGAGCGCAAGTTTCATTCAGCACCAGAAGTTGCATGCTCGCAAGAAAGCAGCCCAAGTGACAGGGCCAGCCACCGTTGGGCCCCGCTGCTCCGCTTCTGGCCTCCCCGCTCTGCCTGCCCAGCATGTGCGCTCTGCCCCCACTGTGCCAGGGGCGGCCCCATCTTCCCCACACCCCGCGCTCTTTCCTCCCTCCCTGCCTCTCTTTGTGCTGCTCCCCTCATCTGAAATGGCCAGTTCTTCCCCTGTTCAAATAGTGCATTTCTTTCAGGATCTCACTTCCCCTGGGAGCCTGAATCCTTTGTCCCACTCCCCATGAGCTCCCTTATGTGCTCGACCACCCACCCACCTAAAGTTGTCAGTTTCCCCGGGCTCCTGACCATGCCTGTGTTGTTTCTCTTCTGGGTCTGTGTACTCATTGTTGTTTTCCCAACTCCATGTGTGTTTTTACACGTAAGAATCATGTTTGATTCCTCTTTTCAGTCCCCTGGGTAGAAAATGGTAGGAGTTGTCCTTTATGGTGTCCAGTTTGGGCCTGTACCATCAATCTGCACCTGCCTTCTCTACTAGATTTGGTAGAGTTTACAGAACATTCTGGGGCTTAGGGAGATGGCATTCCAATGACATGGCCTGTTGTGATTCAAGAAATAGGGGAGATGCAAAGCCCATGGGAGGAGGTAAGCAGAGAAAATATCCAGTGATGGCTTTCAGGAATTAGGAGGGCCTTTTGGTGGGGCAGTAGCAAGGCTCACTGTGTGGAATCAGAGCCTGGGACTTCTTAGTACCTTGATAATGACCATGATGAGTATCATGTGTAACTAAGCAGTAGACCAAGGAAATAACCAGGAAAAAGAATATGAAGTGATAAGTCAGCATTGATAGCAAGAATGTAAAATCACGTCTCTAAACTTGATTGGAAGGGAATGTGGCTTTTCTGTTTGGGTTCCTTTTATATTCCTGTCCACATCCTTGTTGAATTTCAATGCCCACTCAAACACGTAGGTACGAAAAATGATTTGGGCCCGTGCAGTAGAGGGCTGGTGCCTGGGTGTAGCCATTTCTCAGTCATACATGGAGTGAACTTGTTGGCATCACACTGACGAACCTCTGAGGGAAGGAGAGAAACCTGACCCTGACTTGCTGTAGCTCCTGCCTCACAGGAGAGTTCATAACTCATGGGGATGTGTTGTGACACCTCCTCCACGTCCTCTGTGATTAAATCTGAATTTTTGAGTCCAGATGCTTTTAAGTTAATTTTATAATGAACTACTTTGATAACACCAAGAAGTGTGTATGAACACTAATCTTTTTTTTTTTTTAAGATTTTATTTTTTTACTTATTTAGTGTATGCATGTATGTGGCACGAAAGCAGGAGGAGGGGCAGAAGGAGAGGGAAAGAATCACAAGCCGACTCTGCACTGAGCACAGAGCCCCACTTGAGGCTTGATCTCACAGCCCTGAGATCATGACCTGAGCTGAGTTCAAGAGTCGGACGCTCAACTGACTGAGCCGCCCAGGTGCCCCTGTTTATGGGCACTAATCTTACCAGATGTTATGATGTCACTGGTTTGGCCATACTTTCCATCTAGTGGTATGGGCCCTGATCCTTCTCACAACCACTGCTTCAGGACAGTGTAGCAACATAGAAACATACTTTATTTTTTTTTTAAGTTTTTAAAAGATTTTATTTATTTGTTTGCCAGAGAGAGAGAGCACAAGCAGAGGGAGTGGCAGACAGAGGGAGAAGCAGGCTCCCTGCTGAGCAAGGAGCCCAATGTGGGACTCGATCCCAGGACTCTGGGATCATGACCCAAGCCAAAGGCAGATGCCTAATGACTAAGCCACCCAGGCGTCCTGGAAAGGTACTTTAAATAGCTAAGCAGGAATAAGCCCTAAGGAAAAGATATGTATGCTGTTCTGATAACACCATACAATTATGTCTGCAAGGAAGGGCATAAAGAAACATTTTGTTTTTGGCTCTGGTTAGGCCTATTGGGATATACTTTATAGCCTTTACACTTTTAAAGTAGACAGTTTGGTGAATTTTGACAAATGAATAGTTGTTTAACCAAGATAAAGAAAATTTCCATCACCCTCAGCATAGGGAGATATTTAAATGGTTTGTGGGATGTTGGAGATTTTTCTGTATTTTCTTCCTTGATAAGGTTTGTGCAATACTAGAGTTCAGGAGAAGAAAAGGCAGAAACCAAATTTACCTTCTCAGCTGTGATCAGAGCTTTCAAACTGCAAATGCAAAAATCCCTCACCCTGAATCACTGTTAAGAAAAGCAGTTGAAATACAGCAAAGTGACAATTGTGGTTTCTTTGTTATTATTTTCTCTTTCACACACATTATATATATATATATACATACACATACATACATATATATATGTAATCTATCTCATCTGGTTCATTTCTTGTTATAGTTTTTGATTTTACTTATCTTTCCACAACCACTCCAACATGGAAGTTGGCTGGTCATAAAAACAATGTGGCTGCATGATTTCTCCTTTAACGTAGCTACCACCGCCATACCTCCCAAAGGAATAGGCCTCCAGCAGGTACTCCCTCCAACTCCCTCAACTGCTCCTACCCTAGCCCTCATCCCCCAAAGCTGAGATTTCTAAGTAGCACCGTCAGAGAGATCTCATTCTGTACACTCCCTGTATCCTTTACTGTAATAGAGATCAGGTATGCAGTGGGCAGACTTGCTCCTACAGTCCAGTCTAAAGTGTAATGTGCTTTGCTGTCCTCAGTGTTTATAGTGTGAAATCGGGCCAATTCTCTAGTTTCTGGCCTTGTCCTCAGGTTAGCACTCAGTATGTCAAGTCTGGTTCTATTAAGACCTCAGAGGTTAGAGCACAGACTCCACATTTTAGTTCCTTTTTACCAGTCCAGCCCCGGGACTGGGTTCCAGGAATAGTGCGGGCTTAAGAGATGCAAACAGCTGTTTCCCTGTATGACGCGCCCTGCAGGCCAAGAACTTTGGTTTTTCCATCACAGTTGCACGTGGGACTCCCAAACATTTGCGCCGTTCCTGGCCCTGCTGCGGCCGCATCTGTAGCCAGCTGTTGCGGTCTGCGCAGTCAGGGTTGCAACCAGACTCGATATCGCCGCTAGACAGCCGCAACACTGACACCTGCTGCAAGAGGGCGCGGCTTTGGCTGGGCTCCAGAGCGTCCTGGACCAGCGCACCACCGAGAGGGAGACCTCCCGGCTTCCTAGAAGGGAAGGCGGGTTCCCGCAGGGCTTCTGGCTCATCGCTGATTGGTGGACCCCGGGCGCTCCGCGGGGAGGGGAACTGGCTGCGGGCACTCGGGGTCCCAGTGAGTGGCTAGTCTGAAGCGAGGCCGCGAGGCCCCGCCAAGGTCTGGCCAGCCTTGACTTGGAAGTTCCTGGCGGAGGAGGCGCATTACCTGCGGTCGCGCCCCGGCCCGCGGAGCGGGTTCCGTGGTGCTCGTGCGCACCTGCTTCTGGCCCGCCTTCCTATTGAGGCTGGAGGTGTTGGCAGGCGTCGTCTGCTTCCCGGAGGTCCGAGCGGGTCTGCGCCCACTGCCACCCAGCGGTGCACTTGAGCATCTTTTTCCTGCTCTGAGCCTTCCTTGGCCAACCCGCCACCTGCATCTTGTCCGGTAGCCCTTTTCAGTCCAGGCATCTTATGACCTCTTTCTGTCGGGAGGCGGCCTCTCTTAGTCATGGTGTCAAAGATGAACGAAGCCGGACAGGCTTTAATTAGTAATACTTACTGCAGGAGGAAAAAGAGTCCAGAGTGAACTGGACACAGCTTTGGTACAGAAGTTACTGGACCTTTTAAAGGGAGAATGGAGGAGGAGAGAGCGGGGTGAGCAGCAGCTCCATGCAGTCAGGGGAAGTCATGTGAAACCCATGTGGGTTTGCTGACTGGGCTTAGGGAAGTTTGGCTCCTACCCTCCTCCAGAAACTGGGAGACAGAGGCCCGGTCTTCAGGTCTTGGCTGGAACAAATAGTAAATTCTTTTGGCAGCCCTGAATTTTCTCAAACAAACACTCTAGGAGGGGCTTTGATGTGGCTTTGAGCTGTTAGAGACTGTTAAATGTTTTGTTGGTCATTACAGGCCAAGGTTAAAGCTTAGTAGAGAAAGGGCTCAGGAGAGCCTGGCTAGAGTTTGGCCAAGGACAGAATCTTTGTCAATGGTCAGGGTCACTGAGCACATTCAGTAAAAACTGTTTTCTCCTTCAACCCAAGCAGTCACTGAAGACAGGATTCTGTTCCAGCTGAGACTCAGTTCTGGACAATGGAGTGTAGTGGTTTATTTTGAAAAGGCTTGTGCCTTGCCAGCAAGTGGGTGGAAAAATAAACTGGAGGACTAAATGTAACTGTGGGTGAGGGTAGGGACCAGGCTGCCCTGGTGTGGTAGGATAGTCATTGTTCTAAGTCCAGGAGTCCAGGGATAGTGGGAAGAAATGGGGCAGTAATGCCCTTATGGGCTGCAAGAGAGGGGCAGTCTCACTTGGAGGTTTTCTGCTATCTTAGGTGTGAGGCTCTTCCTTTTCCAAAATCAGGGAGCCATGCGGGAAGCTGGGACTCAGCAGCTATGCTCCAGAAAGTGTGGTCTTAGGTGATGCTGATAGCCTTTCTTAGATTAGATCTCAGAGAAGTTAGTACAGGACTCAGGCCTAGCATGGCTCCCCCTTGCTGTGCAGCTATGGAAGGCGTATATGTGTGTCTATGCACATGAGGGTGTATTTGTTTGAGGAAAGTGTTTTGAGGTGAGATGAGACTATCCAGGAAAATATCTTTAATTATAGAGAGGACGATATTCAGAAGATCCATTTAAATGTGTGAAGTGGAAGCATTGGCCAGTAAAAATTTCTGGGAACTATAAATCCATATCATTTTCAACAAATGAAGTCTACCAAGAGGCAGGAACAGCCTTTTAGGGGATTATGTTCACTCTGTAAGTTGTGTATGTCGAATAGCATAAGATTAGGACTTCTCTGTTCATTCAACAGGTATATACTGGGCACCCTGTGTGCCATGCCATGAAATAGGCTTTGGAAGTATCAGGGGAACACTACTAATAGTTACATAATGTCTTGAGCTCTTACTTTGATAGATTCATTCATTTAACAAATATTTAAGGAGTTCCTACTTTGTGCCACTGATCACCAAAACTGCTTTCACGGAGCTCTAGATTCCAAAGAGGGACACAGCAGACAACACACCAGTGGATGTATAATACACTATCAGGGAGTGATGCTTGTTAAAATGGAAAGGTGGGGAAGGGGATGGAAAGTGACAATAGTGCATTGAATTAAGGGCAATGATATTTGAGCAGAATAATGCAAGGGAGCAAACCAGGCAGAGGGAACACTAAGGTCTTAAGGCGTGAACTCTCTTAAAATATTTGGGTTTTTAAGCAACAGAAAGAAGGCAAGTATTTCATAAGTGCAATGAGCTATCAGGGTAGTTAGAGATGACATGAGAGAAAGAGAGGAGCAGACAGGGAGAAGGACAGGGGGAGAGAGGTGGGCCACTTCTTGGGTACGGCCTCCTCCACCTAGAGTTGTAAAGAGAGGTCTCACTGAACAGGTGCTGTCTGCTCAGAGATCTATAGAAACAGAAGAACCAGGCTGGTGAGAGAACAAACACAAAAACCAGGAGGTAGGAGAGAATTAGATTTGTTTGGAGAAGAGAAAGGGAAGCCGGGTAGCCAGACCACACAGAATCCAATGAGTGTATTGCATTGGCTGAAGTTGTAGAGAGGCAGGGGTCCAATCTGTAGGACCTTAGCTCATGGGAAAGACTTTGGATTTCTTCATAAGAGCAGTGACTGGCCATTGAAAGGTTTTTGAGTGTTTCATGCAGATTTTATGAGATCACTCAGGCTACTGCATAGAAAGGCTGTTGGGGTTTAAGAGTCTAGTTAGACTATTGCAGGAGCCTATCCAAGAAATGGTTGCTCTCTTGTTATAGGATGCATTGCTATCTGGGCCGAGCAAATTCCCTTTCTTTTTATTTTCTCAAAATATTCTTAGCTAGTCTTATCTATTCTTTCATATAAATTTCAGAATCCAGATTCTTTAGGACTTTAGAATAAAAATGATTTCCATTGGGATTGCCTTGACTTATAGATTAATTTGAGAAGTGACAGTCTTGTAAAATGAATGCTTCTCATTCATGAACATGTTCTCTTGTCATTTATTCAGCTCTTTTATGTTCGTCAGTGAAGGAGTGTGTGTGTGTGTGTGTGTAAACTATAGATCATGCCTAATTTCTAATTGATTTTCAGGGCATAGTATTTATTTTTCTATCATGATCTTCATCTGGCCATCTAATTTTTTTTTTAAGATTTTATTTATTTGACAGAGAGAGACACAGCGAGAGAGGGAACACAAGCAGGGGGAGTGGGAGAGGGAGAAGCAGGCTTCCCGCTGAGCAGGGAGCCCAATGCGGGGCTCGATTCTAGGACCTTGGGATCATGACCTGAGCCAAAGACAGACACTTAATGACTGAGCCACCCAGGTGCCCCTGGCCATCTAATTTTTGACAGCTCATGCCTCCCCCTCTGCGCCTAGCTCAAGGCTTGAGTAAGAAACTTCTGTTTCAGGAGCCAGTGACCTTCAAGGACATGGTTGTGTACTTCACCCAGAAGCAACAGGCCAGCCTGATGCCTGTTCAGAAGACCCTGCCCTGAGATACAATGTTGGAGATTTATGGGACCGTAGATTCTCTAAGAAAGGCCTCTCTTTCCTCTAGGACTCAACCTTTGTACTTTGGAGTTTCCTATTTCCTGTCCTCTTATAGGCACAGGTGTCTCTCCTCAGCTCAGTTTTCATAAGTCTGTGAGCTGAGTTCCCCAGTCATCAGCCTCAGAGGTTCCTGGTTGGGAGGAGTCCTAGGTTTTCTTTAGTATTAAAACAGATGTTCCCCAATTCCCTAGTAGAAGCTCTGCTCTGGGCAAAATGGGAAATGAAAAGTTTTCTGATGCCCTCCTTAAGCCCTTTGTCCCTACCTCATCCTTGTTTTCTTGAGATCTTGGTCCTCTACTGCTACCCTAATTTAGCACATACTCAGATAGGGCCTCATAAGGTAAGTTTCTTAAGTTTCTTCCTGAGTAAGACAGTTGGGATCCTAAGACCTACCAACCGTGTCCTCCTGGGTGTTCCACTTCCCTTTCCACCTGCTAAAAACAGAGGATGGGCTGGAAGGAGTTCCAGAATCAACTCTGATTCCCAGTACTTTCCTGTTCTGATAGCTCTGCTGGAGCAAGGGGAGGTCCCACGCTCGGGCCCAGATCCCTGGGCACAGATTGGCAGAAAGGTCCTGAGAGGGATGTCTGGGTGGCTTAGTCGGTCAAGCATTTGCCTTTAGCTCAGGTCATGATCCCAGGGTCCTGGGATCGAGTCCTGCATTGGGCTCCCTGCTCAGTGGGGAGCCTGCTCCCCCCTCTGCCTGCCGCTTCCCCTGCTTGTGCTCTCTCTCTGACAAATAAATAAATAAAATCTCAAAAAAAAAAAAAAAAAAGAAAGGTCCTGAGAGATGTCAGTGCACGTAAGTAGGAAAACCTGTGAGCTTCCTTTCCTACTTTGTCTCTTCCTTTATTTTAATAATTTATCACACGAAATGGTTTTCTTTCTCAAATGGCTGCTATGAGGATGAAGACGGTCACTCTTAAAGTATTGTAGTACATTTGGTGGAGGCTCAGTGGAGCACCAGCCCCGAACTGGAAAGGACATTCCCCAGGGATCCATGCCTGCGAGGGTTCTGCACATTCTGCCACATATTTGTGTTACCACCCTCCTCCAGCCACATGCCTTTTGTTCATGTAAAGGGATAATTTATTTTTCTACTATTTTCAGTACAGAGATGTATTTTAATTGCAATTAGAGGAATTTAGGCTTCCATGAACTAGCTTGGGGAAACATACATAACATTATCATTCATTGTTTCTATGAGAAAATGTAATGTTTCTTTTTTTTTTTAAGATTTTATTTATTTATTTAAGAGAGGGAGAAGAGCAAGAATCCCAAGCAGATTCACACTCAATGTGGAGCCCCATGTGGGGCTCGATCCCACAACCCTGAGATCATGACCTGAGCCAAAATCAAGAGTCAGACGCTTAACTGACTGAGCCACCCAGGCATCCTGAAAATGTAATGTTTCTAACCAGTGATGTAAAAATAAACTTTGTGAGGAATTCATGGTCATAACTGGGGTGGAAACTAGCTTTCTTCATTTGAAAGAAGTCCATTAAGCAAGATTTTTAAAAATCCAGAAGAGTATATTGTGGCCTTTCCTATTCTTCTCAGCCTATTCCAATTTCTCAAACTACACTGAGTTTTTATATGGCATTTCCCCTTCTAATTCAGCCCTACTGTTGCTTTGAAGTTGTACTTTCTCAGGAAGGACTCTACCCCAGGAAGGACTTAAGACTATTTTGGTGAGAAAACTTTCCTGCATCTACTGTGAATTCTCTTTATGGGTTGTCTGTGTAGCCTGTTAATGACCTTAATAGGGGAATTCAATTAACCTGTAGGAAAAAAAGACAATGATTTTGATTTCTCGAAATTATATTTATTAACTGTGCTTTCCAGTAGTAATTAGAAAGAAAACTTTTCAGTAGAGAGGATCTTTGGTGCAGCAAGTAGGGGTCCAGACAACCTGGAGATGCACCAGCTTTTTTCACAGCTAGTCTACAAGAGAGAGGAACCTCTGAAAAACCATTGTACTGTAGCAGTTTAGAGCAGGAGAGAAAAATATGGGATTTCTGTTGTCCTATTTGATGGACAGGAATTTGTCCTACTCATAGCCCATCATATGGGGACAGGAACACTGGGAAGGCTAAGACTGTATGCCTTAAATTGTTTGTAATAATCCTTGGTGGGCAGATAGTTTATTTATAAAGAACTTGATCATAATAGTAGATTTCATAGACCTATTCTGCAGTGGGTTAGTGGTTTTTTTTTTTTTATCAATGACAAGATAAAACAGAATAAAAGCCATCTAGAATAATGCCTTATATACTATATAGAAAGATAACATCTTTGATGGCAAGAAAAACCTTTGTAAACTGTACAGATAAGAAAAAAATGTAAATACTTCTCCAATTCTTAACAGAAAACAGTTTTTCTCAGATACTCAAGGACTAATGGAGTTAGTTTTGGAAATAGGATTTACGCTTGTAGTCAGAACAAGAACGTTGGGCAAATGGTAGCAAAATGAAAGAAGATAAGCTAACTGAGTGGGAGGGAAAATTACCTTAGAAGAAAGTTTGAGTCTGTAAAAGCCAGGCCAGGCAGATATAAAAGGGAGCAGAACATTCCTATAACTAACTGGCCCTGAAGATATGACTAAACACCTTCATTATTGGAGGGTGTGCTCCAGCAAAAGAAGGAAGAATGAGGAAGACATCGTGCCCAGAAAAGCATGGTTTCATTGTGGGGAAATTGCGGACTCAGCATGACAGGTGTCCACCCTCAGCAGTCCATGCTCAGCAGCAGGGCTGGAAACTTATGTCCTCCTACTGTTAAGAGTAGACAGGTAGGTTCTAATAGGATACCTGGTGACCAGCACTAAGGAAATCATGACCAGCTATCAGGAAGGTCAGAGTTCTGTTCTGGCAGCACTCCACAATAAGCTGGATCAAATAAGACAAGTCCAAGGGGGTGGATGTCATAACAGGAAACTCCTGACCAAATTAGGAAGAAAAAGTAGGAAATCCTGCTTCCCACACCAGGTAATGAATATTCTTTTATTAACAACCGTCAATAAAAGGTAGAAACCCAACCCCCCTGGGCATGCATCTCTCTCTCTCTCTCACTCTCTCGCTCTCTCTCTCTCTCACCTGCTCTCATATCTCAAGAGTGTACTTTTCACTTCAATAAACTTTCCCACTTCTGTCACTTGTCTGCTGTGCTTGAATTCATTCTCATGACAAGACCAAGAACTTTCAGCAATTCCTTTGGGTCTGGCTGGGTCAAGGCCCTAGGGCCTGAGGTCTCCCCAGTTCACCCAACAACAATACCAACGAGGGTTTGAAAAAAACCTAGGCTATCATAAAGTCAAGCAGTGGAAAATAGAAAGGCAACTTTTTTTTAAAAGCACAATTTTTAAAAATTTGTGCAATAAAAGAAATATAATTTTTGTATACCTTTTGGCTCTATAGTGAGCATTGTTAACCTGGTACAGGGAAAAGGTCTTTCAGAGTTACTGGAATAACTGGAGATAAAGATATTGTTGGGCAACATCTGGGCATTGCAATCATTATTGCCACCTGACAGATTCTGGCTATATTGCAGGGGCCAAAAGGGCCCAGAATTTATAAACATTCCTTTACACAGCAGTGCATACATTTCTCTCTCTCTCTCTCTCTGTGTGTGTGTGAAAATTCTTCTGATTAGCTTACCTTGAGTATAAAACCATGGCTCACAAGAGATGAGTTGCTCTGAATTAGAAGGACCCACACCAGTATCCTAATGCAGGGCTTGGTCTTGGGACCCTGAGATCATGACCTGAGCTGAAATCAAGAGTCAGACACTTAACCGGCTAAGCCACCCAGGCACCCTACTTCTGCTTTCTGTGGTTACCTCATTTCCAATAAGATTTTTGTAAAACGTTGCTAATTAAATCTTGTTTAACTATATGTAAATGTTGCATGAAGTTTTCTCAGGGCATTTGTCATTTGCTAGTTTATAGCAGTGATAATTTGGCATTGTTTCCATTAGTTTCAGGTTTATTTTTTCTTTACTTTTTTTGACATAAATGTTCAGATAAATGGACATTAAATATTATATGGGTGCTTTGTAAAGTCTTAAGTGTGTTGTATATTAACACTTCCCTAGACAATGCTGAAGAAGATGGTCAACAGCCATGTTGTAGAGTAATTAATGAAAGAAATGACTTTCTTGTGCTATGTCAAATGTTGAAATAATTGTTTATCTTTTTTAAAGATTTTATTTATTTATTTTAGACAGAGAGAGAGAGACAGAGAGAGAGAGCAAGCACAAGCAGGGAGAGGCAGAGGGACAAGCAGACTCCACACTGAGGGCAGAGCCTGATGTGGGGCTTGATTCCACAACCCTGAGATCATGACCTGAGCTGAAATCAATAGCCCAACTGACTGAACCGCCCAGGTGCCCCAATTGTGTTTATCTTAATAAAATTTGTGTTCTGGCATAATTTGTAATTTTAGAGCTTGGAAATGTATAAAATTATAAAATTTTTCCCATGGAGATTAATAGCATAATAGTTTAATTGACTCATAATAAATGGCCTGAAGGTTTTTTGTTTTTAAACACATTGCCCTCATAATAAGAGGAAGATGCTCTTGTTTAAAAGTTCTTAAAAGAAGCAGCCTTGATGCAGGCTGGCTGGATCCAAGGACTCAATAGGGGTCCCACAGGCCCAGCCAGGAGGGTCCTTGGTTTTGCACAGGATGGAAATCAAACGCAAGCTGATAGAACTAAGAGCAGAGTTTGGATACAGACAGAGCGTCTGGGAGACTTGGAAAGGAAAGGGAAGGAAATTGTGTCTCATCTTTCCTTGGGACCTGGAGTTTTTATTGAGGACAATTGTCTGGTGCACCTGTCTTCTCAAGTAAAGTCCAGAAACAAAGTCTTAATGTGTAGGTGTCCTCCATAAGTTACCTATGCCCTGGAGCCAGGGGTCTAGATGAGTCATTGATCTTGGAAAACTTTCATGAAGACCTTGCTCTGTCCTTAGATATTATCTGTTGTATCGGAAGACTCCAATGAAATCATTAAATCCTTGAGCTTTACAAGGGGACATACATTATCTGTTCTATAACACCTGTGTAAGGCAGAGATGTAGGCTTAGCAAGAACAGAAGCAGGAAAAGGAGGGAAAAGCAGTTTTTCATGGGATCCTTTTAGTTTCCCTGTCTCGGCCTGATCTCAAATCCTTTTCCTGATTCCATGTAGCCTAGAGACTCTCCTTCCCCTACCCAGACAGAAATCTGGAAGTGTATTTTCCTGAACTGGTAGACCATAGATGTTTTTCAGGGACACCATGCAAAGCCGAGAGAACAGGAGTGAGCCACGCAGTTCTAGAAAACTGGGATTATCAAAGGATACATACTGAATCTCTAGTCTCCTCTCCCTGCTCAGCTTCTAGAATGTTCAATTCATTCTTCCTAATCTTGTAGAAGAGGGAGTGTAGCCGGGGCTCAAGGGCTCCTGGAATTCCAAAAAGACTAGGTTCAGCCATTCCCCACTGATGAAACCCTAAGGCAGAGAAATGAGCAGTGGTGAAACAAGAAAGGAATTTATTTCAATGAGTGGACTAATGTCTCAAAGACTGTCTTCAAAATGCCAAAAATACTTTCAGGTTTATGTAAGGAAAATGTGGGACAAAGTGGGTGGGTACATGCAGGTAGGCAGTGAAGGTTAAAAATGATCATTGTCTTGGAATCAATCACCGGTAGGGTCTCGCTGCCTCAGGGTAGTTCTTGTTGATTGAGGGGGTAGTTTTGGTTCTCATCATGGGGTACTTGGCCCTATGGATCATCTGCCTGAGCCAAGAGACTAGGTGGAAAGAAGAACCCAACTAAAAGTTTGGTGTTAGAATGGAGGCAGCCAAAGTCCTCTTTCAGGGGACAGTTCTTACATCGCACAGTAGTGCTTGGCTAATAGAAGTCATGTCTCTGAAGCTATTCTCAGGAGTATTAGAGCCCTCAAGGTAAAACAAGGCCTTCCCACATTGGCAACCTCCAAGAAGAGCTTCTTGGGATAGGGTGGAGACATTTGCTTGGCTTGAAAATATGTAATAAAAGCAAATCATGGTGGCTATCCCATTGGCAGTTCTAGCTGTGTAGTGTGGTGTCCTGACAAGTCTTTGACGATGGAGTGGTTCTGAAGGCTAGCAGAGGAGAAGCTATGTGAAACATTTAACTTAATAGGAAGGACCCAGTATTCACAGGGAAGGCTGCTGGGCCCTTAGCTAAAATCTGTTTCCAGGCTGGGCCTGGAACACATATCCAGGTATAGGGTGGGAAAAGGTCTAAGGCTGAATGTTAATAGCTCTTTCCCTAAACTGTGCCACATCTTGGAAGTCCCAGCAGCGCTTGTATCTTCACAAGCAAAAAACACAATTAGAACACAAAACAACCTGCTAGCACTCACTGTGTGCTAGGCACCACTGTAAATACTTTGCTAATCCATTAACTTATTTAATTATTAAACCTTAACAGCCCTTTGAGGGTGGTATCACTATTATACCCATTTAACAGGCAAGGAAACAGGCAAAGAAACTTGCTGCTGCTCACACAGCTAAGAAGTGGTACAGCCGGGTTTCTGGACCTATGTAGTCCATGCTCTCCACCAATATGCAGTTGGCTGTTGAAGTGATGCGCCCCACACTTCCCCACCCACCCCTGCAGCGCAGCCACAGAACCTAGGCAGCTTTGGCAGTCCCTTCAGGACCTGGAAGAGCAGCCAGGAGTGGCAAACGCCAGGGAACCCGGGGCGGCGATTCTCGGGATTGCAACCTTTCTATGGCCTGAGAGGGCCAGACGACATCCGCCGGAGGAGCTACCGAGAGAGGGCGCTGCAGGACCTGAGCCTAGAGCCCGCAACTCCCTTTCTCAGTCTCGGGGAATAAGGAGAGTGGCGGTAGCAGATGGGCTAGGGAACCACGGAGACGGGCACGTTTTCAGGTTCCTAGAGAGGAGGGGAAACGGCCCTACGTGCTTCCGGCGGAGCTAGTCCTAAGCTTTCCCGGGATCGTAGGTTCGCCGTCCTCCCACGCGTTCCCTGCGTCTGCGGAACGCGGCTTTAGCGGTCGCCTGGGCTCCGGGTCCGGCTAACGGGGTCACATCCCCACAGCGTTCTCCAGTACCCGGTTCCCCAATCCCTGTGCCTCTGGGGTGAGGGGCTTACCAGGACAGAGAGGGCGTCGGGCGGACAGACGGCATTTGCGAGGTGCCCGACAGTAGCAGCCCTACTCGAGCCTCTTTATTTTCTGTTCAGTCTCACCTCGAACCCCGACGGCGCTGTGTGAAGTGGGGACCCCAGCAATGCTCCAGATCACGTGGCGCCAGGTGAGCGAGCATCCTCTCTGCCTCCGTTGCCCCTCTTACCGGCCCTCCCACCCTTAGCTGTCAAGAGAGAGCAGATGTCAGTCTGCATCCAGAGCCTGAGTTGTCCAGGTGCTACGGGACTCGGGCCCTTGGACTCAGCATCGGTAGAAACGAGACTGGACCCAAAATTTAAAGTCACAAGAAAGGCTTTATTGGGGCTCAAGCTCGAGCGCAGGGGAGCAGCACAAAGGAAAGAATCCCCAGGCTGACTCTCCGAAGAGAGGTCAAGGAGAATTTTTAAAAGATTCCTGGGTGGGAAGAGGGTGCTATCTAAGCAGGTAGAGGCGGGGATTTATTAGCATCTACACACTTAAAGGTCATGTTTCTTCATGCATCGCTTGAGTAATGAACTTGTTAAATCTCCACCCCTGCGCATGATTTAGTATTATAATGAGGGAAAAAGTCGTGAAAGTTTACCACTCGGGTGGGTCTTGGGGGAGACTGGTTTAGACCGGTCGGGGCTTGCTCCTTAGATGGTGCTTTGCTCTGCAAGCGAAGTGGTAATATCCAGTAGGGAGTTGTACAAGAAAAGCGTTAACAGTCAGCAGGCAGCGGGGAGTTTCACAGGTGCACATGGAACGTGTTCCCGAGGTTCTTGTTTCACAGGCTTGTGGCTTTCATTGTGCGGCTGTCACTATCAGGTGTTTTTGCGCAGGGGAGGAGGAGTTGAGAGGGATGGAGAGATGAGAATTACCAAACTAAGACATAATCAGATGGGAAGCCAAGTGTGGGGTATTGATTGGGGTGTATTTGCAGTCGAGGCTGAAGAGTAGAAATCTGCATCATCGCATATAGCTAAGACCCTATTCACCTCTGTCCACAAGATTGGAAAAGTCTTTCCTTAGATAAAGTAATTCTAGTTTTTTGTTTTTTTTGGTGGATTCCAGTGGATTTGTTACGTAGACGTGCCATCTACAAATGAAATTTTACTTCTTTATTTCCTGCCTGGATACCTTTTATTTCCTTTTCTTGCCTAATGGCACTGGCTAGAACCTGCATTTAATGCTTTTTCTATGTTGGTTTAGAGGATTAAATGATTTTTCTGTTTTAGTTTCTTAATGTGAATTAACATTAATTTTTCAAATGTTCAACCAGCCTTGCACTCCTTGGATAAAAACCACTTAGTCATGATATCTTATTCTTTTACTATATTTTGGATTCTTTTTTGTTAAAAATTCGTTTAGAATTTTTGCATCTCTGTTTGTAAGGAGTATCAATCTGCAGTTTTCTTTTCTTGTCATGTGTTTGCCGCATTGAATGAGTTGGGAAGTATTCTGTCCTCCTCAATATTTTGGAAGAATTTGTGTAGAACTGATTACATTTTGTCCTTAAATGTTTGGTAGAACTCACCAGTGAAACCACTTAGGTGTGGAGTTTTCTTTCTGATAAGTTTTAGAATACAGTTTCAGTTCCTTTGGTAGGTATAGGGCTATTCTGTTTTTCCTTGAATGAGTGTTGGTAATTTGTCTCTTTCAAGAAATTTGTCTGTTTTATCTAAGTTGTAGACATTAATGGCATAAAGTTGTTCATAATGTTCCCTTATTATCCTTTTATTGTCTTCAGTGATGTGATGTTACCTTTTTTAGAACTAATATTGCTAATTTTATTCTTTTTTTTCTGATCTGACCAGAGATTTATAAGTTGCATTATCTTCAGTTTTTGCTTTTGCTGATTTCCTCTATTGTTTTTTGTCTGTTTTATGTCACTGATTTCCACTTGGGTCTTTATTTTGTTTGTTTCGACTTAGTTTGTGTTAAATTTCCTGTTCTTTTTCTAGATTCTAAAGGTGAGTCTGAGGTCACTGATTCAAGACCTTTTTTCCTTTTTAGATTTTGTAACACAGACATTTAATACTATAAATGTCTTCCTGAGTACTGCTTTAGCAGCATCCCTCATTTTGGTACATTGTGTTTTCATTTTCCTTCAGTTCAAAACACTTCCTGCATTCTTTTCTGTTTTATTCTTTGATCTGTGTGTTATTTAGAAGTGTGTTATTTGGTTTATAAATATTTGGAAATTTTACATGTCTCTCTCTCTTACTTCTAATTTAATTCTGTTGTGGTTAGTGAACTTTCTTTGTATGGCTTCTTCTTTTATGGTCCAGAATGTGGTCTACTTTACGAAATGTTCCTTGAACACCTGAGAAGAATGTGTATTCTGCTGTTTTTGGGTGGAGTGTTCTGTTAATGTCCATTAAGTCAAGTTGGGAAATGGTATTATTCATGTGTGCTATATCCTTGTTGAGAAGGGTTACTGAAATATCCAGCCATAATTATGGATTTGTCTATTTCTCTTGCAGTTTTATCAGTTTTTGCTTCATGTATTTTAAAGCTCTGTTACTAACTGCATAAACACGTAGAATTGTTATATCTTCATGATGACCTAATCCCTTTATGGTTATAAATGACTTTCTTTATCTCTTAATATTCTTTGCTCTGGGGGTGCCTGGGTGGCTTAGTGGGTTAAAACTCTGACTTTGGCTCAGGTCATGATCTTGGGGTCCTGGGATCGAGCCCTGTGTTGAGCTCAGAGGAAAGTCTACTTGAGGATTCTCTCTCCTCCTCTCCCCCTATTCTCTCTCTGAAGTAAATCATCTTTAAAAACGTATATAAAAAATATTCTTTGCTCTGAAATCTACATTGCCTTGAATTAATATAGTCACTGCAGCTTTTTTTGACTAGTATATTTTTTACATCTTTTTGCTTTTAACTTATTCTTGTCTTTACATGTAAAAAGCATTTCTAAAGGCAGCATATAGTAGGCCCTTGCTTTTTAGAAAATCTAATCTGATAATGTTTACCTGTTGGGATGTTTAGATTATGTATATTTGGCATAATTATTGATATGGTTCGATTTAAGACTGTCATCTTCCTAATTGTTTTCTAATTGTCCTGTCTGTTCTTTGTTCTCTTTTCTCCTGATTTTCCACCTTCTTTAGGACTAATGGTATGTTTTATTCCATGTTTCCCTCTTTTTTGCCTATATATAAACTATAATTCTTTGTGTTACTGTTTTGGAGATTGTTCTGGGGTTTGTAGTTTGCATTTTTAGTTTATCACAGTCTACCTTCAATTACCTGTCCATTAGGCTTTTCGAGGTTCTCTCACAGCTTCCTGATGGCTCTGTTCTTTTTGCATTCAGTATTTTCCTCTGTTTCCTTTTGGTTAGTTTTTATTGCTGTGCCTTCAAGTTCACAAGTTGTTTTTTATTTTTCTGCAGTGTCGAATTTGCTGTCAATCCCATGAATTGTATTTTTCATCTCAGACATAGCAGTTTTCATATCTAGTAGTTTGATTTGGGTCTTTAAAAAAGTGTATCTTTGGGGTGCCAGGGTGGCTCGGGTGGTTAAGCGTCAGACTCTTGATTTCTGCTCAGGTTGTGATCTCAGGATTGTGGGATCCAGCTGCATTAAGATCCAGCCAAGTGTAGGGCTCCATGCTAAAGGGGGAGTCGGCTAGAGATTCTCTCCCTTTGCTCCTCCCCCCCAGCTCACACACGTGTGTACTTTCTCTCCCTCTCAAATAAATAAATAAATCTTTAAAATATATAAAATCTTCCTTGTCTCTCTTTAACTTTTGAGCATTTGGAATACATTTATAATAACTGCTTAATGTCTATCTCTGCTGATGCTAACATCTGTCAGTTCTGAGTTGGTTTTGATTTGTCTTATTATAGGTCACGTGTAGGCCTCTTTGAATGCCTAGTAATCTATGATTCAATGCCAAATACTATAAATTTTACCTTGTTTGATTCTAGATTTTTTTTTTGAAGATTTTATTTATTTATGTGACAGAGAGACAGCCAGCGAGAGAGGGAACACAGCAGGGGAGAGGGAGAGGAAGAAGTAGGCTCCCAGTCGAGGAGCCCGATGTGGGACTTGATCCCAGAACGCCAGGATCATGCCCTGAGCCGAAGGCAGACGCTTAACGACTGCACTACCCAGGCGCCCCTGATTCTAGATTTTTTATAGTCCCCAAAGTATTCTTTAAAAAAATGTTTTAAGATTTTATTTTATTATTTATTTATTTGGCACAGAGACGGCTAGTGAGAGAGGGAACACAAGAAGGGGGAGTGGGAGAGGAAGAAGCAGGCTCCCAGTGGAGCAGGGAGCCCGATGCAGGGCTCGAAGGCAGACGCTTAATGACTGAGCCACCCAGGTGCCCCTAAGATTTTATTTTTAAGTAATTTCTATACCCAATGTGGGGCTCGAACTTATAACCTCAAGATCAAGAGTTGCACACTCTTCTGACTGAGCCAGCCCCTCCCCCAAAATTCTTGAATCTTTTCTGGAATAAGGTTCAGTTACTTGGAAACAATTTGATCCTTTCTGGTCCTGATATTTATGATTTGCTAGTAGAATCTGGAGTGGTGCTCAGACTAGGAATAATTATTCTCCACTACTGTGGCAGGAGTTTCCTGAGAGCTCTGTCCAATGGCCTTTGAATTCTGAAATTTTCCAGTGTGGCTAGTGGAAATAGGCACTATTTCTGGCCCTGTGTGAATGCCAGGCATTGTACCCTTCAGTCCTTTCAGATGATCCTATCTCTGGCTTTGGGTGGTTCCACACACCTGTGCCCTGGTCATCTGTTGAATACTCTAAGGAACCCTCTGCAGATGATTGGGTTTGTTTCTCTGTGCAGCTCTCTTCTCTATGGTATTCTGTCCTGTAAACTCTGCTGTCTTGGTCTCCTCAGAATCTACCAGGGAATCTGCCGGGCTCTGCCTCATTTCCCCCTCCCTGTGTTGCAGCTTGGAAGCTCTTTCAAGGTAGTAGGTTTGGCTAGTCATATGCTCACCTCTTTATTTCCCATCCCTTGGGGATTATTTCCCTTTATTGTTGTCACCCAGTATCTGGTAACTGTTTTGTATAATTTGTCTTGTTTTGGTCCAGGCAGGATAAACCTGATTCCTTTCACTCCATCTGAATGAGAACCAGAAGTTTTCACTTAGCGTTTTTATTTTTTATTTTTTTAATTAATTTATTTGAGGGAGACAGTATCCCAAGCAGACTCCGCGCTGAGCGTGGAGTCTGATGCAGGGCCGATAGCATGACCCTGAAATCATGATCTGAGCTGAAATCAAGAGTCTGAGGCTTAACCAACTGAGCCACCCAGGCGCCACTTCACTCAGCATTTTTAAAAACAATTCCCCATTTACTTTCGCAATGTGGTCTCTTGCCATCTTGACTTCCCAGTCTTTGTGTGTGTGTGTGTGTTGTTTTTTCTGCTCTGAAAGCCTTTAGGATTTTTTTTTTTAATGTTCTCATTTTTCTGAGACTTCTCAATGATACGTCTTTGTGTAGGTATTTTTCATTTACTGCTCTAAGTACTTGTGGGTCCTCTCTCCTCCCTGGTGCTTTAAATAGATAGAATATTTTACCAAGTTTAAAAAGCAGAGCACACTTTAAAAATCCTGAGCTCATCCTTGGTTTTGTATGATGATCCTTTTTATTTGCTTCCCCCTCTGCCAGCAGTTAACAGTCCTCTTTCTCTGCTCTTCTAATGCAGTTACATTCATCCTTTCTGTCTTCTAAAGTTCTGTTAACACCCCTAGTCTGCTCTGACTCTTCTCTTGGGCCATTATGTTACTGTCACTTTAGTGGTATCAGGGAGGGAGTAGAGATCAGTACAAAAGTGAGGTGGGCTGTGTTTATACAGATGTTCCCTGTGGACGTACACAAAACCCAGGGAAAGGAGCCAGAGGGACCAACAGGCATGTAGAGCAGGGCCCAGCAGAGTCAACAGGGGAAGGAGGGACTCTCTGTGGGGATGACCACAAAGGGGTGCAGTGGGTCTTGGATTCTCCTGTTGATGAGAGTGATGCTAGCTGAGGGCTGGCCCCCGTGGGGAGTAGGGGCACTGGAGAACTGTCCTTGGCAATACCACCACACGCAGGTCTCTACCCCAATACTTAGCTCCTCTGCCTCCACACAGGGCTTGAGCAGGAACCTGTTGTTTCAGGAGCCAGTGACCTTTGAGGACGTGGCCGTGTACTTCACCCAGAATGAATGGGTTATCTTGGACCCTTCACAGAGGGCCCTGTACCGAGAGGTGATGCTGGAGAATTATGCAAATGTGGCTTCCCTGGGTAAGGACACTCTTCTCCCTGCTGTTGTCTGCCTCTGCCCTTTTTGCATCCTGGCTTTTTTCTTTCTTAGACATTGTGGCCTCTCTGATCACCCTCATGGGCAGTTGTTCCAAAGGCTGAGCTCCCCAGAGGCTACTGGGTGGGGAGAGTTTCGGGTTCCCAGGTTTTGCAATCCATTGTCCTGGGAGGGACTCTGCCCCATGCTTGGAGGGAAAGGAAGAGCTCTTGGGAGGTCAGCAGAGCCCTTTGCCTCTGTCATACAAGTTCTCTGAAGAAGATCTGGGACTCCCTCATGTGAGTGGGGGGTTATTCCAGGACTCTGCCCCAGTTTGTGGGAATTTTCTGTCCTCTAAGATAGCACAGGCTGACTTTTCTTCATTTTCCTCCCTGGCTCAAGAAAGGTACAGACAGCGAAGAGGGGACCTTGCTTCCCGATTCCCTTTACTTTTTGTTCCTGTTTCTTTCTCCTGGGCAGCTTTTCTATTCACCAGACCTGTTCTGGTCTCCCAGCTAGAGCGAGGGGAACTGCCATGGGGCCTGGAACTCTGGGAACCTGCGGGCAGGGAAGCCCTCAGAGGCGTCTGTCCAGGTGAGCATGAGAACCTACCAGCTGCCTTTTTTGCTTAGCCTGCTTTCCTATTTTCACGTTTCAATGTGTGTGAAGTGTTTCTTCTCTTATAAGACTGTTTTCTTTCCTCTGGAATCATTACACGTGATTCTGCTTTATGGTGAGACTTCCTCAAATGAGGAAGGACCAGTCTCTTCCAGGAAAGGGATGGCTGTAAGATTTCTCTGCATGTTCATCTTTGCCTCTCCACCTCACCACCTGCTAAGGGACACCATCTGACTGAGCCAGCAGCTCTTTTGAGCCCCGTCTTGTGGAAAGTTTATTTTCCCACCAGTTTGTTTTTGCAGAGATGAGGATGTCAACCACCTTAGAAGGAAAATAGGCTTCTGGGGCCTATCTGGCCATCCGCATATTCACAGAGTATGTTATTTCTATGGGAATTTTTTTAAAGTAAACTCTATGCCCAGTGTAGGGCTTGAACTCACAATCCTGAGAGCAAGAGTTGCATGCTCTACCGACTGAGCCAGCCAGGCTCCCCTCTCTGGGAAACTGAATTATGAGTTCCCAAACACTGACTTAAATAAAAATAAAAATAAAATAAAATTTTTATAATTTAAAAAATTATTTAAAAATAAAAAAAAATTCATTTTTGTAATGGACATTTTCACACAGAGGCAGACGCCAGCACAACACACCCCATGATTCCCTTGCCTCAACAGCCACCTGAAGCCTGTCATCTTTGCCCTACAGATGCTTAAAAAAACTGATTTTAACAGCTGAACTTTGGAAACAAAACTTATTATAAAAGAATGGTGAATGGCTTCCTCATTTTGAAAGGTATTGATATGAGAATTAAAAATAACAACATAGTGTATTTTTTTTGCCTTTGTTACTCTGTTTCACCCCTGCTCTACCTGTAAAATTTCATGTGCTTTTCAGACTCTTTGCAGAGAATGTCTATAAATAATGCGTAACTCCCCCCCCCACCCCCACACCCCAGCCTTATGCTAAAGTTCTGCCTTTCTGGATATGATCCAGCTAGCTGGGTAAAAAGCATTTTTAAACAGTTTGCTTGTACACACATGAGGTTGCCCTGGCCCAGTGCTGAAGATGATATTAGCCTGCAAAAGGCCTTAATAGGAGAGGGAAAATGGCCTTAGGTTTTCTCTATTTCACATTCCTCCTGTCATATTAAATTATATACGCAGCTTGTGCGGCACTTTAGGAAAAGCACTAGAGTCATTACCAGGTCCTCCCTGAGGCTTATGTCCGTTCTTGGAAGGGTTCTTCACACGTGCAGTGAGTGCTCTTCTATTTTAGAAGCCTCCATGTCTTCCCCTTTCCTTAGCTGCGGTGGCGTTAGCCCCCCATTGTCCCCTTAGACACAGCGTAGGAGGCTGCTGCTTTACTAGCGTCAGCTTGATGACAGAGACCCTTCCCTTTTCAAAGATTATGACATGGATAATATTGTAAAAAATAAGCAGCTTTTAAGGAATCAGTTGTGGGACCCTTTGTAGTTTGAGCTGCTTGACCTGCCCCTTCTTCAGTCTGGTGGGTGGCCTTCCTCTGACCTTGGGGTCTCTAGTCATCACTTTTCCATACCTTCTTATCCTACCCATTCACTTGGGAGAAAGCAGTTGGTCTTCCCGCCCTAGCAGGTAAAAGTCTTCGCTGCTTTTCAGTCTTTACACTCTTTATGCGAATGCCTCCCGGCCTTGCTTGCCTCCCACCCATAGTGTCTTCATTTCACTTGTGGGGCTCTGCTGTGTGGTGGTCTTTGGCAGCCATTTTGTGTCCCTATAGGAAAATAGCCACATAGGGCAGATTAGAACTGCTTGATCCTTTTTCCCCTTCAGCACTATCAGAGGCTGACACTTGTGTGTTTTTTTGTTTTTTTTCTGTGATATCAGGGGGTGAGACCAGAGCTGAGAAGGAAGAATCAGCTCAAAAGGAACACATTTCTCAAGAAACAGAGTCCCACAGACGGACATTAGGAGGGCTGGGGAATGTTCCCCAGTGCCTGGACTTCGGGAGCAGCCTCGAGCAGCAGCATGGGCACTGGATAGCTAACACCAAGTCAAAGAGGAGAGATTTCACAGATGGGCCAGCCAGCCATCGCGAGGACTGCGCTGTCGGGAGTGGGCAGCAATGTGAGAAATCTGGGGAAAATACTAGTGTCAGCACACAACTCAGTACGGATCAGACAGTTCCTAGTGATCAGATATCCTATGAATGTAGAAAATGTGGCAGATATTTTAGTCGAATGGCGGATTTTCAGGGATGTCACACTGGTGAAAGGTCTTTCAAATGCAAAGAATGTGGAAAAGCCTTCAGATACAACTCATTACTTATTCGACATCAGGTAATTCACACTGGAAAGAAACCATTTAAATGTAAAGAATGTGGGAAAGGTTTAAGTTCCGACACGGCCTTGATTCAGCATCAGAGAATCCACACTGGAGAGAAGCCCTATGAATGTAAGGAGTGCGGCAAGGCCTTCATTAGCAGTTCTGTTTTCCTCCAGCACCAGAGGTTCCACACTGGGGAGAAACTCTATGAATGTAATGAATGTTGGAAAACTTTCAGTTGTAGCTCAAGCTTTATCGTCCATCAGCGAGTGCACACTGGGGAGAAACACTACGAATGTAAGGAGTGTGGGAAACGGTTAAGCTCCCCCACGGCCTTGACTCAGCATCAGCGCATTCACACTGGGGAGAAACCTTTTGAATGTAAGGAGTGTGGGAAGGCCTTCAGTCAGAAAATCACCCTGGTCCAGCATGAGCGAGTTCACACCGGTGAGAAACCCTATGAGTGTGAGGTGTGTGGGAAAACCTTCAGCTGGTGTGGGCGATTCACTCTGCATCGGAAACTACACACACAGAAGATACCTGTGCAGGAGTAGGTTTGTCTGCAGCTGGGCATGCCGTGCATCCTTGTTTCTCCCCACTCGTGTTCTTTGCCAGTGCACTCTTTACAGTTAGAAAAGAAGAACAAACCCCCAAACGCAAATGTACAAGGAAATGTAACTAGCTGGTACTCTGGAGTTTGTGGTGTCCCTGAGTGCCCTGCAAGATGGATGAGGGATGTGTGGGAGGACCTGCATCAGAGAACACTACTGAATTCTCAAAACTCCAGGCTTTAAGAGGAGAGCATAAAAATGATCTAGAGAAAACAAAAGATCAGGAATAAGAATGCTTTGGATTTCATAACAGCAGTCTTAAAAGATAGAGGACAATGGTGTATTCCTTCAAAATCCTAAGGGAAAATAAGTTCCACCCAGAATTCAGTACCCTCAAGTGTGAGTTTAGTATACACTTTTAGATTTTGAACCTTTATCTCCCATGCATCCATTCTCAGGTGTGCAATACTACACAAGGGGTCAACCAGGAAAGAAAAAGATACGTGGACACACTATCACAATCTATATTAGGAGTTTCCTAAACTCAGAAACAGAGGGCTCTTGTCCATGTGGAGCCATCTGTATTTTGGACAACATTCCTAGTAGGCTGCAAGTTTTCAGAGACCTACCTCAGGTGCAGTGCCCACCCACACTACTTACTCTTACTTATCATTGCTCAGTTGTAGTCTGTGCCTTTGCAAAAGTTGGGGTGTATATGCCCTTTGAGTCAAATGCAAGGCCCTATTTATCATAAATTCATCCATCTCATTGCTCTTCCAAGTGACCTCACAGCAGGAAGCATTTCCTTGCAACTTCATTTAGTTCTATCTTATGGAAGAAGTGTTCGTTATTTTCTGTTACAGTGGAGACAAGGGCAGATAGCAATGTGTTCTGTTTTAGCATCCCTCTTTTGCAAGCTGCTTTACTTTGCCCATTGCAGGAAGCAGAGTAGTGGATAATAATACAGAGCCAGGCAGACTTCGGTATGAGCCCAGCCGTGTTATCTTGGTTAAGTTACAGACCCTACTAATTTCCTTATCTGTAAAATCTGGATGACGGTCTACCTCATAGATTTGTGTTGAGGATTAACTGCATCAATACACGTAGGAATGCTTAGAACAAGGACTAGAACCTAATAAAAGTGTTATTTATTATAATACCATTGCTGAGTGTCGACTTATGTATACACCAGTGAAACAGTCACCACAGTCAAGATCATAAACAGAGCCACACCCCCCAAACATTGCTTATGCCCCTTGGTAATCCCTGTCTTACAGCTTTGCATAGCAACTGCTGATCTGCTGTCACTTTGGATGAGTTTTCCTTTTCTGGGATTTTATATAAATATCCCATCATATGTACTTTTCTTTTTGGTCTGGTGTCTTTCAGCATAAATTATTTTGAAATTTACCTATCTTGCATATTCACGATCAGTGGTTTTTTGTTTCTTTGTGTTTTTTTGGCTGAGTAGTATTCCATTATGGAAATAACCAAAATTTGTCCATTCATCTCTTGATGGCCATTTAGGCTGTTTCCAGTTTCGGTTATTACAAATAAAGCTGCTATGAACATTTGTGTTTAAATCTTTGTAATGATGTATGCTTTTATTTCTCTTGGGTAAATAAGAGAAGTGGAATGCCTGGGTCATAAGGTAGGTATATATTTACAGTTTTAAAAAAGATTTTATTAAAAGAGGGAGAAAGAGTGCGTGCCAGCACAGGAGCTGGGGTGGGGGTGAGGGAGAGGGAGAAGCAGACTCCCTGTGGAGCAGGGAGCCTGACGCTTCAATGTGGGGCTTGATCCCAGGACCCTGAGATCATTACCTGGGCCAAAGTCAGATGCTTAACTGAGTGAGCCACCCAAGTGCCCCAGTATATATTTACATTTTTAAAGAATCTTCAAAACTGTTCTACAAAACAGTTGTACCATTTTATATTCCCACCAGCATTGTATGAGAGTTATACTTCCAAGACATCTTTGGCTATGCTCAATATTGCCTGTCTTTTAAATTTTAGCTCTCATAATAAGTGTACTGCTATCTCATTCTGATTTTACTTTGCATTTCCCTAATGACTAATGATGTTGAACATATTTTCATGTGCTTATTTGCCTTCCATATGGCTTAGATTAAGTGTCCATATCTTTTGCCTATGTTCTCATTGGGTTGTTTTCTTTTTATTGATCTTTGGGATGGCTTTTTTGGGTGGGGTTGTTCTTTATATATTGTAGATGTGAGTCCTTGTTCAGATATGTGATTTCTAAACATTTTCTCCCAGCATGTGGCTTGTCTTTTCATTCTCTTAATCTTTTTTTTTTTTTTTAAGATTTTATTTGTTTGAGAGAGAGAGAGCAAGAGCAAGGGCAGGGGAGAGGGACAGAGGGAGAGGGATAAGCAGATTCCCTGCTGAACAGGGATCCTGATGTGGGACTCAGTTCTAGGACCCTGAGATCATGACCTGAGCCAAAGGCAGATGCTTAACCAACTGAGCCACTCGGGTGCCCCTGATTCTCTTAATCGTTTGAAGAGCAGAAGACTAATATTAATGAGGTCCAATATATCAGTTTGTTCATTTGTGTATTATGCTTTTAGTATCATATTTAAGAAATCTTTGCCTTACCCAAGTTTACAAAGATTTTTTTCCTCTATTTTTCTTCCTGGAAGTTTTACAATTTTAGATTTTATGTTCTGTCTATTTTGTGTTACATTTTGTGGGGTGTGAGGTATGTATGGATCTAAGTTCCTTCCTTTCTCCTCTCCCTGCCTTTTTAGGTGGGTATCCTATTTTTGAAAATAACTCCTCCACTGAATTACCTTTGCACCATTGTTGCAAATTTTGTCCATATAGGTTTGGGTCTTCTTCTGGATTCTATTTGTTCCATTGGTCTGTTGTCTGTCTTGATGCCGTTGCCTTAATTACTGTAGTTTTTCTAAGTGTTGAAGTAACACAGTGTTACTTTTTTTCCAATTTTGTGTTCTGCCAAAGTTGTTTTGGCCATTCTAGGTCCTTTACATTTCATATGAATATTAGAACCAGTTTGTAAATTTCTACAAAACATATCCTGGGATTTTGATTGTGATCGTGTGGACTCTTTAGATCAGTTTTGGGGAGATTCACATCTTTCTTAACTGTATAATCTTTAACTCAAAAACATGGTACGTCTCTCATTTGGATCTTTATTTCAGCAGTGTTTTGTAATTCTTACTGTATAGGTCTTTCACACCTTTTCTCAGATTTGTCTAAATGCATCATTTTTTGATGCTATTAGTAAATTTCTAAATGTTCATTGATGGTATATGGAAATGCAATTGATTTTTGTATTTTGACCTTGTATCTTGCAATCTTGCACAACTCACTTATAATGTTTTTTAGATTCTGTAGGATTTTCTAACATTGAGAATCATGTTTATAAATAACCATTTTACTTCTTTCCAATTCTGGATCTTTTTTTCTTGCCTTATTGCACTGGCTAGTGGCTGGGGATAGTGTGTTTTTAGGGAGAGCCAGTCCTTGTGGCATTGGCCAGGTGAGGGACAATCCAGCTCCAGACTTTTGATTTTGCTGATACATGAGCAGGCTCCCTGACAGCTGTAGAAGCGGTTCAAGTTTCCCATCTCCTGGTTCCCTTTGCTGTCTAGCTGCCTGTAGCTCAGCACTGCCTGTACTCTGCCCCTCTGGTGAGGCTGCTCTGGGAAAGAATGGGAGTCTTGCTGCACGCTCCCAGTTTTCTCTTCTGACTGCCCATGATTCCAATTCTCATTTTCACAACCTGGGGATTTACATTTGGGTCTTCCAAAACTTTCTCATTTATTCTCCCTGCATTATAATACCAGATAGAGGAATTCCATGTCCAATATTGTCCCCCTTTAAGTTAGACCTGATTGTGGTAATTGGCTAATACTTAAAAAAAAAATATTTATTTGAGAGAGCACAAGCAGGGGAAGCAGCAGAGGGAGAGGGAGAAGCAGGCTCTCTGCTGAGCAGGGAGCCCGATGTGAGGCTCCATCCCAGGACCCAGGGATCATGACCTGAGCCAAAGACAGATGCTTAACCAACTGAGCCACCCAGGTGTGAATACTTTGTGGTATATGTGTGTGTGTGTATGTGCACCCATATATGTGTGCCCATATTTCTAGATTCATGGGTCTACTTCTGGATTAGAGAAATTTTGATTAGAGAAATAAGTCCTCATCAGGCTATTGTTCCTGGAAATCTAATTCATTTATTTAAAACAATTGTACAGAAGCTTTACAATAAAAATACTGGAGATTTTATAAAATATGCAGTTTCTGTGCTAGGTAAAATTTCAGTGTTAGGCAGCTTCTGTATGGTCTGCAGTGATTCTAATCCTTGCATTCATGCCCTTTTGTATCTCATCTAATACTGTATTATGACTGGCCTGTGTTGGTAGTGCATTGAGGTGATGATGGTACATGACTTCCAAAGCTAGGTCATAATGCTGTAGTTGGCCTTGGTCTTTTTTAATTTTTATTTATTTTTAAAGATTTTATTTCTTTGAGAGAGAGCAAGCTAGGGAGGGAGAGCACAAGCAGGGGGAGCAGCAGGCAGAGGAGAAGGAGACTTCCCTCTGAGCAGGGAGCCCGATGCGGGGCTTGATCCCAGGACCCTGAGATCATGACCTGAGCTGAAGGCAGATACTTAACTGACTGAGCCACCCAGGTGCCCCTATTTTTAAAAAAGATATAATTTTTTAAGTAAACTGTACACCCAACGTGGGGCTCAAACTCATGACCTTGAGATCAGCAGTCACATGCTCCACCAACTGAGCCAGCTGGGCACCCTTGGCCTTGGCCTTTTGGATTGCTTACCTTAGGTGGAATCCTGTAGCCATGTTGTGAGGACACTCAACTGTGTGCAGAAACCTGTGTGGAAAGGGACTGAAATTTCACACCAATAACCAGTACCAAGTTGTCATGTAAGTGAGTTATCTTGGAGGAAGATGCTGTAGGCTCAGTCAAGCTTTCAGATGAGTGCAGCCCCAGGTGACACCTGAATGGAACTTCATGAGAGGTCCCAAGCTGGTATCTTCCAGCCAAACCACTCCTGAATTCCTGGTCTACAGAAACCTTAAGAAATAATAAATGTATATTGTTTTCAGCTACAAAGTTTTGGGGGTGATTATGCAGCAGGAGATACCTATTGTAGTCTCCATGAAAGGACTTTAAGCTATAGTTTGTTAGTAACAGTCTAATTCCTGCGGAAGTCTAACAGCACTCCAGCTGGTCTTAAGGATTAACTCGCTTCAATTTAACACTCTTTACTTGCTGACCTAAGGCCCTGTAACAGAACTAATTTACTTTCTTTGAGATTTGCAGAGCATTGGCTTTGAGAATTGAAGAACCAGAACCTTCCCAGGCTTCCGAGACCAGCAAGTCTGTTTGAAGCCACCTTGGCTTTCTGATCAGTCCAGCAATTTTTTTTAAGCAAAATATTCTTTTTTAGGTTACACAAATGATTTTACTAATCTCCCTTAGTGTATCTGTAGACCTTGCCCTGCTTTCCAGAAAGAAGAGAGTACTCGGGCACATCATGACATGAATCAGACCCCCACGTACAACCTGAGCACAGAAAATGTTTCTAGCTGGCTTCAAATCCGCATGTGATCAAGAAATGTTACCGGCCACTGCGTGCTCTTGGCCGATTAACTACCCTAAACCCCTTGAAAGCTCCCTGGGCCAGGCAGAAACCTCAGAGGAGGCTTTTGGACAGAGTCCAACTTCTTCCCCTTTTGCCGGCCTCCTGAATAAAGCTCTGATTCCTTACCAAACAAAACTCGTCCCTTGAGTGATGATCTTTCAGATAACAGGCAGCCAAATGGGTTGGTAACAAAAGGGGTAGAAACTCCTGTGATAGAGCCCTACATCCAGATACCAGAGTACTGAAGTGCTTGGTGAGGAGGAGGCGTGTATCTGAACATTTCTATCTGTTCAATAGAAAAAAAGTCTGTTCGCTTTGGCAACCTCGTTAGCAACCAATCACTGGAACTCGGCGACCCAGTGATTTTTCAAAGGCTTGGTCGCTAGATTGAGGGCACTGATTGGCTGAGTTTCGAGTGTTTGTCACTGATTGGCTGATTTCAGGGGTGTTTGCCACTGATTGGCTCATATTCAGAAGCTTGGGCTGCCATTGATTTGCTAACTTTCAGAAGCAAATTGAGACCACCTAAGTGAAGCTGTCGCTTTATTGGCTGATTTGAAGACCATGTGTACTGACCCGAAGTTATGCAAATTAACGGCAATTACTTGAATATGAAAAACAGGTAATTTTAGTGTTAATTCTGTTTTAACTTCACACAGCCAAACCTGCAGGAGAGACTGTTAAGGCATTATCCAGATCTTTATGGAAGGTATGATTTTTTTTTTTTTCAGCCAGTATTGACATTGAAATTATTTAAGTGCCAGTTACCGGGTGGAAAAATAGCTCTAAACTACAGATTTGTTGGTAAATTTATTGGGAAAAACTAAGCAGAGGGCATTTAAGTCAATACAGAACAAAATCATCTAACGTAGGACACGTCCTGTATATACAGGATGCCTGGCAACTTTAATTACCATTATTTTGGTAGCTAAATGAGTCTGTCCCAATAGGCACTCCAGCACGTGCAGGTCCTAGGAAAGGAGACAGCTTGGGGTGCCTGGGTGGCTCAGTCATTAAGCGTCTGCCTTCGGCTCAGGGCTGATCCGAGTCCTAGGATCGAGCCCCATATCGGGCTCCTCCACTGGGAGCTTGCTTCTTCCTCTTTCACTCCCCCTGCCTGTGTTCCCTTTCTCGCTGGCTGTCTCTCTTTCTGTCAAATAAATTAAAAAAAAAAAAAAAAAAAAAAAAAAAAAAGGAAAGGAGACGATTTTACACGGGCGGATGGAAACAGTTTTCCTATGGGCGGCCCAGCCTGGGACCCAAGGAGTGTCCTGGATGGCTTGGGCCTCCAAGAGGTGAAACACCAGGAGCTATTCTGCCCACACCAGCACAGCTCGGTCACCCTCGGAATAAAGGCGACCTACCGCTGACGCGCATTCCGTTAACTGAAGCCCCACCTGGGTCTAGAGCCGCAGAGCGCCAGACCCTGGGAAGTTGCAACTGCTGCAGCTGAGGGCGGGGGAGGCACCACACGCCTGCAGCGGCCAGACCACAACCCCGCCTCTTCCGCTCGGCGGGCCGAGTCACGTGGGCCGGGCCGCGGGGACCACAGAGATGAGCTGCCTCCGTGCGGCCTAGAGGGGCGTTGGGCGCTCTCGCTCGCTTCCGCCTCGGCCGGCCTCTACCAGCTTTTCGGTGTTCGGAGTGGGAGAGCGTGGGTTCCAGCGAGTTCTACGTGCAAGGTCCGCCCGGCGTCGGCTTCCTCGCTTTCCCTGGCGGCTCGTCAGCGCCCCGCCTCCCCTGAACGCGGGCCCAGTGTCGGCTCACCCCCCTCCCTGACTCGGAGCTCGGTCGCCTGGGCCTCACAGAAGCCGCCCGAGGTGGCTGCGCGGGCCTTCTAGAGCCCTGGTCCAGCTCCCTGCCCGCCGAGGCGTGATCCTCTTTTCTGTCCTAAAGAACTTGGCCCAACAGCTTCCCGCGCCCACTACCGACGTTTCTGTTTGGGGTCTCTGATTCTCTGGGTGGAGATCCGGGTCGGGTCTCCGGTCAGCATCACCCACTGGAACACAGAGTATTTTACTGTTAATCCCGCATCTTGCCATCTCTGTCCTTCCTTTCCATTGGCCCAGTTTTTGGGTCAACGTCATGGTTCCTGTAAGCGCGCTTTTAGGTTTGTTCAGACCCAACACTGTAGGGATAGGATTCGTCTTGGATCCCTCAGTCCGCCTCGTGTGAATGGGCTCAGGAACAGTCTTGGACTGAGCAGGCAGATGGAAGATTGTCTTGAGGACCAGGCAGAGCAGTTCATGAGGTTGTTGGGGCCATCATTCACAGGGGGAGGGGGGTCTGAGAGAGTCTCCTACCAGTGCTGGAAATGAGGAGACTGGGAAGGCTATAGGTGGCTGTGGGTGTTGTAGGACAGGGTGCATTGTGCTCATAGCTCTTCTTCTCTTAGCTCCTAAGGTTCTTGCTTTTCCAAATCAAGAAGACAGTGCACGAAGCCAGGGGACATCAGCCATGCTTCAAACATCTTGGTCTCAGGTGAGCTGAGCTTCCTTTCAGTCTTTTAAAAGTAAGTTAGCTATCAGGTAATCAGGAAAGGACCAAGAAGGCCTGACTTGGCTACGCTCTGATTTCTCCCTTAAGTTTATCTCCACAGCTATGGCTATAAATAGTGGTGGAGGAAGATAAAGAGCTGTGTGTATGAGAATGATGAGGGTGGATGTGTAGGTTTAAGTGGGAAAAGAGGCACCCATGGTAAGAAATTCTCTCCGGATGTGGAAATCCAGATCATGTTCTTCGAATAAAAGTAGCCTACTGAGATCAAAGAAATTCTGTATTGAAGAAACTGTTCCACCAGTTGTAGAGGTATCCCATGGAGACCGGCATTGTCCTTTCCCTATGCACTTTGTAAGTGCTAGGTACATAGTACTGGGTAATGCAGACAAGTTTCCTTTTCTCTTGGAAGGTACCTTTAGCAAAGTAGTCTGTAAACAAACTAGTAGGTTAATTACATGCTAAAGTACAGTGCTTCTCAAAAGCGTGGTCTGCAGGTGGGCAGCATCCATATCACCTGGGAGGTCATTAGCATTGCAAATTCTTGGGCGCTACCCTAGACCCAGAATCAGACTGGAGAGGAGGGTGAGTGGGGCCAGGAATCTGTTTTAACAAGCTCTTCAGGTGATTTTATTTTTAAGATTTTATTTATTTGAGAGAGAGAGAGGGCGAGAGAGCACGAGCAAGGGGAGGGGCAGAGGGAGAAGCAGATCCCCCACTGAGCAGGGAGCCTGCGGTCGGCTCGATCGCAGGAGCCCCGGATGATGACCTGAGCCAAAAGGCAGACGTCTAACCGACTGAGCCGCCCAGGTGCCCCTCTTCAGGTGATTCTTATGCCCATACCTTTTCAAATCTGAGAAGCCTTGAAGAAACTCCCTCTCAAGGTGGTGGTCAGGGACGCCCTCATGGAGGTAGTAGCATGGGGTTGAGATCCCAAGAATGAGCTAGAAACAGTTTTGGGAAGCACTGAAGAGAGAGCTAAAGAGGAACTTTCCAGAGAGAAGGATGGCAAATGCAGAGGCCCTACAGTTGGGGAGAAAGATTTGTGCTGTAGAAACAGGGAGAGGTCAGAGAAAGTAGTTCACTGTGAGGTGGGAGAAGTAGGCACATGTCTTGTAGGACACTGTAAAGACTTTGATTTCTATTCCGAGTTCAGTGGGAAGGCCCTGAAGGATTATTAAGCAGGGTAGGTGACGTGGTTGGTTATATGTATTAAAAAGATTTTCCAGCAGACTTTGGCTGGCTCAGTTGGTAGAACATGTGACTCTTGATCTCAGCGTTGTGAGGTCAAGCCCTGTGACCCCAAGTTGGGTGTAGAGATTAAAAAAAAAAAAAAGAAAAAAGATTTTTCCAGCCCCAGTGGTGAATTGATTTAGAAGGGTGTGAGTCAGAAGCATATTGTAGTCCAGATAAGAGATAAATGTTGTCCTTTTTTTTTTTAAAGGCTTCATTTTCAGAGACGTTTGGGTTCATAATAAAATGGAATAGAAAGCACAGTGTTTCCATACATACCCTGCCTCCAGCCATGTATAGCCTTCCCCCTTATCGTTTATTTTTTTAATTTTTGTTTATTAAGTAAACTCTCCCCCCAACATGGGGCTTAAACTCCTGAACCGGAGATCAGGAGTCACATGCTCTACAGACTAGCCAGCCAGGCACCCCTAAAATTTTTTTAAATTTGAGTGTAGTTGACACATAGTGTTACATTAGTTGAAGTGTAACATAGTGATTTGATAAGTTTATACATTATGCTACTCCCACCATAAGCATGATTACCATCTTTCACCCTGTAACACTGTTATGATGTCATTCACTATATTCCTTATGCTGTACCTTTTATTTCTATGATTTATTCATTCCATAACTGGAAACCTGTTTGTCCCTCTCCCCTTCACCCATTTTACTCGTTCTCCCCCACTCCCTGTAACCATCAGTTCTCTGTATTTACCGATCCGATTCTGCTTTTTGTTTATTCTTTTTTAGATTCCACATATGAATGAAATTATATGGTGTTTGTCTTTCTCAGTCTGACTTATTTCATTAGCATTAGTACCCTTTAGGTCCATCCATGTTGTTACAAATGACAATCTCTGGGCACCTGGGTGGCTCAGTTGGTTAAGCATCTGCCTTTGGCTCAGGTCATGATCTCAGGGTCCTGGGATCGAGCCCTGCCTTGGGCTCTCTGCTCAGCAAGGAGTCTGCTTCTCCCTCTCCCCCTCACTTGTGCTCGTGCACTCTCTCTCTCTCAAATAAATAAAATCTTAAAAAAAAACCCAACCAAACAAAAACCAAATGACACAATCTCATCCTTTTTTATGGCTGCAGAATATTTCTGTGTGTGCATATGTGTTTGTGAGTGTATCTCACATCTTCCATATCCATTTGTCTATTGATGGACGGTTAGGTTGAATCCATATCGTGGCTATTTAAATAATGCTGCATTAAACATAGGGACACATATATCTTTTTGAATTTGTGTTTCTGTTTTCTTTGGGTGAATACCCAGTAGTGGAATTATTGGATCACGTGGTATTCTGTTTTTAATTTTTCGAGGAACTTCCATGTTTTCTGCAGTGGCTGCAGCAGTTTATATTCCCACCAACAGTGTGCATGTGTTCCTTTTTCTCCACATCCTCACCCACACGTGTTACTGTCTTTTTGATTTTAGCCATTCTGACAAGTGTGAGGTGATACCTCGTTGTTTTGATTTGCATTTCCCGGATGATGAGTGATGTTGAGCATCTTTTCTTATGTGTCTGTTGGTCATCTGTAGGTCTTTGGAGAGATGTCTATTCAAGTCCTCTGCCCGCTTTTTAATCAGATTGTTTTTGTTTGTTTGTTTGTTTGTTTTGTTTTTTGGGTTTTTTTTTTTTTTTGGTGTTGAGTTGTGTAAGTTCTTTATATATGTTGGATATTAACTCCTTATTGGATATATTATTTGTAAATATATTCTCCCATTCAGTAGGTTGTCCTTTTGTTGATGGTTTCCCCTGCTGTGCAAAAGCTTTTTACTTTGGTGTAGTTCCAATAGTTTAGTTTTGCTTTTGTTTTCCTTGCTTTAGAGGACACATCTAGAAAAATATTGCTGTGGCTGATGTCAGAGAAATTACTGTGTTCTCTCCAAGGATTTTTATGGTTTCAGGTCTCACTTTTAGGTCTTTACCCTATTTTGAGTTTCTGTGTATGCTTTAAGAAAGTGGTCCAGTTTTAATCTTTTGCATATAGCTGTCCAGTTTTCTCAGCACCATTTATTGAAGAGACTGTCTTTTCCCCGTTGTATATCCCTTGCCACAGATTAATTGACCATATAAGTGTGGATTTATTTCTGGACTCTCTATTTCTATTCCATTGATCCGTGTGTCTATTTTGTGCCAGTACCATACTGTTTTGATTACTACAACTTAGTAGTATATCTTGAAATATGGAATTGTGATACCTCCAGCTTTGTTTTTCTTTCCCAAGATTGCTTTGGCTATTCTTAGCCTTCCCCATAATCAACATTCCCCCACCAGAGTGGTACTTTTGTTAACTGTTGATGAACCTACGTTGACATATCATGATCACCCAAAGTCTGTAGTTTACATTAGGGTTCATTCTTGGTGTTGAACATTCTGTGGGTTACAAATGTATAATGACATGTATCCATCATTATAGAATCATACAGAGTATTATAGTATCATACATGGTATTTTCATGGTCCTAAAAATCCTGTGTGCTGTACCTATTCATCCCTGTCTCCCTCGCAACCATCGATTTTTTTTTTTTTTTTTAGCTGCCTTCATAGTGTTGTTATGTAGTTGGAATCGTACAGTATGTAACTTTTTCACGTTGGTTTCTTTCACTTGGTTATATGCATCTTATAGCTTGATAGCATAATTCATTTTACCGCTGAATAACATTCCATAGTCTGAACGTACAACAGTTTATCCACTCAACTCTATTGAAGGATATCTTGGTTGCTTCCAAGTTTTGGCAGTTATGAATAAAGCTGTTATAAACATCTGTGTGTAGGTTTTTATAAGGATATAAGTTTTCAACTCATTTGGGAAGATCCCAAGGAGCATAATTGCTGGATCATATGGTAAGAGTATGTTTAGTTTTGTAAGAAACTACCAAACTCTTCCAGAGTGGCCGGAGTGCCAGAGTGCCGTTTTGCATTCCAGTTCGCAATAGAGATTTCCTGTTGCTCCACATCCTCATCAGCATTTGGTGTTTTCAGTGTTCTAGGTTTTGGCCATTCTGGTGGTATCTCGGTGTTGTAATGTACGTTTTCCTGTTGACATATGATGTAGAGTGTCTTTTCATATACCTATGTGCCATCTGTATATCTTCTTTGTGAGGTGTCTCTTCTGGTCTTTGGCACATGTTTTAATGGGGTTGTTCGTTATCTTTGAGATTTAAGAGTTCTTTGTATATTTTGGTTAAGTCCTTCATCAAATAGGTCTTTTCAACTATTTTCACCCTGTTGGTGGCTTGTTTTCTCGTTTTTTTTTTCCAAGATTTTATTTGTCAGAGAGAGAGAGAGAGCGAGCACGCACACACAAGCAGGGTAAGTGGCAAGCAGAGGGAGAAGCAGACCCCCAGGTGAGCAGGGAGCCTAATGTAGGACTTGATTCCATCAGGGATCATGACCTGAGCCAAAAACAGATGCTTAACTGATTGAGCCACCCAGGCATCCCTTCTCATTTTCTTATATCTCTCTCTTTCTTTCTTTCTTTTCTTTCTCTTTCTTGATTTTATTTATTTCTTTGACAGAAAGAGAGAGCACAAGCAGTGGGGAGTGGTAGAGGGAGAAGCAGAGAGCCCAACTTGAGGCTCAATCCCAGTACCCTGGGACCATGATCTGAGCCGAAGGCAGATGCTTAACCAACTGAGCCACCCAGGCGCCCCCCTATTTTTCTTTTTCTTTCAGTTTTTAAAAGGAAGATGTGTTTGACAAGTTTTATTTAGTGCAATACACCTAAAAGGAAATCACAATACAATGAAAGATTTAAATCAAGGCCTCAAAATTTCATACAAACACTCAAGACCAAAATCTTAAAGTATCTTAAAATTTCCCCATTAATTTTATTTTACTTTCTTCTTCTTCTTCTTTTTATTTTTTAAAAGATTTTTATTTATTTATTTGAGAGAGAATGGGAGCGAGAGAGATCACAGAGGGAGAGGGAGAAGTAGACTCGCTGCTGAGCAGGGAGCCTGATGTGGGGCTGGATCCCAGGAACCTGAGATCATTACCTAAGCCGAAGGTAGATGAGCCACCCAGGCACCCCCTGAAGTATTGGCTTTTCAATGTAAGGTTTAATTTCTGCTCTTCTTTCAAAACTTCTTTTCTTCAAAACATTTTGGGTAGTCTTCCACACTTACTTTTCTGGGTGACACTGTTGTTATTATTATTATTATTATTATTTAAAGATTTTATTAGAGAGAGTGCACACACATGTGCGCACAAGCAGGGGGAGTGGCAGGCAGAGGGAGAAGCAGGCTCCCTGGTAAGCAAGGAGCCCAGTGTGGGACTCGATCCCAGGACCCTGGGATCATGACCTGAGCCAAAGGTAGACACTTAACCTGCTGAGCCACCCAGGCATCCCTATTATTATTTTTAAAAGTAGGCTCCACGTCCATTGTGGGGCTTGAACTCATAATTCTGAATCAAGAGTCCCATGCTCTATGGACTGAGCCAGCCAGGCGCCCCTCAGATGACTTTAAAGGATCTCTTTTCTCTGCACAGATGTTGACTTTTTCGGGGGGAGTGTGGGGTTTTTTTGAATTCCTAGACACAATTGGACATAATTGTTTACAAATTTGATTCTTCCCACTCAGAAACACTGTTTCTCCTTTATTTACTTCCCATTGTCTTCATCTTGGTCTTGCACATTTTTGTTAGGTCTAGTCTTAGCTGTTTGTATATGAATGACATCTCTTTCCTCCCATCTTCTTCTTCTTCTTTTTTTTTTTTTTTAAGATTTTATTTTTATGTAATCTCTATACTCACCAGGGGGCCAGAACTTACAACCCTGACATCAAGAGTCACGTGCTATACTGACTGAGCCAGTCAGGCACCCCCCATCTTATCTTCTAATTGTTATGGTATTTAGGAAAGCTAGTGAGCCCGGTTTACTTACCCTATATATAGCCAACTTAATGAGTTATTTTGTCACTTCTAAATATTTTCTATTCCCTTGGCTCTTGGATATTTTTAGGCAGATAGTTATTTCATCTGCAAGCAAAGATGTTTAGGCTCATTTCCTGCATTTATGTTCCTTTTTTAGTCTTTTGCAGAAAGGGGAATCTCCGCTTATGGTAAAAAGTACCAGCCATCAACTTGAGTGGATGTGCTCTGGCATTTTACTCAGGGTGGTATTTTACTCAGGGTGGTATTTGCTGGTGTTTTCTGACCCTCTTCCTAAGTTTAAAAAAATTTATTTATGGTCAAATCATTTTTGAAATTCATTCAGAAAATTTATATTAAGCATCTAGTATCTGCCAGGCACTGGACTATGTATTAGCGAACCGGTTATGAACAAAACAGAGTCCTTGCCTCGTGGACCTACGTTCTGCTGGAGGGAGATCGATAATGAACAATCTAATTCGTTGGATGATGAGAAAGGCTGTGGAGAAAAATAGGGTGAGGTACATGGGGACCATCCATGGGAGAAAGAAAGGTATTCCGCAACCCAACTACCTTAAAGCAGTGAGTTTTCCTTTTTCCAGACTCCGGAACCCTGGGGATATTTGGTGGCAGGTGGGAGGGACAGTGGGGGAGGAAGAGATTGGTGGCGGCAGGCTGGGAGGAGGAGGAGGTGGAAGTTGTGAAAGCAGCCCTGGAGACGTGAGGAAGTGAGGTCTGACTTGCTCTAAGTGGAGGTGAACTTTGGTTCACCTGTGATCCTGTGGTTGGTGTCCTCAGAGGCCTTACCGCCTTGTGGTTCTGTCTAGTGTTGGGATTTCTTTTTGGCTCAGATTATTTTGGGGACCCTTTTGACCTCGTCATTGCCCAGTTTAAAGGCCAGCTCTTGCTTCGAGGAGTGTCCACATTTGTTCTTTTTCTTTCAGTGTCTCCTTTTGAACTGGGTTCCCTAATTGTTGTTTTAAAAGGACACCCTCATGGGGCGCCTGGGTGGCTCAGTCGGTTAAGTGTCTGACTCTAGGTTTTGGCTCAGGTTGTGATCTGAGGGTCATGAGATCGAGCCCTGCGTTGGGCTGCACACTGAACATGGAGCCTGCTTAGGATTCTCTCTCCCCCTCTGGACTTCCCTCCTAACCCGCACTCATGCTCTTTACTCTTTCTCTAAAAAAATAAAAGGGCACCCTCATAAGGATCTGAGGAGCCATGAGCAGTGTGAGTGCCAGCATTTATCCTTGGGATACATTTCTTTCAGGCTTCTGCCAAGAGCAATTACAGTGGCCTTCCCTTCTCCCTGGCCCCGGTGCTGCCCCCAGTGCAAGGCTGCTACCCGGAGAGACAGTGGCAAACAGAGTTAGGGACTTAGCTGAGTCCCTCTTGGCAGGTGTTTTTATTTTTGGGGACTGGAAGAACAAGGCTGACTGCACAGGGTACTGAATATCTCCGAGGATGTGGACTCTAGGGCAGGAGCACCAAGGTGAGAAGGCACAGAAGTCGTGAAACTTCCTCCAATGGAGAATCTAGTTTCTTTGGTCTCTACCTCCCAACTATAGAAGCAGAGAAAGTAACCAGTGGACACTGTTAGGGATTGCTCTTGGGCCTCATGGAAGATTCAGATGCTCTGGCTCCCAGGGTGGTGTGTGAGGTTTTGGAAGAGCTGACTGACCCCCCAGTCCACACTCGGGGAGGGAGTCCCTGTGGCTTGGAGGGAGCATGGTAAAGATGGATTGACGGGTGCTGTTGGGAGTTAGGAGTTTGAGAAACTGTTCTTCAAAGGTGGGACAGCACCAGGTCATGATGAGGATCAAGGGCAAGCCATGTTTTAGGGGAAGCTTGTGAGCGCGGTATGGGAGGCAGCTTGGTGTGTGGGAAGAGCCCAGGTTTGCCGTTTGATGGATTTGGGCTGAAATCCCAGCTCAGCCAGTTCCTGTCTGTGTGGTCTTGGGCAAAGTAATTAATCTTTCTGAACCCTAGTTTCATCATGTGAAAATGGGAGTAATAATTCCTACTTCCTATATATGTTTTAAGATGAAAGGAAATACAGGGGCGCCTGGGTGGCTCAATTAAGCATTCGACTCCTGATTTCAGCTCAGGTCATGATCTCAGGGTCCTGTGCTTAGCAGGGAGTCAACCTGAGATTCTCTCTCTCCCCCTCTGCCCCTCTTGCTTGTGTGTGCGCGTGTGTGCGCGTGTGCACGCACTCTCTCTCAAATAAACAAACAAATCATAAAAAAAAATTAAACGAAATACATGTCCTAAAGGTACCCACCTAAGAACTTGGTGCCTAGGGTCTTAATTAACAAGTATGAATTCCCTTCGTGCTTGGGAACATGAATGTCTCCAGGGGAAGGCAGAGAGGGGCCCATTTTGGCAGGTGGGATGGGAGTTCAAGACTGGAGGATGGATAGTTCCCAGGTTTACTTTGAAGATAGGTGATTCAGAGAAAAGGCCAGAACAGGCAGGCTGCAGGTTTCCTTCAGGAGAGCTTTCTGATAAGGTAAGAAGCTATAAAAAGAAATTTGCAGAATGCTGGGAATATCTTTAAGGAGTGGCTCCTCTGCATTAGTGGAAATGTTGGGGAAGACTAGGGAGATGCTGGGTGCAGGGAACAAACAGGGTGTGCGTGTGTACTCTGGATGGGTGGAGACAGAGTGAGTGGCAGCTGCCTGTAGCGGCTGGTGAATAGAAAACAGGGTGACAGGATTGTGGTGTACAAAAGGGTAGGAAGTGCCAGAGGGCCAGAGTCAGGAGCATGGGGTTTGATGCAGTGACCAGGCAGAGAGCCCCAACTGCCAGGCTGTGAGATGGGGATGACAGTTTGGGGCCTCAGAGCCATGCAGATGGGAGAGTGTTGGGGTTCTCCGTTTGGAAGCGGGAATATTGGCTGAGGGCTTGCCCCTTTGGGGTGCTGGGTGCTCTTCTCTCTAGAGCAGACCTTCCAGGAGGCTCAGGGTTGCAGACCCTGGCAGGTCCCCCTCTTCCCTGCAGCTCAGACCTCTCTCCTGCCCTCACTTAGAGCTTGAGTCTGAGCCTGTTGTTTCAGGAGCCAGTGACTTTTGAGGACGTGGCTGTGTACTTCACCCAGAACCAGTGGGCCAACCTGGACTTCACACAGAGGGCCCTGTACAGGGAGGTGATGCTGGAGAATTATGCGAATGTGGCTTCCCTAGGTAAGGACTCTCTCCGTGGTCCTTTGTGATAGTTTGACATCTTCCTCAGATGTTTTGGGGCTTCTAGAAGTCCTTAGGTTTGATGACTGCAGAGGTGAGTTCTACAGTCACCAGCCTCTGGATGTGCTGAGTGAGGAAATCCCTGGTTCCCTCAGGTTTTGAAATCAAACTTCCCTACGTCCTAGGGAAGGGTGTGGTTCTGGGCCCTGAGGGAGAGGATGCTTCCTGGTGCCCTCCGTGAACCCTTTGTTCCTCCATGCTGCCAGTGTTCTGGAGATGTTGGTCCCTCGCAGGATATCAGTACCTGTGTTCTTCCTGAGGGCATTTCTTTCTTTAGGTCAGGGTGAGATTGCAGTTTCTTCCTGAGGAGAATGTCTGTCTCCTTGGCCTTGCCTTGGAGCATAGTTTGGAGCTCTTCCTCAGAACCCATTGATAGCTCACCTGGTCTTGGCATTTCATCCCATCCCTCCTTCCCTCCCTCCCCCTGTCAGCCTGTTGTGAGGTGGGCCGAGTGAATCTCAGGAAAGCTCTGGAAGTCTTCCCTCAACTTGTTTTTCCTTTTTCTTGCTGGAGTAGCATTTCCATTCCCCAAACCTGATCTGGTGTCCCAGCTGGAGAGAGGGGAAGCGCCATGGGGCCCAGATCCCTGGGAAGCAGAGGTTTTGAGAGGCGTCTGTCCAGGTGAGTAAGAAAAGCTAGTGGTTTCTGGTTTTGCCTTCCCAGTTTATTAGAAATGTTTCTTCTGCAGCAGAGAAGCCGTGGCTCCCTGTTGTTTATAAGGCAATACTCAGTGCACTCTGTGACCTCTGCCCTTTTCCAGCCCTGAGCCTGGGAAGACCAGTCCCCAGGAGTGTGTGGCCACTCACCTCCCACAGAAAAGTTGCGACCCAGTAGTTCTTAAACCACTTCTTTTCTCACTTACCAGTGGAAATACTTAATTTTAAGCCAGTTTTATGCAAAGAAGTGGGGTTTGGCCATACTCTGAGGAAAGTATGATTCTGTGGGTCAGACTGATTATTTGTGCCACAGCCATGAATTTTGTTTTTAGGGCTTCAGCAATGAAATAAATGCCTTTAATTTGCCTTTTTAGTGTTGAAGTCACCTAAAAGTTTTATATGCCAGAGTCTTTAGCTCTACATTATATTTGTCTTATATACAAAGGGAGAGGCAGGGACTGTTCCCCCACCACTGCACCCAGCACACAGACGGACACACACACACACACATACACGTGTGCACACACACACCAACACACATGAGCACACATGAAAACACATGCACACACACCTACCCACACACACACACCCCCACACACACTCACACACACACACAACATGCATATCCTAAGATTTCCCTGGGCCTGCTCGCCAGTCCTGGGAGGTCTTGATTCCTTGGGTTTTCTTCCTTTTGGAAGAAAGTTTCCATATGTGCTGTGATTTTGTAAATTGTAGTTCTTTTAGCAGAAATATGCCAGTTCAGTTTGTGTTCCGGCTGACTTTCTGGAAGAATCTTTTGTCCCAGTAGATTATGTGGAAGAATTATTTATTTATTTTAGAGAGAGAGAATGAAAGGGAGAGGGAGAGAGAATCCTCAAGCAGACTCCATGCTGAGTGCGAAGCCTGATGTGGGGTTTGATCCCGCAACCCAGAGATCAGACCTGAGTGGGAATAAGGAGTCGGACACTCAACCGACAGTGCCACCCAGGCATCCCTATGTGAAATATTTAAAAATAGGATCATGGGGTCATTGTTTAGAATTTAGGATGGTTTCCTTGCTTACAGGTGGGGATGTTGAGATGCAGTGCTTTTGAGTTTGGTTTGCATCCTGCTAGACCCCTGCTAGTGCGAGAGCTGCCCGTCTCTTCTCTCCAGGGACACAGATTTCCTTCCTTTGTGGGGTCTCTTTCTCTCTCTCTCTTTCTCAGAAGTTTTCCATTTCTTGCTGATCCTCTTACCTCTCCCATTCTGTTTTGTCTTTTTCCCCCTTCTGCCTTCTTTCCTTTCCATTCTGGAAGGTCTCATCATGCTCCTTTCACCTGCCTTAGTCTACTTCCCAGCTTTCCTCATAGGAGGCACTTCCTGCTCTGTTTCCAATGTCATCCTCCCTCCAGTTAGTAGATTATCATTTTTGTTTTTCTCTCTTATCCTCCTGTGTGGATGCCTGTAGCCACGTCATGAGTGTATTTTTCGAAATCACATTCTACAAGAGAAAACAGGAGCCCTGGATCCTTTTTCCTCTCCCAGCTCAATAACTCGGAACACTTGTGGTTTCTTTGGGCAGGTGGGGGGTCCCGGATCAAGAAGGAGGAGCCAGCCATAAAGCAGGAAGCCTCTGAGGAGCCAGAGGTGCCCAGAACGCCTGGAGGAGGGCTTCTCAGAAACGTTTCCCAGCACTTTGACTTTAAAAGCAAGGCGACATGGCAGACTTTCAGTCTGAATCCGAATCTGATACTTCGGGGCGGAATGAAGTTCTACGAATGTAAAGAATGTGGGAAAATCTTCAGATATAACTCCAAGCTGATTCGGCACCAGATGAGTCATACTGGGGAAAAGCCCTTCAAATGTAAGGAATGCGGCAAAGCTTTTAAGTCCAGCTACGACTGTATCGTACACGAGAAGAACCACATTGGAGAAGGGCCCTATGAATGTAAGGAGTGCGGCAAGGGTTTGAGCTCCAACACAGCCTTGACTCAGCATCAGAGGATCCATACTGGAGAGAAACCGTACGAATGTAAGGAGTGTGGGAAGGCCTTCCGTAGAAGCGCAGCGTATCTTCAGCATCAGAGATTGCACACTGGAGAGAAGCTCTATAAATGCAAGGAATGTTGGAAAGCTTTTGGATGTAGGTCACTTTTTATTGTCCATCAGAGAATTCATACGGGGGAGAAGCCCTACCAGTGTAAGGAGTGTGGCAAGGCCTTCACTCAGAAGATAGCTTCCATCCAGCATCAGAGAGTCCACACCGGCGAGAAGCCCTATGAGTGCAAGGTGTGTGGGAAAGCGTTCAAATGGTATGGCAGTTTTGTCCAGCACCAGAAATTGCACCCTGTGGAGAAGAAGGCCGCCAAGGTTCTCGGGCCATCCCTGATGAGTCCCCTGTGCCCTTCCTCAGCCTTTGCTGCCGTTCCTGTCCAGGGCCCATGCTCTGCTCCCACCATGGCCGTGCCTTCACTGACCTTTCCACATGCTGTCCTCATTCCTGCCTCCGGGCCTTTGTTCATGCTACTGCCTGCCCCTGGAACGCCTTCTTCACCTGTGCAAATAGTGCGTGTCTTCCAGGGCCTTCCTCCCACTGTGAAGCCGTTCCCAGTTATTCTGGCCCCTTCTCCTCATGCCTCCTGAGCTTTATCTCAGCACTTTTCTAGCTCTCAGGCCCAGCAGGTCTTCAGCCTCACTTGACTTTCATTTGTATATATTTTTTTTAACTTTACACTCATTACCATTGTTTCAGCATAAACTCCATTATAATCTATATAATATTGAAAGACTGTGTTTATGTACTTTCTTCCAGCGAGAAAGTGAAACTACCTGACCTTTGCATTGGTCTCTTTCAGGCTTGAACAGTCATGGCTGTATCTGCACTGTAGGTGTGTGTGGGGGTGCGGGTGTTAGAAGTGCTGGCAGGACACTTGGTTGCATTAGAGTGTCTGGGAGAGAGGCCTCCCCTGTGCTGGGCCATTGTGGTTAGAGCCAGGCGGCTTGGGGGAAGCCAAAGAGGCACACAGGAACTGGCTGTGTGTGGGGGGAGCGCTGGAATCTGCTTCCAGCAGCATACTCAGAAATTAATGCAGCTTGGTTGGTGGGCTAAGGTGGTCCATCAGCGCAGTCGAAGTCCTGTTGCCCTTGGCATGGGTCATTGAGGATCTCCTGTGTCTATGCAAAAGATCGTGTGAAATAACCAGTGAAAAACTAATGTATGCAGTGATCACAATCATTTATGTGATTGATAGCAGTCATTTAAACACAAGTGTGTGTGTGTGTGTGTTTTCCTTTAGTTTTGCTCTTGGTATCTAGATGTTTCTTTTTAACTTTGGTTTCCTAAGTAAATACACACCAAAGTATTCATCTTTGTTCCATGTGTTGTGTACATTTTTCTCAGTGGGCATTCTGGTTTCTGGTTTCTGTTTGCAAGCATTGGCTTCTACATTTTATGTTCTCCAGATAGCATGAATCGTAAATATGAATTTGGTGAATTACGAATGAAATAACGTCTGTGTTAAGCCAACTTGGGGGAAATCTGAATAAGTCTCCAAAATTATTTTTTTGGGATTAGAGTGAGCTGTGTGGTAGGTCAGTGGCTAAATTTCTGTGGTAGGTCAGTGAAGTGGAATTTTGGGTTGCTCTTAGTTTTGACCTCGATGGGGATCTTTTACAGCTATGCAAAGGACTATGCGAAGCAATTTCTGGAAAAAGAATCTGAGTCCTGCATTATCGGCATTAATATTAAGTAACTCCTGAAACATTGATGAAGGGGGCCATACATTTTATTCTTTTAAGTTGCTTTTGCTACGTAGATGTTTCTCCATTGCAATTCACAGAAAAACCTTTAAATTAGTGATTCTTACACTTTCCCATATGTCTGAATAACCTGGTCTGAAAAGAGTAATTTTCTGGCCTAATTCCCAGAACCTCTAATTTTGGATATCTGTGGTGACGGCTAGACATACAGTGAGAGAGAAGCTCTGGGCACAGAGGGGCTGTGGGCTGTTAGAGGTGTGTGTTGATACAGGGTTTGGGAGGGACTGCCTTCCTGCGCAGTGGATCTTCAAGGCAGAGACCTCTGCAAGCAGTGTGGGTGGCATTGGTTTAGAAGAAGAGAGAAAAGCAATTAAAACATGACTGGTAGGGAATGAAGGAAAGGGGCAAAGAGATATGAGGTGGCTATGGGGCATTCTAGAGGTCTCCACTGCCAGAGGCTGGCTTGCCGGCGTTGACATTGGCTACCTTTTGCTATTTGCTTGTTGGCTGAAGTAATGAAGAAATATTTTCATATTAGAAAGTTAATTCCCCTCCAAGGAGCTCTTGGGCTAAAGCGAGCACACTTTGGCTGCTACGGATGATCGGGAGCTGAGCAACAGTAAGAACAGGATGCGGCAGGGGCTGGGATGTGGCAAAAGGCCGTACTCAGAGCAGTATTGTCAGGCTTGCGTGGATCCTTTAGAAAACTGGTTTGAAGCCTAGCAGTTCAGAAAGCCGGGGATGGTGTCTGGTGGTGGGAAACAAACTAACCACAAACTAAGGACAAGAAAACAGACCAAAAAAATCCAAAACACACTTGGCTAAAACAAGTATACAACAGAGTTTTTGGTGAAAATGGTGGTTGAACATGTTAGCATTTGTGCCCTCCTGAAACCCCACTAAAACAGTAAAAGATTAAAAATTAAAAGGCACCAACTTACAAGGACAATGAAAATATGATGCGAAGAGCTTGGAAGCTGGAAGGCGGGTGAGGAGTTCTAACTTGGAACAGCCCCCAGAGCAGCCGAGCAGCCATCCTAGGTGGCAGATTTCCCACAGAGGCTTGGGAGTTGAGGATTTAGGTTTCTGTGGAAGTAGAGGATGCTGGTGGGGCTAAGAACAGGAGAATTTACTAAGTCTTTACAAAGCACTTAGATTCTCAGGTCACCTCCCGTATCCCTCTGTATGAAAGGCCGGAACAAGGAAAAAGTCCACTCGAAAGAGACAATGGTGGGCAGAAGAAAATGTATTCTAAGGTTAGAGAAGAGGTTCACATCTATGAAATGATAGGCTGCTCCAAAAAAAGGAAAATTCAGAGAACAAAAAAACCTGTTGAAAACTAGAAGTTGATATCAGAAATGACACTTAGAGTAAGCACTGAAAAATAAAGGCAAGGGAATCACCTAGAAAGCATAGCAAAACAGGTGAAAGTAGCAAAAAGAGTTGCAGTGTAGGTGACCTAACAGGTGTTAGAGGGGACTAGGGAAGCAAATCAAAGAAACGATGCCAAGCAATTTTCCAGAATGGAAGCCTAGGGTTCCGTGCCTTCATCAGCACGTGTTAAGTACCTTGGAATAAAGTTACCCCACCTCAGGCCTCCATGTCCCTCCTGGCAGGAATGAAGAGGGACTCCAGTCTCATACCCCAACCTACCATGCTCCAACCTCAGCCTGCCCAGCCTTCTAGTCCGGAGTCTTGGGGCAGTCTCCGCATGCACTGGATGCTTACCTCAGTCACCACGAGTAGCCCTGACTTCCCAGGATAAACCCTGTCTCCTGCAGATTTAATCCTCCACATCTCTGCATTCCCCCTTTTGTCTTCTTCCTTGACCGCTTCAGCTCCTGAGTGACCATTCTGCTCTCTGTAATGGCCAGTCCACTAGGTAGCAAAGTCACCTGTGTGCTGAACCTCTCAACATGGCCTTTACCTTTGTGCTCTAATCAGAACCTGCCTGCCCCTTGAGGGTACTGCTGCCCCAGCGCCCTCCGACATGGTGGTCCCCTCTCTCACACAGTGCCTCTCTTTGCTGACCATTCTGCACCCCTCCCCTTTCCTAAAAAAACCACCTTTGAATCTCAGGTCATCAGGCTGTACTCCTGGGCTTCTGGGTCACACCCCTTTATTTCTGGAAGCTTTTAGTTCCTGGCCTGCTGTCACTCTCTTCAACATGATTCTTGTCATAACTCTTGGTGATTTCAGTAGCTGATCCCTCCGGTACCTTGCCCTTTCATTTCCTTCGTGGTCTTCCATTTTACCTCAGCCTCTCCACTGATCAGATCTTAGACCTTGTTGCTACCAAGCACCTCTCCTCCTCTGTGACCTCAGCACTTTAAATATCCTGCCCTCTTAGCTCTTTTCATTCTCTTCAGAATCCTGATGCTAACTGTCCTTCACTTCTTTGTGCCTGTGCTTTCTCCTTCGCCCAGCACGAATTCCATGCTCAACTACTGTAACAGTCCCTTCACAGTCTTCCTTAACTCCCTCGTCATGTTCACCTGGCAAATCCCACCTCGGACTAAACGCAGTTCTTTGCCTTCTCCGTGCCTGTACCTTCGCTACCGAAAGCCATCAGGAAGACACAATACCATGCTCAACTGTTTCACCTGAAGTTCATGACCAGTAACTGCAAGTGGGCCCTTGATGCTTCCTGACAGTCATACAACATTTCTGGGTCCACGTCACTCCCCCACTGCCCTAGGCCACTATTCTGTAGCTTCTGTCTTAATTCTGTGGTATCTCCTTCTCAGTTTTGGGGTTCAGCTGATGATCCTTTCTGCCCTCTGCCAGGAGAACAGGTAAGTTCCAGAGAGCCTGGGTGACACGTGGGGAAGACAAGTGGAGCCAAGTCGGGCCCAGAATAGCTGCGGCCACCTCGTCTTGCCCATCTACCTTCCAGCTTGTGGTATCTGGTTTTCCACCACCATATTCTCAATCACTAACACTAAGGACTTCCACTACTAAGGTTCACCCCACAGCAACCCACTTCTGGTTCCTAATGCTGTGTGGGCCAGTGCTCAGTTGCTGACGGCAGATCCAACTCCACTAGTTTAAGTGCAAAGTGATTTGTCACATATTCCTAGTTAACTTACAGAATTTCCAAGAGGGAACCAAGGTAGAATGTCCCATAGGCAGAAGCCAAGAAAAATAACCAACAATGACAGTACCAAATGGTTCTAGTGGAAACCCAGTTGCTGCTGGTGTCTGCTACTGGACTGTCCCCTACTCCTGTTGAAGAGAGGGATTGGACCACCAGGAGGTTTCTACATATTCTGGAGAAAAAGCAAGTACCTGCACAACTATTTTGGTAGGAGACCATAGGGCACCGTGATCTTCTGTCTTCTGCAAGGGTGCACCTGCCACTGAAGTTGGTTATATATGTACATCTGTGTAGCAAGGGCTTCTGGGAAATACTTTTTAGATTCTACCTGGGGAAATGAGCTTTATAAGGTGGAGAAGTCCTAAAATGGGGAAAGGATTTTCAGAATATTTTGGGCAGCCATAAAATATTGGATATCCATTACAGGCACAGAAGATGATTGAAATGACTGAGAGGGATCACTCTACTCATGGGTGGGGAAGATCAGTACCATCAAGATTTCAACTTTTGCCAAATGAATTTATAAATTAAAAGCAATTTCAACCAAAATTGCAAAGGGGATTGTGTATGGGACCTGACAAACTGATGCTTAAGTTTATATAGGAGAGCAAAGGACAAAGAATAGTGAAGACAATTTTGAAGAGCAAGGTGGGAGATTTTGTTCTTCCAGATATTAAATATCATGATCATCGAAAAGAACAAAACAAAGGAAAACTCCCCAAAATCTAAGTTATAAAAATAAATACACTGTAATATGATTTGCATAAATTAAAAAAATTAAGCCAAAAATACACCTTTTAGTAATATATAAATTTTATACAAAATATACATACAAAATACGAAGTTATAGAGAAATGAGATCTACAAGCATCAGTGGCATAGGATCCTCCTTCATTTCTCTCTTACTATTTTTCTCATTTTGTCCCCAATGCCCAGAACCCAGTCCCAAATGCTGCTCACCAGTTGTCCAACACTCTTCACTGTTGCCATCTCTTTCTTGTCTGAAAACAAGTCAGATATTTTGTTTCTAAAATATCTTGAGTTAGGGGCACCTGGGTGGGTGGCTCAGTTGGTTAAGCATCTGCCTTCTGCTCAGGTCATGATCCCAGGGTCCTGGGATTGAGTCCCACATTGGGTTCCTTGCTCAGCCGGGAGCCTGCTTCTCCCTCTGGCTGCCACTCCCCCTGCTTGTGCTTGCTCTCTCTCTCTCTCTCTCTGACAAATAAATAAAATCTTAAAAAAAATACCTTGAGTTAATGATCTCAAAGTATGAAATGTGGTTTTTTAATCTCTCTGTAAGTAGATCAGTACTAGTATCTTACTTCATGACTGTCCAGCAGTTACGTAACTTGCTTTAAACTAAAAATCATATAATTTTAGGGGTCCCTGGGTGGCTCAGCTGGTTGAGTGTCTGACTCTTGCTTTTGGCTCAGGTCACGATCTCAGGGTCATGAGATTGAGCCCCAAGTTGGGCTCCACACTCACTGGGGAGGCTGCTTGAGATTCTTTCTTCTGCCCCTTCCCCCACTCACGCTTGTGGGCTCTCTCTGAAATAAATAAATCTTTAAAAATCATTTAATTTTAAAAGCCAGATGATTGTGTTGCTTAAAGAAAACATTTTTTTAAGGATTTTATTTATTTTAGAGAGAGAGAGTGAGCTTGAGTGTGCATGCAGGGGGGAGGGGCGGAGGGAGAGGGAGAGAAAGAATCTCAAGCAGACTCCCCAGTGAGTGTGGAGCCCAACTTGGGGCTCAATCTCATGACCCTGACATCATGACCTGAGTCAAAGTCAAGAGTCAGATGCCTAGGGGCGCCTGGGTGGCTCAGTCGTTAAGTGTCTGCCTTCGGCTCAGGGAATGATCCCAGGGTCCTGGGATCGAGCCCCACATCGGGCTCCTCCACTGGGAGCCTGCTTCTTCCTCTCCCACTCCCCCTGCCTGTGTTCCCTCTCACTGGCTGTCTCTCTCTCTGTCAAATAAATAAGTAAAATCTTAAAAAAAAAAAAAAAGAGTCAGATGCCTAATTGAGTGAGCCATCCAGGTGCCCCTAAAGAAAACTTTTTGTTAGTCTCATTACATGAAGCCCAATTATAAGACTGGCTCATGTCTTTCTCTTAAATCAATCAGTAATCAATGTTATAACTTTATTTCTGCCGATCTACTTGCTAATTACAGTGAATTTATGGTGTTACAGGAAATTTTAATTGGCCCAAAAGTTTCAATCTACTCCTTTTTGCTACCTCTACAAGGACACCTTGGATTTTAATAATGATAAAAATAGATACTTTGGTGGTCTATCAAATATTTAATATTTAAGCACAGTATGTTGCATGCGAGGCTTCCTATCTCAGGTTTGTATAAAAAGAAGCTCCAGAGATGGTAAAGGACCTTTCGCAAGGTCACAGTAGTTGGGGACAGAAGTGAAATATTTTGATGCCCGCTTTCAGCTCTTGACGTTAACTTTCAAAGGAAAACGGTCACAAGTACATGATTTTTAGTCTATCAAGTAATCCCTTACGGGGCAGAGATTTTTTTCTTGCCCTTGTTTTGCAGGCCATCTTTGCAGTTCAGTTCTAATTTGTTTGTTGTCAGTGACTACTAGCAGATCGCTTAATTAATTGTAGGAGCAATGTCCATTAGACTGTCGAAGTGTAAATAATGAATCTGAGCCGTAGAGGCAGCAGAAATCTGAAGCCACATTGTGCCTGTTCCTGAGAAGAGAGGTTCTCTTTACAGGTGCTATGTTCTGGGAATGGGTCAATTTTCTTGTACTTCTCAGGTCTCTCATTTTCCATAAACAGGATAGCTAGTTGTTTTATCAACATTGAGGTGTCTCCACTTGTATAAATTGTCCACTTTTAATTTCTTGATCATATAAAGCAGGCTTTTTTTTTTCAACTTTTTGTTTTTTAAGTAAGCTCTGCGCCCAACAATGGGGCTTGAACTTACAACCCCCAGATCAAGAGTTACATGCTGTACTACTGACTGAGCCAGCCAGGTGCCCTGCATATAAAGCAGCTCTTAAAACTAAAAACATTGTTTTTCTAATTATAGAAAAAATACATACTTAGAGCAAAAATCTTATCTAGAAAAGCACCATGTCCTGAATTTCATCACTTTTAATACTTTGGTATACACACAAACATGTACCTGATGGCACAATCACACACACACGCATACACAAATTATATGCATATCCTATCATAGCCTCCTTTTCTCAGCAGAATACCATGTGCATGTCCTAGTCAACAATTATTATGTGTATTAGCTGCATAATATTCCACTGCATGGGTTTATATTCTTTACATAACCAGTTATTATTGAACATGCAGGATATTTCCATTTTGAATCTCTTAAATACTTTGATGAACATCTAGTACAGACATAATTGTTACAGTCATTATTTTTTTAGTTTATTTCTGCCTACTTTTTTTTTTTTTTTTTAAAGATTTTATTTATTTATTCGACAGAGAGAGAGACAGCCAGCGAGAGAGGGAACACAAGCAGGGGAAGTGGGAGAGGAAGAAGCAGGCTCATAGCGGAGGAGCCTGATGTGGGGCTCGATCCCGGATCGCCAGGATCACGCCCTGAGCCGAAGGCAGACGCTTAACCGCTGTGCCACCCAGGCGCCCCTATTTCTGCCTACTTTTTGAAGATAAATGGAATATTTTCAATAAAGTAGGGGTCCCTTTTGTTCTTCTCTTTCCTATTTGCCTCTTCCATTATTTCTCCAGAGTTAATCCATGAATAATAAAAAGTTGATGTAGGTGGAAGAGTCCCAGGGACACTAGAGACAGTTATGCGATGTACAACCAGGTATGTACTTCTCTGTTAGTCTCTGTGGGTTATTAGTCTCTCTCTTATTCAGCAACTTGCCTTTTTTCTCTATCATTATGCTTGAGTGATATTACTAGAGGACTGTGGTTCAGCAAAATGAGGGAGTGAACCAAAAGAAATATTTAGGGGCAGCTGGGTGGCTCAGTCATTTAAATGCCTGACTCTTGGTTTCAGCTCAGTCATGATCTCACGGTCACGGGATTGAGCCCTGTGTCAGGTTCCCTGCTCAGCACCAGAGTCTGCCTCAGAATCTGTCTCTCCCTCTCCCTCCTCTTCTGTCCCTCCCCTCACTTACATGTGCTCTCCCTTTCTCTTTCAAATAAATAAATAAAATCTAAAAAAAAATATTTAGAGTCCAGGAAATGCGGGATCCAACATTCATAGAATAGTGAAGGGCTGGGAAGATGGTCATACACTTGTCTTAGTCACCAACGAGTTCAAATTGGAGTAGGATGATGAAAAATTGTGGGAGTTAGGGCTCTAGGAAAAAAGGAAAACAAAATATCCTCATTCCAGTCACATTATTATACAGTGTTAGAATGCCAAGGATAAAGAAAAGATCCTAGGGGTTTCTGGGGGTGGGAGGTGATGGGGAACAGGTCATACGTCAAGGAACTGGAATCAGGATGACATCAGATTCCTCACTGGCAATATGGGATGATCCAAGATAGTGGAGCAATTCCTTTAAAATTGAGAAAAATTATTTTCAAACTAGAATTCAATTCCTAGCCAAACTATCCATCAAAAGTAAATTAATATGGGGCACCTGGCTGGCTCAGTTGGTAGAGCATGTAATTCTTGATCTTAGAGTCATGAGTTTAAGCCACTTGTTGGGTGTAGAGCTTACTTAAAAAAAAGAAAAGTTAACGCAAGTAGAATGTCAGGCGCTAACTGATAAATGTACCGGGAGTGCTGAAGTTGCAAAATCATTTTACAACCATTAAAATAAAGATAGGTTCAGTTAAGAATCTTCAATGGGGAGGGGCGCCTGGGTGGCACAGCGGTTAAGCGTCTGCCTTCGGCTCAGGGCGTGATCCCGGCGTTATGGGATCGAGCCCCACATCAGGCTCCTCTGCTATGAGCCTGCTTCTTCCTCTCCCACTCCCCTTGCTTGTGTTCCCTCTCTTGCTGGCTGTCTCTATCTCTGTCAAATAAATAAATAAAATCTTTAAAAAAAAAAAAAGAATCTTCAATGGGGAGATGTAATGAGAATTAGAATATTTGTGTAGTCTTAAGATGTTTAACCACAGAAAGATTAAAAGTTGCAAGAGAAAGCACAGTAAGAGTCTAGAAATGAATGATCAAAATTACCACCACCAGGGGCACCTGGGTGGCTCACTCAGTTACGTGTCTGCCTTTGGCTCGGGTCATGATCACAGGGTCCTGGATAGAGCCCCGTGTCATTGTCCGCCTGGCTCCCTGCTCAGTGGGGAGTCTGCTTCTCCCTCTCCCTCTGCCCCTCCCCCACCTCATGTTCTCTCTCTCAAATAAATAAATAAAATCTTAAAAAAAATACCACCACCAATGAGGGGCCCATGGAAATTATGTCCTCTGTACATCACTTATGAGTATTCTAGCATGAGTTGAATATCCTGAATCTGACAAGGAAGCATGAGAGAAAGCCAAAGCAGTGTGTATTCTATTAAAAAAGGAGTTTTACTCGTACAAAAGAGACAAAAGTAAGTGGCCTTTTGGCACTGTCATGTCTGGATGTGGTATTCAGAGCTCCCACAACCACCTTCTGAGTCAGTGGGAAGCCAGACAAGGTGAAAGGGCTGAGCCCAGAGAGTCCCAGAGAAGTGGAGTCCTGATGACACTACACTTTGGAAGTATCTTTAAAAATAAAATTAACACAAAATAATATAAAGATAAAAAATAGAAAACTACTTATTTCTGTCTGAATTCTTCAGTCATTACTGTGAACAGAGCGTACATTATTTAGGATTCTCTCTGTGCGTATAATTTTTAAATATATGCGTGCGCGTATGTACACATACACACATACAATTTTTTATAACTCCTAATGGAATCACACTATATATAGATCAGCACTTCTCAAACTCAAATGTGCTTAAGAATTATCTGGAGGATTTTTTAATCACCTGGTGCTCATCACAAGTGCACTCCTTAATCCTCATCACCTATTTCCCCCATCCTCCCACCCACCTCCCCTCTGGTAACCATCGGTGTGTTCTCTATAGTTAAGAGTCTGTTTCTTGGTTTGCCTCTCTCTCTTTTTATCCCCTTTGCTCATTTGTTTTGCTTCTTAAATGCTACATAAAAAAAAAAACCCTCCACATATGAGTGAAATCATATGGTATTTATTCGTCTTTCTTTGAATGACTTCTTTCTTTTTTTTTTTTTTAAAGATTTTATTTATTTGACAGAGAGAGAGACAGCCAGCGAGAGAGGGAACACAAGCAGAGGGAGTGGGAGAGGAAGAAGCAGGCTCATAGCAGAGGAGCCCGATGTGGGGCTCGATCCCATAACTCCGGGATCACGCCCTGAGCTGAAGGCAGATGCTTAACGACTGAGCCACCCAGGCGCCCCTGAATGACTTATTTCACTTAGCATTATACTCTAGCTCCATCCGTGTTGTTGAAAATGGCAAGATTTCATTGTTTTTATGGCTGAGGAATATTCCATTGTGTGTATGTGTGTATAAGCACATCTTTATCCGTTCACCAATCAATGGGCAACATTTGGGCTCTATCCATAGTTTGGCTATTGTTGATGCTGCTGCTATTAACATTGGGGTGCATGTATCCCTTTGAATCCCTTTGAATTAGTATTTTTGTATTCTTTGTGTAAATACCTAGTAGTGTGATTACTGGATCATAGGGTAGTTCTATTTTTAACTTTCTGAGGAAACTCCATGCTGTTTTCCACAGTGGCTGCACCAGTTTGCATTCCCACCAACAGTGCGTGAGGTTCCTTTTTCTTCACATCCTTGCTAACACCAGCTGTGTGGGTTTTTTTTTTTTTAAGATTTATTTGAGAGAGAAATAGAGAGAGCACGAGCAAGGGGGGAGAGGCAGAGGGAGAAGCAGACTCCCCGCTGAGCAGGGACCCTGAGGTAGGGCTCGATCCTAGGATCATGACCTGAGCTGAAGGCAGATGCTCAATTGACTGAGCCACCCAGGTGCCCCTTGCCTGCTGTTTCTTGTGTTGTTGATTTTACCCATTCTGACAGGTGTGAGGTGATATCTCATTGTAGTTTTGATTTGCATTTCCCTGATAATGAGTAATGTCAAGCATCTTTTCATGTGTCTGTTGGCCATCTGGATGTCTTCTTTGAAGAGATGTCTGCTCAGGTCTTCTGACCATTTTTTAATTGGATTATTTGATTTTTGGGTCTGGAGAACTTCTTAAACACAGATTACTAGGTGCTGTCCTTAGAGATTGCCACACCGCAAGGATTACAGCTCAGTCCACCCAAGTACTAGTGAACAAGTGATCTGGAGTTCTGCCACCTCAGACCCTCTGAATATGCATGAGTCCCTATCCCTCCCACATCTCTTCCTGTTCATAGGGGAACAGCTGTCTTCATTCTAGAACCCCCCCCTTCATCCAGAAAAACACAAAGCCTGCATTGCATCCTCTCCCCAGTCTAGTTAATTCTCTCAATAAACTTATACTTTTAATAGCAAATCCCTGTGGTACCTGGGTGGCTCAGTTGGTTAAGTATCTGCCTTTGGCTTGGTTCATGATCCTGGGGTCCCGGGATTGAGCCCCATGTCCTCCTCCCTGCTCAGCGGGGAGTCTGCTTCTCTCTTTGCCTCTGCCCCTCCTCTACTTGTGCTCTCTCTCTCTCTCAAATAAATAAAATCTTTAAAAAAAAATTAATAGCAAATCCCTGCTTCTAAACAAACGTATTGTTTTACACAGCAGTAGGCTCCAATTTGCTTTGTCTTTTTTTTTTTTTTAAAGAAACAAGAGCTTATTAACTGCCCCCAGAGGGAGAGGAAAATTCAGATTTTAGTATCCAAGATATCTAGCTACTCTCCTGGGGAGGAAAAAAATGTTCACTCCTTGACGATTGACAGCAGCAAAACCAAGAAAACAAATCACAAGCCACTTTCTTAATCAGCCTGCCACATCCATGCTATGCCAGATGTTGCAGTAAGCTCGGGTATGTCCTCGGAGGAGCCTTTGAGTAATGTTTTCTGCCTTGTCCTTGACTGATTTACCATGTTCTTTACAACATATTTCCCCCCTAAATGATGGCATACTCAGTCTGTTTGATTTTCTACCTACTCCCAAATGGAGGTCCATTACAGAGATAGTGAGAACAGGTTGGCAGAGACCTCCAGGGAATATCAACCAAACTGGATCTAAAACAATAACTGTTCCTTAGAGACGGACCTGTTTTAAGATGCAGCGGTGCTTCCCTAACACTAGTAAGATTCATGACAGTGGATGACACATTGGTAGGTTTATTAAATTCATTCATTCATTCTCTTAAAAATATTTATTGGGTGCTTACTATGTACCAAGCCCTGCACAGGACTGGAGACATGATGTGGACAAGTCCTCACCCTCCTGAATGTTACAATCCTTTGTGGGAGACAGATTGTAGGACAAATAATTGAACATATTACTGTAATTTTGGTAAGCACTTGAAGGAAAGGTATGGGGTATTGTGAGAGAGGCCAGGGAAGGGGAGGGCTTGAGATAGGAAGGCACATGAAATTCAAATTCATTTGAGGGGTGCCTGGCTGGCTCAGTCGGAAGAGCATGTGACTTGATCTTGGGGTCGTGAGTTTGAGCTCCACGTTGGGTTCAGAGATTACTTAAATAAATAAATCTTTTTTTTTTAAAGATTTTATTTATTTATTTGACAGAGAGAGAGACAGCCACTGAGAGAGGGAACACAAGCAGGGGGAGTGGGAGAGGAAGAAGCAGGCTCCCAGCAGAGGAGCCTGATGTGGGGCTCGATCCCAGAACGCCGGGATCACTCCCTGAGCTGAAGGCAGACGCTTAACGACTGAGCCACCCAGGCGCCCCTTAAATAAATAAATCTTTAAAAAAATCATATTCATTTGAAATACTGAAGGAAATCTAGTGTGGCTGGAATAATAAGTGAGGGATGGAGGAAACACAAAGTATGAGTCATTTTACTTATTAGGATTTTTTGAAGGATTTTTTGAAGGTCTATCCTAAAGAAGATAAATGTGGTGCCTGGACTATTTTTACCCACCCATTTTATTTTGAAAATTGTTAAAGCTCAGAATGTCTGGGTGACTCAGTTAGTTAAGCATTTGCCTTCACCTCAGGTCATGATCCCAGAATTCTGGGATTGAGTTCCGCTCTGGCTCCTTGATCAGGGGGGAGCCTGCTTCTCCCTCCACCTGCTCCTCCCCCTGCTTTTGTGTTCTCTCTCTCACTCTCTGACAAATAAATAAAATCTTTAAAAAAAAAGAAAAATTGTTAAAGCTCTAGAAAGTTGAGAGAATGGTACAATGAACACCTGTATACCTTCCATATAGTCAACAATTAACATTTTTTTCACATTCGTGTTGTCTATCTTCATACATATGTATGTAGACGCTTCCCTAAATCATTTGAAAGTAAGTCATAGACATCATGTTTCACCCCTGACTTTTTCAGCTGTATCTCCTGAGAATTTAAGGACATTCTACATAACCACAATATCATTTTCACACCCAACAAAATGTACCAACAATTTGGTAGTATCATCTGCTTTATAGTCCATTGAAAAATTTCCCCCAGATGTGTGTGTGTGTTTAATGATTTTTTTCTTTTTAATTTTTAAGTAATCGCTACAGCCAATGTGGGGCTTGAACTCACAACCCCGAGATCAAGAGTCATACACTCTAGCGACTGAGCCAGCCAGGTGCCCTGCCCCCAAATGTGTGTGTGTGTGTGTGTTTTTAAAGATTATTTATTTGTCAGATAGCACAAGCGGGGGAGCGGGAGGCAGAAGGAGAGGCAGGCTCCCCGCTAAGCAAGGAGCCTTATGCGGGACTTGATCCTAGGACTCCGGGATCATGACCTGAACCGAAGGTAGTCACTTAACCGACTGAGCCACCCAGGCATCCCCCAAATGTGTTTTTAAAGCTATTCCCCCCCCCCCCAATCCAGGATACAATTAGGTTTTTCCATGGATTTGGTGGTTATATCTCTTCTGAAATAGTCTTCTGCTTAAAAAAAAAAAGTGAAATTGACCTTTTTTAGGTTTTAATTTTATTTTAAAGTCCAGTATATTTAACATACAGTGTTATATTATTTCCAGGTGTACAGTACAGTGATTCAACAAATACTGATTTTTAAACACTGCTTTATTGAGGTCTATTTCACATATACATAATTCACCCATTTCCACGATACAGTTCAATGATTTTTCAAAACTGTACTGAGGGGTAAAAACATGACCTTTAATCAGTTTAACAATATTTTCCTCCTCCTAATAAGATACCCAAGCAACCACTAATCTACTTTCTGTCTCTATAAATTTGCTTTTTATGAACATTTCTTGTAAGTAAATTACAGTAAGTGGTCTCTTAGTGGCTTCTTTCACTAAGCACAGCATTTACCCATGATGCAGCATGTGTCAGTGGTTCATTCCTTTTTATTGCGGAGTTAATATTCCATTGTATGGTTATATCAAATTTTGTCCATTCACTAGTGGAAGGACATTCACTAGTTCTTTCCAGTTTTTGGCTATTATGAATAAAACTTCTATGAACATTCATGTATAAATCTTTGTATGGATGTATGTTTTCATTTCTCTTGGATAAATCCTTGGGAGTGGAATTGCTAGCTCTGATGCTAGTTTTAGGCTTCCATTTTTGAGAAGCTGCCAAGCTCTTTTTCAAAGCGGCTGCACCAACTAACGTTTCTATTATTAATGTCTGGGGGATCCTGTTTTGCCCCACCCTTGACAACGTCTGTTATTTATCTTTTTCATTCTAGCCATTCTAGCAGGTGTGAAATGGTATCTCATGTGAGTTTAACTTGTATTTCTCTGGTGACTGATGTTAAACATCTTTTCATGTGCTCATTAGTCATTTGTGTATCTACTTTGGTGAAATGTCTGTTCATGTCTTTTGCCCATTTTTTGACTGGGTCATTTGTCTGATTGAGTTGCAAGAGTTCTTTGTGTACTCTGGATACAAGTCTTTTATTGGATACATGTTTTGCAAATCTTTTCTCCCTGTTTGTTGCCTGTCCTTTCACTTTCTTAATGGTGTCCTTTGAAGTGCAAAAACTTTGGATTTTGGTGAGGTTTAATTTGTCTTTTTTTACTTATATGATTATGATTTTGGTATTGTATCTATGATATCTTTTCCTGACCTAATTTTTTCCTAACCTTGAAAATTTACTCCTATGTTTTCTTCTACAAGTTTTACTGCATTAGCTCTTATATTTAAGTCAATGGTCCATTTTTAGTTAATTTGAGTGAAATCAGTGTAGGTTTTGTGTAGATGCTCTTTTTCAGGTTGAGGAAGTTCCCTTCCCTTCCTAGTTGTTAAGAGTTTTTATAAAGAATAGGTGTTTGATTTTGTCAAATGTTTTTTCTGTGTCTATTAAGATTATTTTTTGTCCCTTTGTTTTATTAAGATGGTGTTAAATGTAACATATAATATAAAACATAATACAGTGTTATTAATATTGATTTTTGGATGCTAAATGGACCCTGCATTCATGGATAAGTCCCATTTGGCCATGGTATATAATCTCATATATGTTGTTAGATTCAGCTTGCTATTACTTTGTTGAGAATTTTTACATCTATATTCATGAGGGATACTGGTTTATAGTTTTCTTTTCTTGTGATGTCTTTGTCTGATTTTGGCTTAGAATGATCCTAGCCTCAATAGAATGAATTAGGAAGTGTTCTTTTATCCTTTATTTTCTGAATTTGTGGAATATCAGTATGAATTTCACCAGTGAAAGCCATCTGGGATTTTTTTGTGTGTGCGGAAAGATTTTGAGTGGCTAATTCATTGTCTTTACGTGTTATAGATCTATTTAGGTGTTCTATTTTTTCTTGAATCAGTTTTTGTATTTTGTGATTTCTTAAGAATTTGGACAAATTTCTCCCAGGTTATCTAATTTGTAAACATTAAGTTGTTTGTAGTATTCCCTTTAATTTCTGAGGGGTCAGTGGTAATGTCCCCTCTTTCATTACTAATTTTTGTGATCTGTATCATCTCAGTTTCTTAGTGCAGGTAAAGATTTGTTGATTTTGTTGATCTTTTCAAAGAATCAATATTGGTTTCATTAATTTTCTCTGTTTTTTGTTTTCCATTTAATTAATTTCTGCTCTTATATTTATTACTTCCTTCCTTATGCTTACCTTCAGTTTTTGTTTGCTCTTTTTCTGGATTTTTAATTAGTTAATTAAAAGTATTTATTTATTTGTTTGAGAGAGAGTGTGTGTGCTTGAGCAGAGGGGAGGGGCAGAGGGAGAGGGTGAGGGAGAAGCAAACTCCCTGCTGAGTGCAGAGCCCTATGCAGAGATCACAACCCGAGCCAAAATCAAGAGTTGGATACCCAACCGACTAAGCCACACTGGTGCCCCTTTTTCTGGATTTTTAAAATGAAAGATTAGATCATTGATTTGAGATCTTCTCTAATACAGACATTTTCTTTTCTTCTTTTCTAATATATGCATTTAAAACTATTTCTTTCTAAGCACCACTGTAGCATATCCCATACATTTTAGTATGTTGTGTTTTTATTTTCATTCAGATCAAAACACTTCCTAATTTCATGTGTAATTTCTCCTTTAACCCATGGGTTAGAAAATGTGTTCATTAATTTCAAAATATTATTGCATTTCCAAAATTCCTTTTGTTTTTTATTTCTTTTCTTTTTTTAAAAAAGATTTTATTTATTTATTCGACAGAGATAGAGACAGCCAGGGAGAGAGGGAACACAAGCAGGGGGAGTGGGAGAGGAAGAAGCAGGCTCATAGCAGAGGAGCCTGATGTGGGGCTCGATCCCATAACGCCGGGATCACACCCTGAGCCGAAGGCAGACGCTTAACCGCTGTGCCACCCAGGCGCCCCTGTTTTTTATTTCTAACTGAACTCCATTATGGTTGGAGAGCAAGCTCTGCATGATTTAAATGATCTTAAACTCATTAAGACTTGTTTTATGGCCTAGCATATGGTCTATCATGGAAAATGTTCCATATGTGCTTTAAAAGAATGTGTATTATGCTTTTGTTGAGTGGACTGTTGGATAGATGTCTTTAGGTCAAGTTGGTTCAGTGTTCTTCAGTTCTTCTATGTCCTTGCTGATTTTCTGTCTGATTTTCCATCAGTCAGTGAGAGTGAAGTATTGAATGATTATGATTGAATTGTCTCTTTCTCTTTCAGTTCTGTCAGTTTTAATTTTGGAACTCTGTTGTTAGGTACATATATATGTATAATTGTTATTTCTCTGATGAATTGAGCTTTTTATCATTATAAAATATCTTTTTGTCACAAGTAACATTTTTTAATCTTGAAGCCTATTCTGACATTCCATAGCTACTTCAACTCTGTATGATTACTGTTATTTTATTTGTGGTTGCCCTAGGTTTTACAGTTAACATCTTAAAACTGTGGCCTACTTGTGTCTGCAGGGGGCACTCCTAGGACACATGCCACACTCTATTTCCCTCACCCTAGAGAAAAGCTCCTTCAGCACCTTTGATTCCTCAGTCCCTTTGGGAGTTGGCTCAGGAAATTTGGGCACCTGGGCCCTGGACTCACTATCTGGGCCTGGGAAAATCACCCCTTACCTGCGCTGCGCCTTAATTTATTCTTGGGCCCTTGGGTTGCTGGGTTAGTGTTTGTTTTCTGTTTTTTTTTTTTATTTTTAAGCTTAATTTTTTCTAGTTTTAAGGAATAATTGACATATATCACTCTATAAGTTTAAGGTGTATAGTGATTTTATTTACATGTACTGTGAAATGATGTTGTTTTGTGCTAATAAAAGGGTAGTTAATCACTCCCCTCCAAAAAGAGAGTTGTCCCTCAGGGTTAATTTGTATGGGCACTTCCTCAGGGTATTAACTTTTTCCTTCAGTCTCTGTATTGCCTGTATCCTGGAAGTTTGTCTAGAGGTTTGATTAGGTTCTGGTAACATCTCTGGCAAGAACACTTCATGGTGGGGCACTTGGCTGGCTCAGTTGGTAGAGCATGCAACTTTTGAGCCCTGTGTATGGTGTAGAGTTTACTTAAAAAACAAACTAACAACAACAAAAAAGTTCATGGCAATGCTGTATCCTTCCAGCTCCAGCCCAGAAATCAACGATTTTTCCAAGTAGTCCTGGTGTGGGGAAAGGTATTTAGAAACCAAGAGCTGGGAACTAGATTTCTTGTGTTATCTTGAACATGGATTGTGCAAAGCTGGGATTTGATGTTTACTCCAGTTCATGGGTGTGGGGTTGTTGGACTTTTTACATGGCTTTCCAGCTCTCTCTTCATGTGGAAACCCAAACTGAATGATAAGTGATCCTGTGCTCTTGGTGCTGAAAGATGGTGATCAAGAGGCATCGACTGTTGGTTCTCATTTGAACTTGTAACCATCATGATGTTTTGTTGTAGTTGTTACTGTTGTTTTAGTATAAATAAAAAGTAAATAATCTATGATTACCTGACATATCTAATTCATACAGCTCTCTCATTCCAAATAATGGACATGTTGCCTGACATGTTGAAGGCTTTCAATAAGTGCTTTTTGAATAAATAAATTACGAAAGCATCATTGTACAAATAGTTATTGCCTTCATCATAACTCAAGCTGTAGCTTAATGTCACCAGAAGGCTAAGCAGTAAATATATAGAGATTCATGAGCTATAAATTATAAAACAGAACTCACAACATATTAAAATACAGATAAATGATATCTACAGAGCCTAGTTTGTTTAAAATTGAACAAACTATTCCCATAATTATAGGATTACTTTCAGAACATGGAGTAAAAATTATCTTAAAACATTAGGGAAATGTATATTGGTAGATAAATGTCATTAGCAAAGGGAAAATGAGCAGTGTGAGAAGCAGTGAGTTTATTCTTTCTTTTCTTTTTTTTTTTTTTAAGATTTATTTATTTATTTGAGGGGGGGAGCACTAGAGCACGAGTGGGGGAGGGGCAGAGGGAGACAGAGAATCATCTTAAGCAGGCTCTATGCCCAGTGTGGAGTCCGACGCTGGGCTCTATCTCATGACCCTGAGACCATGACCTAAGCCAAAACCGAGTCTGATGCTTAACCAACTAAGCCACCCAGGCTCCCCAAGTTTATTCTTTCTTTGTTGGTGGGGATGTGGGCAATATTAGGCATTGTTTGCAACTTTATTTTACCTGCACCCAGATTCCAAGCAAGTGACATTTCTAAGAAAAAGTGGTATTGTCATGCGAGTGAGCACAACATTAGCTACAGAAATAAAGGGGAAAAAAGCAAAGATGATTTGAGTCATTTCAGTTCATCCAGCTGGACACACAAAAATCAAAAAATAGTTCAGTTTGTTGCTGTCAGGATCAGCTGAGAAGTTTTACCCCACTTGAAATGAGATCCACACAGATTCAACAATTAACAGTTTCTATATTTGATTATTCTCTCGCTCTCTCTAGACTGATAGATAGACAGGCATATATACACCCACAGTGTTTTTTTTTTTCCTTGAACCATTTGAGTGTAAGTTGCAGACATCATATCCCTTCACCCTTAAATACTTCCATGGGTATATCCAAGAGCAAGAACATTTTCTTATGTAACCTCAACATAGTTGTCATATTCAGGAAATCTAATATTGAGCCAATACTATTTTCTAATTTATTGTCTACATTCCAATTCACCAATTATTTCATTAGAGTTGTTTACAGATATTTTTATTTCTAACCCAGGATCACACATTGCATTTGGCTTTCATGCCTCTCTAGGGTTTTTAAATTTGGAACACTTCCCCAGCCTTTCTTTGTCTTGCATGACTTTGACATTTGACACAGCTTGGGTGTCTCTGAAGTTTTCTCATTATTAGGTTCTGATTATGCATTTTGGCCAGAATATCCCAGAAGTGATATCGTGTCCTTCTCAGTGCACCTTATCATGAGGCGTACATTGTGGGCTGATTTCATTATTGATGATACAAACATCAGTCATTTGTTAAGGTGATGTCCATTGGATCTTTCCACTGTTAACTTATCATTTTTTCCTTTTGTAGTTAATAAGTACTTTCGTGGGAGAATTTTGGGTTTATTCAAATATTCTGCTCCTTATCAAACTTTCACCTATTTTTGCCTGAATCATCACCCTGATTTTTAAATATAGATGATATATACCTGTCTGTATAGTCTGGGGAGCATAAGACAGAACTTTAATCAAGTTTTATAATTCTATTAAATTATCCTTGGCAGGTGAAATGGCTGCAGAATGCCATTTCTGAAGCAAACTTCAGACTGTTTATTCAGTAGACTGACAAATAAGCTAATCAAGTGAAAGCTGCCAGATATTTTTAAACAGACTATAAACAACACCAGGGGAAGAAAGAATCAATTCCAGCTGAGACTGGAACCTCTGAGTCCTCAGGTGATGATTTTCCTGCTGCTCAGAACCAGGTACACCTTGACGAAGATGACCCTCCAGATGGTCGTCATTATTCTTAGGACTGGGAAGACCCTTTATCCCTCCGTTGATTTACTGAGTGGTTATTTAAAAATGTACTTAGTTTCCAAGGCTGAGGTTCTTTCTTAGGGAGAAGCTTCAGTTCTTCATGAAGACTCTTTAGATTTGTAAGGGAGGTGTGCTGGCCACGCCCACACTGGTGTCCCTCCAATGCCTGACATTGAAGGGCAGAGAGGTCCCTGCTGCACCTGGAGAGCTGGGTTAAGGCTTTCTCTGGCTCACTGCATACAGTGCTTTGACTCCTCTCAGGTGAGAACACTTGTTTTATATTCATTGGTCCTGTGTGGTATGGCTCCTTCACACACATCATATGAAAAAATGGTGGTTCAGAAAGAAGATCCCAAATTGGGTGATTTGTCAGTGATGAAGTCCTGCTGGGCTTTCCTAAGTATCTGTGGCTCTAGGTTGGAATTATTCTCACAGCTAAATAATGGGACAGTTATTTTCATTCATTTCTTCACTGGCAGGGAGAATTAATGCCTATGGGCTTGCATGAAGATTTACGTACAAGGAGAGTCTCCATAGCATTTGTCATAAAGAAAACTGATGACCAGAATAAATGTTCCTCAAGCTAAAAAAATAACTACCATGATGTCAAGAGATAAAACCTAGTTTTTGTTGAAATATAACTATTATGCAATGAAATGTACATATCTGAAATAATTGCTGAGTTTTGACAATTGTATATACCCATGTATCATCACTAAGCCAAGGCATAGAACATTTCAGTCACTTCAAAAAGTTCCCTCCTGTTCCCTTCCAGTGAATAGAGAGAGGCAGCCACTATTCTGATTTTTATCACAACTTTTCCCTTCCAGGTATCCATTATTCTAACCTGTATCTCGAAAGGTTGGTTTTCTATTTGATCTTTATACAAACGGCATCATATAGCATGTATTCTTTTGGGGTCTGGTTTCTTCACTCAACATTGTCTGTGAGATTCATAATTGGTTTCTTAAATTGCTGTGTACTATTCCCCAATATTATTTTGAAGCAAATTCCAGACATCCTATCATTCCATTCATAAATATTTCAGTTGGTAACTCTAAAACGCAAGTAGTTTCAAAAGACCCTACATTAGCACATCTAAAAAAATTAGCACAAATTCTCTGACATACTTCTGATTCTCTGGTTGGTGGGAATGTTGGGGGTTTTGGTCCAGGCTGAATCTGAAACACAGGGAATTGGGAACTTGCTGAAGGCAAAGGGATGTGGAGTGGGACAAAAGCATTTATGAACCTTTAGTGGGGTGCTGGGAAGGGAAAATCACAGAGCAAGAGGGAGGAGGAGGATGACATAATCCCGTGGTCAGGATGGGTCAGGAACACTGAGGGCTGGGAGCTTGCTAAATGTATATGGAAGAAATGAGTGACAATGTCAGTGACTGTGGATGGCAAGATACCCTGTTCTCTACTCCTTTTATTTTTGATTTCCAGCTGCCAAACCACATACCTTAAGAAGCATTTATTCCCCGTAAGTGTGTTTATTATGGTTGAAGATTCAACTAGCTTGCCTTAGTACATACAATATCTCTCAACCCCAAATACCTTTCTTTCCCCCTTTGTTTAAAAGAGTCTTATTCACATACCCACCCCCTCTTTTTGTTGGAATTTAATTTGACTGGAAGAGATCGATCTCTTCTCCCAGGTTATTGTGACTGTGCCTGCATCCTGTCTTTTCTTGCTCATTAAAACCTGTTCTTTCCCATTTTAATTTCCTCTTCCAGAAATGGTGTGTATCAGCCCAATCCAACATGCAAATCAGTAACAGCACATTTCATTTTCTTGGTATATTTCCCTGTGCTTGCCTCTGTTTCTGCTGCCCTCCTGCTGTTTTCCTGCCTGTGTGTTCTTTTATTCTGTTGATAGCTTTCATTTTGGCCTACCCTTCGCATCTGGCCCTGCACGCTGGGCTGTGGTTCTGCACTGCGGTTGGGCTGTTCAGCGATTGGACTCTTTCCAGCCCCCACCAAATGCTGTCGCTTTCTGTAGCAGGAAGATGAGCTTAGGATGTCTTTTACCGTGCCTCGAATGATATATTTTGCTTTGAGTGCAAAAGCCCATACCAACTTGAAATGCTGTCTGTGCTCTGTATTTAATAATAATAATGATGCTAGAAAAAGCCACAGACTTTTAGGGCCATCTTTGAGCAGAGTCCTCTCCCTCGGCCATTATTTTGCAATAATATTCCAAAAGGTCTATTGATATATCGCAAAGTGTCTTTGTGAATATTCTGTTCTGTTCTCCTAACATTTTTTCCATTTGCCATCACGTATCATTTTCCCCTTCCATAGGAGTGAAAATTTAAAAATTAGAGTTGTTGTATCTGATGACAGGATAAGTGTTCTCCAAACAAACAAAAAACCAAAAAAAAACAAAAACAAAAAAATCCCCCCAAACCAATAATCTATTATGATGGTAGGAGACTAAAGCTTTTATTGAAATATGATTAGCACACATTAAAATGCATATATTTTAAGCATTTGATGAGTTTTAACAATTGTGTACACCTGTGTACCACCACCAAAACAAGATATTGAACATTTCCATCTGCGGGATTGTTCCTGCCGGCCCCTTCTAGTCAATTCCTGCACCCAGATGCAGCCACTATCCTGATTTCTACCACCGCAGATTAGTTTTGCCTGTTCCTGACCATTGTGTAGATGCGTATGTGTGCTTTTGTGTCTGGCTTTCTTTTTCTTTTTTAGACCTAGCTTGTCTCTGTGTTCCATTCATGTATCTGTAGCCCATTCCCTTTAATAGCTGAATAGTAGCTCTTAAATTTGCTTTTCCATTCTTCTGTTGATGGGTTGTTGCATTGTGGGGACTATTTCGAATAAAGTCTTTATGAACACTTGTGAACGGGTGTGCGTGAGTGTGGCCGGAGACTCTGCGATGGGTACCCACAACCCCCTCCTGGTGTTCACACTCCTGTCCAGGCTCCTCCCCACGCATGTGGGCAGGACCTGAGACTTGCCTCTAACGCATGGAGTATGGCAAAGGGGATGGGATGTCGCTTCTGTGATTGTGTTACGAATGATTGTAGCTTCCATTTTGCTAGCAGACTCTATTGACTTTCTCGCTGGCTTTGATGAAGTAAGCTCTCTGTGAGGAGGTCCCCATGGCAAGGAAATGAGAGCAGACTCTGGCCAATAACCAGCAGGAAACTGAGGCCCTCAGTTGGGGGCCTGCAAGGAACTGAATCCTGCCAACAACCCCATGAGCTCAGAAGGGGGTCTTTCCGCAGTCAAACCTCAGAAGAGACCCCAACGCCTGGCGGGCCCCTTGATGGCAGTCTTGTGAGGCATGCTGAAGCAGAGGACCCAGGTAAGCTGTAGCCAGACTCCTGACCACAGAAGCTGTGAGATAATAACGATGCGCCGTTCCAGCTGCTGAGCTGGTGGTAATATTACACAGCAACAGATGACTAACAGAGTGGGCGTTGCTCTTATTTCTCTTGGATAAATATCTGTAAGTGGAATGCCTAGATCACACGGTCAGTGTACATTGAAATTTCCTTTTAAAGATTTTATTTATTTATTTGACAGAGAGAGAGAGAGAGAGAGAGAGCATGAACAGGGGGAGGGGCAGAGGCAGAGGGAGAAGCAGGCACACTGCTGAGCAGGGAGCCCGATGCAGGACTTGATCCCAGGACTCTGAGATCATAACCTGAGCCGAAGGCAGAGGCTTAACCGACTGAGCCACCCAGGCGTCCCCCAAATGATTGTATATTTGACATTTTCATGAGCTGGTGTGAGTTCTGCCTGCTGCACAGCCTCGTTGGCAACATTTTGCGGCGCCAATCTTTTTGATTTTCCGTTCTAACAGGCATGCAATTACTTCTCATTGTGGTTTTTAATTTGTATTTACTTGATGACTCGTGAAAAATAAACCTGTTTTAACCAGTTGAGCACCTTGTTCAAATTTTATCTCTCTTCCAAGAATTACATCTTGTTCGTTGGTTTCATTTGTTGTTGTTACGTGACATATACAGATGAAAAGACAGGGTTCCTATCTTCAGGAAACAATATAATGAGAACATCAACATGGTATTACATGTGAAAAGTGTAATGGGGCATAGAGGACGTAAAGTACATGGTATGGAGAGAAAAATGAGTAATTCAGGGTACTCACTGCTGGGGGAGGTAATATGCGCCAACACGCTCTAAGGAGGGTGCTTGTAAATTTTATTTTAAGATAAGGATCAGGCTTACAGACGGGCATCAGTTGTGATGGGCTAGGTGCTGCTGTAGTAACAAGCGGCCCACCGTATTTCGACAGCCTAAAATAATGAAGGTTTATGTCTTGCTTATATGCGCATCTGCGGTGCGCTGTTCTGAGACTCGCTTGCATCCCTGTTTTCACTGTAGAACCCTGGGTGACCAAGTATGCACCACCTGGGACGTTGCTGATCCTGCGTCAGAGGGAAAAGAACACTTGGCAAAGCTTGCACAAGCTCACTTCCCTGTAATGTATTCACTTCTCTCTCTTTTTTTTTAATTTTATTTATTTATTTGACAGAGAGGCAGCCAGCGAGAGAGGGAACACAAGCAGGGGGAGTGGGAGAGGAAGAAGCAGGCTCATAGCGGAGGAGCCTGATGTGGGGCTCGATGCCACAATGCCGGGATCACGCCCTGAGCTGAAGGCAGACGCTTAACCACTGTGCCACCCAGGCGCCCCCACTTCTCTCTTTTTTTGACCGAAGGAATGACTCAGAGTGCAGGGATATATAATCCTATCCTCCAGAGGTTAAAGAGGCCTGAAAGAGGCCAATCTTGATTTCAGCTGGATCTTATGATTCCAAACCTAACACTTCTCCCCGCCTCCACCACCATGTCCCAAATGATCCTTGAAATGTTGTTTCATTTACTTACGCACTCCATAGTTTTTTATTCTCTTTCTAGGCCTTAAATATCCCCTTATTCGTATTTCATCAGTATGGGCCAGATACCTCATGTAAAAAGAATTTATTTAGCATGCCTGTTTATTTATATACAGATGACTGTTTTCAATTTCTTCCTTCCCAGTTCAGAAAGCTCTGTTGGTAATGAATTTTCATTAAAGTAGTACAAGATTGGAAAATAAAATAAGCTTCAACACATTTTCCAAAATAATCAACACAAACCCAATGTGAGAACCAAACAATTATTACCTTCAGAATTAGCTCCAGATTATTAAAATGCAATTAGGCCTGGAAAAGTAACCCAGCAGGGGGCCATGTTTCTTTTTTTTTCTCATTTTCACAATAAATTTTCTCAGTGTATAGGGGACGCCCCCGCCATACTCTCTTCGTAATATCTGAACAACACCCAGGACTCAAGGGTAAAATAATTTGTTTCTTCCTCTACTGATTCCAAAGACTAATCAGATAACGATCAAATACTAAATCAGATATGGTCAGTTATGGCCTGTAGATGAGTTGTACTTGGTTCACAGTGTTTGTAATTTTAAAAAATTGGCTACCAATACTTAGACATCTTGCATACAAATTTGGATTTGTAGCTTCTTTTGGAAAACTGGAAGAGTTGGCAACTCTGGAAGTCCTTGCCTCTGTGGCCAGCGCTTGGGGCCCTTTGGGAGGGCCATGTGTCAAATCCCCAATGTCCCCATAGGGGTCCTCTTCATTTATTTGAGTTGCCTAACTGAAGGCAAAGAGGAACTGGGGCATTTCTCAACATCTCTCTCTCCTGGATTCTGTGTGTCTTCTCAGCCCCAGCTGTCAGAAGCCTCTTGATGCCTGAGCTGCTTGGTAGGGAAGTTTCCCTGAGAGCTGCCTGCAGGGCTAAGAGCCTGATGCCACAGCAGCAGGTAAAGTGAATTCAGCTCAGGGCGGTACCTACGTTCCCTTGGCTCCTGTCATGGACTTCAGGCAATGTCCGGCTTCCTCCTGACTTGGTGGCCTGGCTTGCCTTTCTGCTTCTGTGCTTGTTACAGGGACAGTCCACCCCTTGTTTGGTCCTACGAGGTGCCCAGACTCTCCGAGCTGGTGTAACTTTCCCTTCCTTGACAGGGCTCTTCTGGCTTCCCGCTCCCTTGCAGCTCCCTGATGGCAGCCCCAGCCGACGGCCTGGCCACTTCCTCCAGCTCTGTTCACTGCTTAGGCTCTCAAGGGGCTGTGGCGTGGCTTGAAGTTGTTATTGGCTTAAATTTTTTTTAAAAGATTTTATTTATTTATTTGAGAGAGAGAGAGAGACAGCCAGTGAGAGAAGGAACACAAGCAGGGGGAGGGGGAGAGGAAGAAGCAGGCTCCCAGTGGAGGAGCCTGATGTGGGGCTCGATCCCAGAATGCTGGGATCACGCCCTGAGCCAGAGGCAGATGCTTAACAACTGAGCCACCCAGGTGCCCCGTTATTGGCTAAAATTTTGTTATTTATTTGTATGGAGTAAGACTGTAACAGGGTCTTTGGCTCAGAAAGCTGGAAGGTGAATTGACCAATGGAACAGAAGAGAGAGTCTAGAAACTGACATGTACATGCATCTACAGTCACCTGAGTTGTGAAAAGGTAACCCTGCAGTGTAGTGGCGACAGAATGGTCCTTCTAAATAAAAGCGTTGGGTCAACTACCTATGAATATGGGGAAAAAGTCTATTTTTACCTCTACCTCACACATATACAACAATCCAGGTGGGTTTCAGAAGAAAGCCTCTGAAACAATACAGAGGAGAACATCCTTAGGACCTAGAGTAGCACTGGTTTATTTAGTCCATTTGTTTTTAGTCACGCAACACAAAGTGGGATCGAAAACCTACTGTATACTGGACACTGGGCTGGGCAGCCGGGAAACAAGAGCTGAAAAGACCCCGTTCCTGCCCTCAAAGAGCACACAGTTTAGTTGGGGAAAAAGACAAGGAACAACACCAAAGTGTGACGAGGGCCATAGAGGTGTGTGTGTGTGGGGGGCACAGAGGTGGGGGAGCCCAGTTTAGCCTGGCATGGGAGGAGAGAGGGCTTTCTGGAGTAGGTGATGGTATATGAGGGAGGATTTGGCCAGGAGGAGTGGGGGAAAGAGCATGCCATGCAGAGAAACCAGCATCTACACAAGTGAGGAAAAGCAGGGCAAAGGGATTGCTATCCATTTCTTCACAGTATATAGAAATTCCCTTGGCTTATTTGTTGGATTCTTGCAGAGAAATATCACTTGTTTGTTTGCACATTCACCACGATGCGATGCGACATCCGGGATAGGTCTGATCCTAGTTGCCCAGATGGGGACAGGTGGATTTGGAGCTCCTGGGTGACTTATTCATGTCCACCTCGTGCTCCAGGGGGGATGGTGGAGTTAGAACTTGGATGTCTACTTTGGTATTCTTTCCACTATGCCAAGTGGTTGCTGGTTCAGCCCCGGCCAAGCCTTTGGGACATCAGAGAGCCTTGTAGGCTTTGAGAAGAAGGGTCTTGCAAAGATGCTTCAGGTGGCCATGGGCCAGGTTTACAATGAGGCAGTGAGTGCCTCCCATCTGCCTAGCATGGTTAAACCTAAGGGACTAACACATGGCAAGTTATAGGACAGGGTTACAGAGGACCAAGGCCACAGGTGTGCTGAGAGTGTAGATCCATTTTGCTTTTTTTTTAATAATATATTTTTTATTATGTTAGTCACCATACAGTACATCCCTGGTTTTTGATGTAAAGTTCCATGATTCACTACTTGTGTATAACACCCAGTGCACCACGCAATACGTGCCCTCCTTAATACCCATCACTAGCCTATCCCATTCCCCCAACGCCCTCCCCTCTGAAGCCATGAGAGACTATGGACTCTGGGAAACAAACGGAGGGCTTCAGAGGATCCATTTTACTTTACACTAAAATGGCTAAATGTGGCTTTGGAAGGAAATGTGCACTTGGGTGCCATGCCCAAAACCTGCCGCTAGGTGGAGCTCAGAGGCAGGCGTAAACAGGCCACTGGAGGCTTTTGCTTTGGCTGCATCTGCACAGAGGGTGGGTGAAGGTGCTGGTATCTGTAACAGAAATCCGGAGGAGGCAGGGAGACTTGGATCCACACACAGGGCGACCACCTCCCCTTGCGGGCTTGCCAAAATCTGCCTTAGTCCATTTACAAGCCCTGGGGCTGAATGTCCCTGCTGGCCTCACGAGGTCTGTGTGCCCTGAAACTAGCAGGGAGACTGGGAGTAGGCACAGTGGGCTCTCGTGTTGCCCTGTCTGCATTTACCCCCCGGGGAACGCAAGCAGTTGGACTCCCCCACGTGTGTAATACACAATCCTGTGCCCACAAGACCCCAAATGTGCTTGTGTGCAAATCAGCAAGGACGATCTTTCTGGGTTTCCTGATGGTGAACTCCCAAATGGCCACAGCCGACCTACTCTCCTTTCCCGGCGTTCGGCTTTGCTATCCATTGGGAAATCTGTGTGGATGACAAGCAAGCGTCTTGGCACTTTGAAACCTCAGTTTTCTCATCTGTGATGTGGGGATAATTACAGCTTGCACCTCCTAGGGCCGTTGTGAGCATCACATGAGAGAACAGAACCAAGAGAGCTTTGCAAACTGTAAAGTGTTCTCTATATGCTCCTTGTGGCTTGACCGCTGGCGGTCGTTTGCTATTTCTCCTTTTCCTGCTCTGGGGTAACATTTATCATGTGCCAGGCAAGGTTCAAAGTGCTTTATCATTCAAACATCTCCCATGCCCTGTAAGGCGGTGCTTCTGTATCCCCACCAGGCTAGTTAGTGGAGCAGGGGGGGACTTCAAACCCAAGCTGTGGCTTCAAAACTTACCCCCTCACCACTGCCCCAGGTGGCCTCTCCTGATCAAAGGCAAATTACCACCGTGGAAAACCATGTGCCTTATTTTCCATATTTCATTTATGACCAGATGGAGGCTTAGAAGTACTTTCCCTGTGGTTCTCACCTCTGTTTATACACACCTGCAGCCTCGAGGCTCCTCTTTGGGTCCAGCTGTCCTTCACTCCCCAGCTGCTTCTCCCTTCTGGGATAGACTGGAAGAGGGGAGGAAGTTTGAGGGGGAGAACTAGAAAAGCAGGATGGGGGTGCTCTGCTCTCTGGGTCCTGCTGCGGGGAAGGTGGAAGAGGTGACGGGTCCCCCCTACTCCCAGGCACCAGTTGGTTGCTATTAGGGAGAGTGACATTTTCGGGGTAGATTGTCATTGTCCTTTTCCGGCCTTGTTGACTGGGATCACACTGGGCATCAGAATGGGAGAATAGAAGACATTTTTCTTGGGGCTGGCAGCCTCCTCACCACCTCAGAGCTGTTACCTCCCACCTTGGGCCACTGAGACTGCCTATGGACCTTCCCTCCTTTCTCTTCTCTCAAAGGCCCCAGGGGATCTGGGAGCCTGCCAGGTCACAGGCTGCTCGTAGAGGTGAGGGAGGGTCTGTACGAGATGGGCATTGGACCTGGTATCTTTTCAGCATTTGCAATTTCATGGAGGCATGCCTGTTTTAACAAGGTTCGTGGTTAGCGTTTGAACTTAAGTTCATTAAGAGTGAGGGTGTGAGGAGAGGGGGCCAGGGGATGTGTTTTGTAAACGTTTCAAGCTATGGCAGCAGCACTGACTGGAAGGAAGCAGGTCAGCTCGGCTGAAGGGTGCTGGTGGTTAAGGCCCCTGGTCCTCCCAAGATGCTGAGATCCAGTGACCAGATTGTACTCATTTGTTTCTATTAAAGTGTAAATGACTGATACATGATGCAATTATCCTTAGATTTTACACAGGAACTATAAACAACGTTTCTTTCAGTCAGATTCTCCAGAGAGCAGTTCCAGGAGCAAACAAAAGGAGTCGAACCACTGTGGGAAGCTCCTTCTTCAGGTCCCAGCTGTGTCCTCAGATAACCTCAGGCAACCCTTGCAGGGGAGGTGCCTCCAGTGGGTGACAGGCTAGGGATGGACCTGGAGCCGTGGCTCAGTGACACCTGCCTGGGTTGCCTGCTTCCCTTGGTGCGACGGCACCTCTGGCCAGCTCAGACTAGAATGACAAAGTTGGCTCCTCTTCCTGCTGCCTGGGTGCCCTGTGGAGGGAGTGGGGACCCAAGGAAATCTCTTCTCTTCCCAGGACAATCCCCGAGGCAAATAGTTTGTCCTGTCAGATCCCATGTCCCAGCTTCTATTCAGCAAGTGTGGTCCCACAGGGGAGTCACATCCAGATGCAAGGAGATTAGGGGGTCGGCGAAATATTTGCTAAGTGCTTTCCAGCCAGAGCCTACTCAGATGAACCGATAGTCAAGTGACCGCACGGTGATGTTGCCATCAGAGGACTGGCAGGTGGCTGGCATGGGAAGGGGGAGGAAGTGGGAAGAACTGTTTGCAGCAGGGAGACACTCACATGGTACTAAGTCAGAATCAGGCAAGTGAGGGAGGGGCAGAGGTGGCTTCCAGGCAGAGGCACAGTTTCTGCAAAAGCCTGGAGGTGGAAGAAAACAGCGCCTGCAATGGGTGGGGCAAACAGCTTGGCTTTGTAGGAGAAGGAGCCCTGGGGAGAAGTGGGGTCAGAGAGGTGAGTGGGCCCCTTTAGGAGGGTTCAGAAAGTGAAGGAATGCCCAAGCGTGCACTGCAGAGTCGTAAGTCAACAGCACTGGTGGGGAACTCAAAGCTCTCCAGCGCGCTGGTCTGGTCCCTACGACAGCTGGGAGCAGGAAGGCCATAGGGTGCAGAGCAGGGCTGGGCTGCCCAGAGCAGTGGGGGCAGAGGTCCCTTCACACTAGATTAAACATGAGTCACTTGAGGGCTCCTTGCCATGCCCGGCCCCTTCTAAAGGTCACTGATCCCAAGCGTCTGGCATTATGATTTGTACCTGCTGCCAAGTGGAACGTCTCTGGTCACCTCGGAGTGATTTTTACAGACTCAGTCTCTATTTGAGGGGGGTTGCTGCCTAAGGCAGCTACAACAGGGGGAGAAATGCAGGGCCAGCAGGAGATTCCAGCGGCCAGAGATTGGCCTGGACAGTCCTTGTTCTACAAAGCTCTGAGCCCTGGGTGGCGCTCCAGCCTCACAGCAGGTGTACCATTCCCGTCACTCCCATCCTGAGGCCATAGGGACGTGAAGACGCCCAGCTTGGCCCTGTGGGCTCACAGGCAGGGCTTCCTCCTTTCTGGTCTGGTCCAGAAATACTGTTTCATCTTCCCCGAGATGGGAATCCAGGCATTGGTGGCCATAGCACACAGGGCCCTAGGAGGGGCACTGGTAGCAAACGCCGACACTGCATCAACCAGTTGCATTTACTGTGCAAAGCGCTGGGCTTCTTGGGACCTATGATTTTTCACCTGTAGAAAGGGTCTGTGTCTCCACCTTGCAGGGCTAAAGACTGAGTGAGACGATTATGTGTAACGCTGCCCCAGGCACAGAGGGCCATTCTCCTGCCACCCTGGGCCAGAGGGACAGAGAGCCTCCACTCACCGGCTGTCAGAGAGGCCTGGCTGAGCCCCGGGACCTGGGTGCCCTGCAGCTCAGGGCCTGAAGGGGGCAGCAACGGGACACGAAACCAAGACCGGGCCTCTCCAGGCGGGCCAGCTGGCTTTCCCTGCAGCCTGGGATAGAAAGTTCTCCTTTGCATCAGTGAATGCAGCTTGGGTGGATTTGTTTTTAAATGGGTGATGTCTGAGATTCCTTTATGAAAGCGCTTCACATCTGGCATTCAAAGAAAATCATCGGTCTAGACTCTCCGGCCTGATAGCAGCTTGTATGAAATTTGGGCCCATCTTTCCAGTCAAAGTGCCTCCCTGCTCTGCCACCCGCTCTCCCTCCTTCTCTTCTTGTGACCTTTTATCTCAGCGGGAGCTCTGACTAGAAAGAGGGTTCTGGAAATGTGGTGTGTTTCTCATTAAGTTTCTGCTGCATAAAAGTCACGTGATACAAAGCTCTTTTCTCCCCCCCTTCTTTCTTTACCCTGCATATCTTCAGTAAGTCCTGCTGCTTGGGTTTTATTTAATTTGAGATGATTGAAGACTGAAATCTTGTTGATAGGAAAATTCTGAAAAATCTGCTTCTAGGGTGCTGGTGGTATGTTTGGTTCACTTTTCCTTGGTGTTGAGATGGTCAGATAGAATCCCAGATAGGATCTGTCCTCTGCAAGGCCCCAAACGCCCCCTTCTCCTTCTCTTTCGAAATCAGAAAATCTCTTTCTTTACAACTTGAGGTTTTGATTTGGAGATTTTAAGGTCAGAGGCTGCTGAGTGGGCCCTAAGGAACCGCCGGGGCTCTGCAGGGAGTCTCAGGGCTCTGGGAAGGTCATTGCTGTGAACCAGCTGCTCCCTTCCCTGCATCTGTTGAGATGTTCTCATTGGAGCCCAGTGGTTGGTGGCAATGAAGTGGAGACAGAGGGGGAGACAGAGAGACACAGAGAGAGAGAAGGCCGCAGATCCTGGTGACGGCCAAGTCTCTTTTACCCCAGGGCTCCTGGCCCTATTCCTTGAGGCTACAAGCTGGATGCTGTCTCTGTGAAATGTAAAGGGATGGGTCGGAGTTTGTGCTGCTAGTGTCTCAAAGTAGGTCCACGGCTTTCTGCCTAAAGTGGAGGCCTGGGAGTGGGTGAATCGAGTCGCACCTGAGCAGGTGAGCGTTCCAGTCACGGTGGTGTGAACCAGGGTCTCTTCTCACTCATTGCTCTGCAATGCTCAGCAGGGGGAAGCGTCTCTCTCGGCCCTTCAACCCTGGTCTTGGCAGTGAGAGGGGCCGGCCTTTCATCTTCCTTTGAAGAGCAATGGGGTACTGGAACTCCTGGGCTGGCATCACCCTCGAGGCCTTGTGGTGGTCCAGGGGCCCTGCACCTCACTGGGCTGGCTCCGAGGCCCATCTGCAGGCGGGAAGGCTGTTGGCTGCCTCTGCTTCTGGCTTTCTGCTGACATTCGCCCTTTCCTTCTCCTCCTAGGGCACCTTCCATTACCAACATTCATAGAAGCCTTTGGGATTCAGCCCACCCCTGTAAGATTCCCTTCTGAACAACAGAAAGGATACGGGGAATAGGGTGTCTCTTTCTAGTCTGCCTGCCACTCACTCCCTGTGGGACCTCAGGCAAGTCCTTTCTGTCCTCTGCCTTTGTCCTCATCTGTGCAATCTGGGCTTGGAGCTGAGGTTTGCTAGACTCCCAGCTCAAAGAGCCTATGGCAGCTGTCAGCCAACTATCACCCCTCAGTGGTCTGTTTTTCTAAATAAAGTTTTATTGGCACACAGCCACACCCACTATTTACATACTGTCTGTGGCTGCTTGTGCACAGCCACGGCAGAAGTGAGTAGTTGTGAGACGGGGGTATTTACTATCCGGCTCTTTACTGGGGAAACGTGCCAGCCTCTGGTCTAGGGCTTCAGTTTTATTTCATTTTCCTTGGAGTGAGGCAGTGCTGTTCCCAGAGCCATCGTGACTTTGTTTCGTGGTGATGGGTCACTTGAATGAGGGGGAGGGGGCTGTGCCTGCATCCCGGCCAGACAGCAGGTGAAGGAATCTCTTCCTTGGCTTGGGCTCCCATAACAAAATACCACAGACTAGGGGGTTTTAAACAATGGATAAACAGCAGATACTTATTTTCTCACAGCTCTGGAGGCTAGAAGTTCATGATCAAGACACTGGCAACGTCAGATTTATTCTGAGGCCTCCTCACCTGGCTTGTGGGTGGCTGCCGCCTCACTGTGTCCTCACACAGTCTTTCCTTGGTGCCCGGAGGGCAGAGGGAGAGCGTGTGAGCTCTCTGGTGTCTCTTTTCCTAGGACACTAATCCCATTGGATCAGGGCTCCCCTCGTACAGCCTCATTTAGTCCCCATTACCTCCTTAAAGGCCCTGTCTCAAATACAGTCACATTGGGGGTTGGGGATTCCACATAGGAATTTTGGAGGATGGGGGACACAATTCAAAATCCCACTCATTTTCTCAGGAGACTTTCTAATTAGGCCAACCTGACAGTTGAGGAAATTAAGGCCATGGGGGTCAGATGCTCACTCTGTGTCTTAAGTCGGGTTCCCCTGAACAAACCTTGAGGTGAGGACTGTGTGCAAGGGATGTGCTGAAGACATGCTCTGCGGGGGATTGGTCGGGGGGGCGGGGAGCCCACGAGGGGCAGGGCAGAGCTCAGGCGCAGCCACCCCAGGGCTGGCTTCCTCCTGGCCCCACAGGGCAGCCCTGGGAGCCCGAGACTCTGCACCTGTCAGGCACTGGCTAAGGGACGCCTTGGGGCAACGCTGACTCCCAGGCATTTCCTATCTCTGCAGCTGTGGGCAAGCGGCTCTGGTTGCCTGAGGGCAGTCCTCCAGAAGCGTGATCACACAGAAGCCAGCGGAGGGCCGCACAGCACGCGTAAAAGGGACGGCAGGCCACCTTGGCAAGGCATTGGCTGTGTTGTTACATCCCTCAGGCAAACCTGAGTTGATAACAGAATGTCTATCCAAGAGTACCCATGTCAATCTGGGAAAATGAAACTGGCACATTGCCAGAATGTTCTAGTTGGAAGAATTGAGGAAGTGACTGAACCTTGTGTCGGTGGACATTCCTAGACCTGGCACACAGTAGTTGCTCACTTAGGGCTGAGGGCTGCTTGCGGGGGGGCTGAGTGGAAGCCAAGCAAGGCGCCAGAGTCAGGGACCACAGCGTGGGGGCAGTCTGAGAGAGCCAACCCTGTCCGGGGCCTCTCCCCGCAGCCAGGACACATCCCCCTGGCTGACAGCCCAGCCAGGCGTGGGGTTTGACCATTTGCCCCAACAAAGGACTTTTCTGAGTCTGATTCTCAAAGACTGTCTTCACCACACAGGAGAGTGTGGCCTTTCCCTGGGGACGGTGAGGTAGAGGGGCACTGAACTGGTAGGGGAGGGTGTGTGTGTGTGGGGGGGACACATGACTCTTGTGTAGCACCAGTGGGATTTTGCTTCTATCTTGATTTTTTTACATGTCTCAGAACAAATAGAACAGTGGCCGATTTCACACGTTTTTGTCAGTTTTGTCACATCGTCTACATTTTTTTTCTCCTTTGGGAGAATTGAACTGAAAAACTATTAGAAATAATGAGAGTTCAGTAAGGCAGCCAGTCACAAAATAAATGTACGAAAATCGATAGCTTTCCTATTTCCAACAGTAACCACTTAGAAAAAATAATGGAAAAGAAAGATCTCGTTCACAATAGAAACAAAAGGTATTTATCACCCTGAAGCAAACGGACAGGAGAAGACACACGTGCTGCCCTTTCCTCCCTCCATCCCAGGTGTCCCTCTGTGTTGGGGGAGAGACCTGTTATGACGGTCTCTGGCTCCTGGCAGCTCGGGTTCCTGGCCCACACCCTTCAGGCTTTGCCACAAGAGGGCTGGGGGCCGGGGTTTCCCCGGCTTTCTTGGTGGGAAGCATGTTGAAGATATAAGCTCATGACAGCTGCTCTGGGCAGCTGCCAAGGGGCTGCTGGGCCTGCTGGTGGCCTGTTGTGGTGGCTGTGGGTGGTCACCCGAGCCCGGGGCTGGGCCTGGGTTGTAGGACATCCGATGCAGCAGAGAGCCATGGGACATGGTACGATTTCCCGGAGAGCCTGCTGACGCTGGAAGCGTACAGGGTTGACCGCTTCTACCACTCTGCGGTGTCTCAGTGGACAAGCTGGCCAGGACAGTGGGGGTGCAGGCCGTAAATGTTATCATTGGTAAGACTTCTATAACCAGGGTGGTGTCATAGCTGGGATGGGGTTAGGACAAGGAAGGAATCCAGGGCTACTTCATTCCAGGAACTTTCTAGGATTCCTCTGACGGGGGTGGAAAGATCACATATATTAGTCAGGATGTTTTTGCTTTGCAAATGGCAGGAAGCCTAGCTTAACCTGCCCCTGACCCCAGCAACCCTGCAGGAAAAAAAAAAAAAGATACAAGAGTACTGTATCCCCCTCATTGCCCCTTGGTGCAGTGCACAGCAGTTTGCAGACTGCCAGAACCCCATGACTGCCTGAGGGGTCTGCTTTGTCCATTCTCTTGGCAGGCTGGAAGTGAAGGGTTATTAGTGCCTTATGGGAGTAACCTGACCCAGTGACAGGCAGGAGAGGTGGGTTAATACCCCAGCTCCCTTGCCCCTTGGACAGAATGGCTCTGAAATGTGTAATCCACAAAGTGTCCTGGAGTTCCTGGGGTGCTCGAGTTGGTTAAGCATTTGCCTTTGGCTCGGGTCATGATCCCAGGGTCCTGGGATCGAGCCCTATGTCAGGCTCCCTGCTCAGTGGGGAGCCTGCTTCTCCCTCTCCTTCTGCTACTCCCTTGCTTGTGCTCTCTCGATCTCTCTCTCTGTCAAATAAATAAACATTTTATTAAAAATAAAATAAAATATTTAAAAAAAAGAAGTGTCCTGGAGTGCCTGAGTGGGACTCAGCCCAAGCTGGCCTTTAGCTGTTATCTGCTCAATAATTTATCTTCTCGTCCCTGTCTTACTTCCCCTTTCTCCTGCTGGTGTTTTCTGGGATTGCTTCTCACATGAACTCTTCATTGCATATGAATCCTTATTTCAGGGTCTTCTTTAGAGGTAACCTCAGTTGAAAGAGGAAGGATAGAGGGGGGCTGTGGGTATTGATTTAGCCTCATATAACTGGAGTCCAGGCATAGATTTGGTTTCAGGTAAGGTTGGACCCAGTACACTCATACAGTATGATTAGGACTCAGCCTCTTTCTTCCCATCACTTGGCTGGGCTTTCTCCCCAGGCAGAATTTCTCAACACAGTGGCTCCCAACAGACCCAAGCTTACATTCTCCCAACTAGACTACCTCAGCAGACTGTTGGTGGAAATGCAAACTGGTGAAGTCACTCTGGAGAACAGTTTGGGGTTCCTCAAAAAGTTAAAAATAAAATTACCCTGGGGTGCCTGGGTGGTGCAGTTGGTTAGGTGTCTGACTCTTGGTTTTGGCTCAAGTTGTGATCTCACGATCCCCTGTTGGACTCTGTGCTCAGTGGGGAGTATGCTGCTTTTTCTCTGCTTCTGACCCCCCCAAATAATTAAGTAAATATTAAAAAAAATAGAACTACCCTACAATCCAACAACTGCCCTGCCAAGTATTTACACAGAGGATAAAAAAATACAGATTCGAAGGGGTACATGCACCATGATGTCTATAGCAGCAGTGTCCAAAATAGCCAAACTATGGGAAGAGCCCAAATGTCCATCAACTGATGAATGGATAAAGAAGATGTGGTATACATATACAATGGAATATTACTCAGCCATCAAGAAGAATGGAATCTTGACATTTGCAACACTGTGGATGGAGCTAGAGTGTATTATGCTAAGTGAAATAAGTCTGTCAGAGAAAGACAAACACTATATGATTTCACTCATATATGGAATTTAAGAAATGAAACATGAACAGAGAAGAAGAGAGGGCAAACCATAAAACAGACTTTTTTTTATTATAGATTTTTATTTATTCATTTGAGAGTGAGCAAGAGAGAGGGAGTGAGAGAGCACAAGCAGGGGGAGGGGCAGAAGGAGAGAGAGATAAATATCTCCCTGCCCACTGAGCAGGGAGCTTGACTTGGGGCTTGAACCCAGGACCCTAGGATCATGACCTGAGCCAAAGGCAGACACTTAACTGACTAAGACACCTAGGCGCCCCAACAGACTCTTAACTGTAGAGAACAAACTGAGGATTGATGGAAAGAGGTGGATGGGGAATGGGCTAGATGGGTGATGGGTATTAAAGAGGGTACTTGTTATGAGCACTGGGTGTTGTATGTAAGTAATGAATGACTGAATTCTGCTGAAACCAATATTGGACTGTATGTTAACTACCTAGAAATTAAATAAATAAAAAAAATTAACTATTTGAGCAGAAAGAACTTATTTTTGTGAATAGTCCCAAGAGTACCACAGAATTGCAAACCACTGGCCTGGCTTGCACCCTTCAGAGCCATCACTGAGGCCAAGTGGACGGAAGGGTCTGATTGACCAGACCTGAGTCACTTGTCTGTGGTTTCCCTCCGTTTCTCTTCTGTACACTCTGTTCTACTTCTCTCACCCATTCCACTGTCTATACTGGAGAGATCGGAAGCAGGGACAAGGGCTTGGAGTTTTAGAAGTAGATAGGGCAGACCCTTGCCCATGTGCATGTGTTGGTGTCTGTCTATTTGTAGAAGAGGGGAGCCTCAATTTATCTGCACCTCTAGAATCTGATCGTCTGCTAACCATCAGGTTGTATTGGTGAACATTCTCAGAGACTCTCTGGGTAAGCCGGACCACTCTGCCTCAAAGTTATGAGATAAAAAGAAAATAAACAGGGGTGCCTAGCTAGCTCAGTCAGTGGAGCATGTGACTTTTGGTCTTGGGGTTGTGAGTTTGAGCCCCATGTTGGGTGTAGAGATGACTTAAATGAGTAAATAAATCTTTTTTTCTTTTAAAGATTTTATTTGTTTATTTGTCAGAGACAGAGAGAGAGAGAGACAAGTAGGGGGAGCAGCAGGCAGAGGGAGAAGCAGACTCGCCGCTGAGCAGGGAGCCCAACGTGGGACTTGATCCCAGGATCCTGGGATCATGATCTGAGCTGAAGGCAGACGCCTAACCAGTGGAGCCACCCAGATGCCCCAATAAACAAATCTTTTTTAAGAAAAGAAGAAAATGAACATCCCAGCTGAAGTACTGTATCCTTCTGCTTTTCATACTAATGACTTCTGTAAAGAAACCAATCTTTTTTTTTTTAAAGATTTTATTTATTTATTCGACAGAGATAGAGACAGCCAGCGAGAGAGGGAACACAAGCAGGGGGAGTGGGAGAGGAAGAAGCAGGCTCATAGCGGAGGAGCCTGACGTGGGGCTCGATCCCATAACGCCGGGATCACGCCCTGAGCCGAAGGCAGACGCTTAACCGCTGTGCCACCCAGGCGCCCCAGAAACCAATCTTTGACAAGAGAATAGAAGATGGGAGGGGAACTAATACCTGGAGGGGGCTACAGTGCCTCAGGCATCATGTCCACGGTCGTGACTCACTTCACCTCGAACCTGTGGCACTCATCATACGGATGGGCGCACTGAAGCAGGAAGATGTGAAGTCAGGTTCCGGAAAAGCAAAACAGAGACCCCGAGTCAGCACCGTGACATCCCCAAGCCATGGTATTTCCACTGTTCTAGAACCTTCCCTCAGAGAATGGCGTTGGGAGAAGGAACTCTGCTCTGCCGGTTCTGTGGGTAAGATAGACTCTCTTTCCACTAGTCTACATACGATGATATTACAAGGCAGACACTTTAACCAAGTGGGGCATCGTCCTACATGATGTAAGAATTAGAAGCAATCCATCAGTGCTTGTGAAATCACAAAGAGCTTAATAGCAAACAATAGCAAACAATTAGTTTGCTCAGATCCAGGCTGGAGAAACCTGTCTATGTAGTCCACAAAGCAGGCAAGTGAAGCAAGAGACAGCTTAGCTTGGAGAGCAGGGGCTCCACTTGCAGTTGTTATGACTTTGTCTGCATAGTGCCTGACACACAGTAGGTGCACGGCACATATTTGGTGAGTGACTGAACAAATGCGTGTGTGCTGGTGGCTTTTTTTTTTTTTAACGATACTACTTTCCAAATGTCTTTCCATGACGACAAATAAATCATTTCTGATGGTCTCATAAGAGTTCCTAATTGTTCAATTTATCGAACATTTTATCATTAAAATATTTAACTATTTAATTCCTTATTTTTTGAAATTTAATTTAATTTTTAAATTTTATTTATTTTTTTATTTTTTAAAGATTTTATTTATTTATTTGACAGAGACAGCCAGTGAGAGAGGGAACACAAGCAGGGGGAGTGGGAAAGGAAGAAGCAGGCTCCTAGCGGAGGAGCCTGATGTGGGGCTTGATCCCAGAACGCTGGGATCACACCCTGAGCCGAAGGCAGACGCTTAACGACTGTGCCACCCAGGCACCCTTAATTCCTTATTTTTGAACAGTTGGGTAGTTTTCCATTTTGTGGGAATATTAAACAATGCTGTGAATGAATATTCTTGCACTTACATTTTTGTAAATTTTTCAGATTAATTTCCCTTAGATATATGCAGAAATAACGGCTCGGTTAAATAGCATGCACATTTTAAGGGTTATTTACTTATTTATCTTTTGGATGTAACCATCTCTAGATGGATAAGGAAAAAATGTAATTTATTTGTAAAATTAAGCAAACAGGATTTGCCCTTGATACAGTTTTGGGTTAGACCTACCCATCATATCTTAGCACAAATTAGCACTCCAATGCTAATTATGTAATTTTTGTGTATTATTGTTTAAGATAAGAGAGCCACTGGCTGAGATTTGAAAATCCTTTGCTTGGTTTTCATTTCCATCAGCCTGTTCTGTGACTCTCTGGAGAGGATGAGAAGTTTGTCTTTGGGGTTGCGACACCATGTCTCCTGTAGCTTCTATTCTGCTTTGCTTCCTCTCCACCCCCTATAACCTCATTAGTGCCCCACACAGGATCCAGATTCCAAAATTACTTGTGGAATTAAGTGTTGGCAAGAGTGTGGGAAACCCAGACTTGCACACACTGTTGGTGGGAGTACTAATTGGTGCGGCCACTTTGGTTTTTTTGTTTTGTTTTGTTTTTGTTTTTGTTTTTGTTTTAAAGATTTTATTTTATTTATTTGACAGAGACAGCCAGCGAGAGAGGGAACACAAGCAGGAGGAGTGGGAGAGGAAGAAGCAGGCTCATAGCGGAGGAGCCTGATGTGGGGCTCGATCCCATAACGCCGGGGATCACGCCCTGAGCCGAAGGCAGACACTTAACCGCTGTGCCACCCAGGCGCCCCGGTACGGCCACTTTGAAGGCAATTTGGCAGCGTCTGTTAAACTGTAAAATGTACATCCCCTGTGATTCAGCAATGATACTTCCGCACGTCTTCTCAAGAGAAACTTTTGCACCTGTGCAGATGTTCACTGCAGCACTGATCCTAACAGTGAAAAACTGGAAACAACTCCAATGTCTGTCAATTGGGGAATGATTGAAATGGAAAAGATTCTGTTCTGTGCACTAGTTAAGGGGAATGAAATAGACTAGCAGCGACTGGGTCCGGTAAACCTAATCCAGTCTGGCAGACATATCTTATTCTCATTGCACAGCAATTTTTTTTTTAAGATTTTATTTTATTTATTTGACAGAGACAGCCAGCGAGAGAGGGAACACAAGCAGGGGGAGTGGGAGAGGAAGAGGCAGGCTCCTAGCGGAGGGAGCCTGATGTGGGACTCGATCTCAGAACGCTGGGATCATGCCCTGAGCTGAAGGCAGACGTTTAATGACTGCGCCACCCAGGCGCCCCTGCACAGCATTTTTGCCCTATATAATCTACTAGTATTTTAGTAGGTTGATTCTTGTTATTTGTTACATTCTGTATAGTCTCTGTGAATATGAAATTAGTATTACGCCTAGTGGACCTGAAGGGTGAGGTTTCTGCAAACCTCTGGCAACATTTTCATCAACTAACAAATACATAACCTTGTTTTACATGTGTTTTTGTTTAAAGACACTTTATTTAATATATATTATTGATTCTTTGACATTGAACTCACAGCCAAAACACTATACCTTGAGGTATAGTGAGGCCTATCTCAATGAAGCCTATCTAACAGGTATGTTTTCTCCATGAGGCACATCACAGACTTTTGCCCTTGAGAACACTAGATTGCACCTCAGCACTTAATTTAGCCATTTTAAACAGTGAAATTACAAAAAAAAAAATCACAAAAATGTGACATTAAACAGACCACAGAAATAATATTTGTTTACAGTATGAGAACTAAAACAGGAAGGCAGAGCATCCCCTTATCCAGCCTGAGCTGGGAAGATGTATGTCAGGTGACTGAGATTTTTGCCACTCTGCCCATGTCAGTGATTGACTACAAAAAAGCCAAGATTACTGATTTTGGGGTTACAAATACATTTTAATGAGTAGGGGGATCCACAAGTATAGAATCCTTGGATAATTAGGGTGATATATACCTCTAAAATATAAGGACTCTTTTAAAAACATAACCCCCATTACCATGACTACTTCTAGACTCTTTAGGATTATTGAACATCTAATCAATGTTTGTACTTTTCCAATTATCTTATTAAAAATTATGAACCCATGAATTTAAGCATTGGTGATGCATTTAAATTTATTACAATGATTCTTATTATTAATTTTTAATTGTTTTTAAAGATTATTATTATGGATGCTCAGATTGCCCCATTTTTGGTGGGAACCTTCACAAGTTGGGATAACCCCATCAGTCTTTGATAATTTTCTTGTTTTCTGAAATAATTAGTTGTTTTAGGCTCCTCATTTATTTCCTGTACCAGATTTGGAATTGGCTATTTCTCCAAGTGCATTTCGTTCATTTTGGTGAGAAATGGTGTAGAGACCCCAATATGAGCTCTAAGGAAACTCATTGCTATTGGCCTTGGCACTGTTTCCAGTGTCTCAGGGGGAAATAACTAGGAAATATGGGTAGTTATCTATCTATCTATCTATCTATCTATCTATCTATCTATCATCTATCTATCATCTATCTATCTATCTATCTATCTATCTATCATCTATCTATCTATATCAACATCATTATTATCATCAAATGAACCAATGTTTCTTTTTCAGTTTCAGGATTGCGTGGTTTTTACTTAAACTTTTCCAACATCTGCATTTCCTTCTTCCCACACCCAGAACCTTTGTTCTCCAAAACAGCATGGATGATAGAATTGGAGTATCATGTAATTATTCAGCAGTTTTATCCCACATAACCCATACAGCAGTCTTGGCATTCTAAACTCACACACTCTCACCAGCAATATTATTATTGAAACAGTTACTTTTCATTGTTGTTGTTTTTACAATTCTTTTCGTACTTAGGATGTATTCCACTAAAAGTTTGCAGTCAAATTACTATAGCTTCTGTGCTGTTTTGCCACCTAGATGGATACACAGTTAGGTTCACTTAATTCATTTTAATTTTTCATATTTGGGGATTAATATTTTAAAGTTTAATTGTCTTAAAATTATATAAAAAATGACATAGCATGAAAGATATATCTAAAAACCAAAATATGTTCAAATAAGTCTAGCTTCTCTTTGTCTCATTTACTCTGTACCTTCCTTTCCCCTATAAGCAATCCTTTAAAATATTTGTATGGTTTATTTTCCATTGAAAAATTTAATCAATCTGTATACATATATCTATATATCTCCTCCTTTCTTACTGATATAGTAGGATGTGATGCACATTTTTCTGCACCTTGGTTTTAGAAAAAGATCATTTTAGCTATAAAAGTTGGAACTTACTCCATAGTAGAAGATAGAGATATTCCTCATTCCTTATTATAGTTACATAGTACTCTATCATATGGATGTATCATAATTGATCAAATCCGTCCCTGATTGTGGCATTTTGGTTGTTTTCTGCCTTAGCTATTATAATTGGTACCTCAATTCGTGACCTTGTAATAACTCTTTTGTAGTTTTGGCAGTATATGTTTGGGATAAATTCCAAGGCGTATGATTATTGAATCAAAGGGTAAAGGAATATGTAGTTTTGCTACATATAGTAATATGGGGTTACATACACCATTTTGCATTTCCAGTGATATATGAAAGTGCCTGTTTTGCCAAAACTTCACCCACAGGGTATATTGTAGTTCGAACTTCTAGATTTTTGCTAATCTTTTGGATAGAAAGAGAAATGATATCTCAGTTGAGTTTTAATTTGCACTTTTGTTATTCCTGCCCAGCTTTCTGAAGAAAGTAAAATGTATTGAAAACATATAAAATAATACATTTCATAGGAACACCCGAGTCTCCATCTCTCTTGAAACATTAATTTGGCAGTACCAAGTCAACATTTCCAGATGTCATGACTGGTTGAGCTGAGTATCAGCTATTCCCTTCCAACGGGCATGTACTTTCCAGTTTAAGGTAGACTCCACTTTACTTCTTTGCAGGGTTGTAATACCTGACTTTTCTGGTCAACAATTGAATTTGTCAGCCCATTCCTTGACTTGGACAGTTGGTGTATCAGTTAGCTATTGCCACAAAAATGCTGTGTAACAGCCACAAACTGCAGTGGCGGATAGCACTGAGCATTTATTGCGATTGCATGTGTGGTGGTTGGCTAGGAGCCTCTGCTGTTGTTAGCTGGGCTCATTCACATGGCTGGGGGGTTGGTTAGCTATCAACTGATCTAGATTGTTCTTGGCTATATGGTTATAGAGCCATCTGAAAAGTGTGATCCCATATATGTGAAACACAGTATGCACTGGATGGCATGCTTCTTGTCTAGCTACTGCTTATGGCATGAGTCCTCACTGTCAGGTTTATGGTTGGGACCTGTGTCCTATTGAGACCCATATACCCTATTGTTCTTCTGGACATTTCTAATGCCCCAGTTCCCCTCCTCCCCCTTAATACATTCCCAGCACTCTAGTCTCAGGCATTTGCTTAGTATCACAAAGCACTTTTTCTTCTACCCAGGTCCTTTAGCTCTGCCAAAGATGGGAATGTACTCTGGTTCTTCATGAAGGACGTGGTGGGGGATGAGAAATGTAAGTAGTAATGTTGGCCTTAACAGGAAAAAGACTACGCTTCCCAGGAGAAAAGGGAATTCTGCCAGGAAACTACATGTAGACTCAAATTGCAACCCTTCCCTGGGTGTCCAGCCTGCCGGCCTACCCTGCAGATTCTGGACTTGCCAAACCTCCACGGTTGTGTGAACCGGTTCCATAAAATCTCTCTCTCTGTCTACACACACACACACACACACACACACACACACACATTCTGTTGGTTCTGTTTCTCTGGAGAAATGAAATGTTGGCAGGGGAAGAGTTCCCAACCTGGGTTGTTGCTTGTTTTCTTCTAAACTAAGTTAAAATTAAATACATCTCACAACTGTGAGAATTAATTTCCTTCAATGTTATGCAAAAAGATGACTGTTCCTACATAAACAAAATGCTGACTTTATTTCTGGTCGATTATAGCTCTATTCTTAGGGTTCAATTCCTTCTGAGTTGCACCATAGAGATTTCTGGTATTAAATAACAATGCAGGGTCTCAGCTCCAGATAAGCGTTCTGTAACTCTTAGGTTTTTCTTCCGCAATGGTCGGTTGAAAGAGGTGGTGAAGGGGTAGAAGGACCAGGGTGAAAAGAAGTCTCCTCACCCTGCCACAACCTTTAGAGAGTGGTTGTGGTTATGCTTCCAAAAGATTTAGACCTACCGTAAGCACCATTTATTCTCAGAATTCGTTCTGGGCTCTGGGACAGGTTTGGTTCAGACCAAACACAATAATGAGGATGGTACAGACATAAGAATATTTTGGGCCATTTTGTCTCATTTAATCTACCAGAATTTACTATTCTGGGATTCCATAATTTGGGACTCCATAGTGGAAGGCTCTGTGTGTGTGTCCTGGAGATGCTAAGTTTTGTCTAAATGGCATCACTGACACATAGGTCTTGACTCGCCCTTGGAGATCCCTGAGAGCATGTGAGAAAGATCTTAGTAGCCAGACTTGGAAAAGGAGAGGAAATGAGAAGGGATATCAGCCTGCTGGTGTGTCAGGCACTCTAGCCTCTGGTGTTTTCACAGCAGCTGAGGCTGGGATGCTTGGCTTCCTATCACATTATTTTGCGAATATTCCATGGAGTGTTTGTCCTAAATATTTGATTTGACAGAGACACCTTTGCATCATGAGGAACTGGCAGCTGGAAGAACTGAAGGAACTCTGCAGTGGGGGCAGATTTCTTAAATGCTCATAAATTCTGCATGCTGCGGAAACAACAAAACACATAACAAACACACACTCTGAAAATCTTCTTATGAATCCTTTTCAGTCTGTGCTTCTGCAGAGAACAGGGGCATCATCTGAAAAATAAATAATCACATAGTCTCCTAAACCCACAATGGGTGATTGAGACTGATGGGCTCGACTCTCCAAATGTGGGTCTTACTCCCCAGATTCCATCTAAAAGCCCAGTAGGGTGGGGTGAAGGGCAGTAGGAGAGAGGAGGAAGAAAAAAGTGATAATGCCACTATCCCAGTGGAGCCACTGCTCTTCTTTGGGAAAAGAAACTGTCATGAGGAAGGTGAGGGCAGCAGTGAGCCACGTGGCATAGGGGCACTTGGGCCAGAGGCAGCTGGGTTCAAGTCCAAGTCCTGCTGCTTACCAGCCACGTGACTGCGGCAGGTCATCTCATGCCCTGACCCTTAGTTTCCATATGTGTAAGACGAAAATCATAACTGCACAGAGTTGTGGGCAGGTCAAGATCATGTATGTGAAGAATATGGCACATACTGTCTTCATAAATGCTACTTGTTTTTGTTACTTCGATTTTTATTACACATCGGGTTGTGGCACTGAGGANNNCCGATGGGCAGCCATTTCTACCCTCTGTGAGGGGTGGTGAGTGAGTCAGTAGCAGGGTGGGGCTGAGAGTTGAATTGTTGGCTCCTGGTCCATGGCTCAGTCTAATGAAAGGGCCAGATTCTTGATAAACCACTGTCTGAATGATTGGAGCAACCAAACTTGCCCTGGGGACAGGTATGTATTTTGTTCTTTGACCCCTGGCCACCCTGCTCAGGAGAGGCAGCTGATCACGGGACAGCCTTGTTTATCTGACCTCTGCTTATCTGGGCCACGGGTTTACCTGGACAGAGTCCTCGCCTGGCTGTCTGTGTCTCTTCTGCACTCCCTTCAGGACAGAGACCCCTGGAGATGTTGTGTCTCTGTTTACAGAGACTTCTCTGGCCTTCCTAGGACACATTTCTCCGAGATTATTAAGGGGTGTGCATGTCTGTGTCCCCTCATTCAGATTAATAGGACGTCTGTAAAGTGAAAAACGCATAAAGGAAAATGAATCAAAGACAGTAATCAGGGGCACCTGGGTGGCTTAGTCAGGTTGAGCCTCCAACTCTTGGTTTCAGCTCAGGTCATGATCTCATGGTTCATGGGATTGAACCCCACATCAGGCTTTACATTCAGTGCAGAGTCTGCTTGAGATTCACTCCCTCTGCTCCTCCCCCGCACTCTCTCTCTCTCTCTCAAATAAATAAATCTTAGAAGAAAAAAAAGACAGCAATCACTTCACAAAGAGTCTCCTCTCTGTCTCTCTGTCTCTGTTGTTTCTGTTCTTCTTTAACCTCTTCATTGTTTGGATAAACTTGGTGCTAATTCCAACTATGGCATCATGGTAAAATGTTGGCTTTTCCATAGTACCCATGAAGTTTATGTCAGGGTCATCTTTCCTCATAAAATGGAGTGATGTTGAAGAAGTGAACTACCCAGTGTGAGACAACAACATGGCATACTGGCAAAATTAACAGATTTGGGTGCAGTTGGCCTGACCTTGTTTGTGTCCTGGCCCTGTGACCTAGAATAAATTCCTGATCTGCTTTGAACCTTAGTTTCCTCATGTGTGTTAAGTGATCTTGGTTTTCTTATTTTTTGTAGATGCCTGACCTTTTTGTAGTATTTGCGTCCTCGTTGAAATTAGAATTGTGATATGTTTTGAAGATGAATAAGAACTGACCATCAACATTGAAATGTTAGGTGATTATTTATAACTGTGCCTTAGAATGTTCTGGGTCATGTCAGGCTGTCAGGGAAAAGGCCAAAATCTCCTAACGTTTTATATTGGACAAGATTGAGAGGAACTAAAGATTTTTGGATAAGGAAAGATAAATGAATGTCACTTGCCTTTGGGATCAAGAATCAGAACATTGAAAGAATAAAGATCCCACGCTATGTGGAGTGTACAGCATGGCAACAGGTCATTCTCAACAGTCCTGGAAATACCCATCCAACCCAGACCTGCTCTTCTATGTTTGCCCTGTTCAAAAAGAGCAACAGTGGGGGTGCCTTGGCTGGCTCAGTTGGGGGAGCATGCAACTCTTGATCTAGGGGTTGGGAGTTCAAGCCCTACATGGGGTGTAGAGATTACTTAAATAAATAAAACTTAAAAAAAAAAAAACGGAGCAACAGTGGGGGCCACCGATGGCCAGGTGCCTAGGACCAGTCTGCTGAGAGCTAGAATTTCATCCAACAAGGCCACTGTCCCTGCACCAGCGGTGTCCTGAGGCTGTGGAGAGCCTGCTGTTTGAGAAGTCCTGTGTTGGGCTGTAGGATTGTGGGGCAACTGAGAGAGTTTCACAGCATTTCCTGTAGCATTATGTCTCCCATTAACCCACCTCTGGGGTAAGTCCCTGAGGGATGCATTGTTAATGGGAATGGAAGGGTGCTGGACATGAACTCCGATGGAAGTCTATGGAAAAATGTATGGGACGGCCAAGACTACTAGAACTCTGAGTTTGGTGAACACCAGTGATCCTTGAAAGAGTCCTAGTCTCCCCATAGATCTCAATATATGTGATGAAGCTAAATTTAGGGAAGGAAAAAAGCAGAGGTCCTTGGATTCCAGGTGGCTTGTTCAAAGCCTTCTTCAAAAAGGCTTCGTTGTTTTTGGTGTGGGGGCTTCTGACCCCAGAGGAGGTGCCCTAGTACTCCCACCTATAGCTCCTTAACCAGGAGGTCTGTTTGGGATAGATGTCAAAAGGGGCACAAAATAAGTATAATAGAAATACTTTGTAAACAATGCCCTTTATGCAACTTTCAGCTGTTGTAACCATTATCATTACATTGATCTTCAATGGAGTGTTTTTATTCATCTCAGATGGAGTATACAGAAACTACCCCCTGACAAGTGGATGCAAGTTCTTATCACTGTTCCAAGAAGAAAATTCTCCCAGGAATGTGCTTTATGGAACCTTTCCTGATGATGCCATTTTCCTCTAAGTGTTTACTGGTAAAGCCCCCAGAGCAATATTATCCCCAAGACCCCTTAACATGGGTAATATCCAACCTCTTATTCCCTTTAAAAAGGCAAAGACTCTTGGTAGTTTCCCTGCTGTGTGGTGTGTGTCACACTTTATCATCTTTACTAAGCTCTGTGAGTTTAGTAAAAGAGATTTCTGTGCTGGCAAAATGAGAGATTAGAAATTCTAAAGCCCTTCTATTACAAATTACTAACAATACTAGATAAAACATAAGAAACATAATTTTATATGCGAGATGATCTTGCAAGAAAATGAAGGAGGTCTTTAGAGACTTGGGATGAAGTAGGAGAGCAGTGCAGGTATGAGAGTGAGCACAGATGTTGCTGCAGGCACCTGCTACCACAGACATGATTGGAAGCAAGACACTGGGCCTGGCGAGAATTGGAGTCTTCTTTCCATTCCATGTGAAGCTGTGATCCACAAAGGTCTACACTCTCAGTAAAAACAAACCAGGAAAAACCCTCCTTGCAAAGGAATAATGCAAGGAAGCTTGTCTGTCCCAGCTGAGTCTTGATTCTGAGTACAGGGGGAAGGAATCCTCTGTGAATCTGTGGACCTGGGCAGGCTCCTGGGTGGGGCCAGTGTCTGAATGCTGTTATTTGCAAGGTCAAGGAATCGGTCCTTAAGACTGTCTCCCCACACCACAGACGTCAGATGCCAGCCACAAGTCCTGGGTGTCCCTTGTGTTTCTGGCCAACCAACTATAAATTGGAGGCTCCTATGATCCCCTTCTTGGGCTCAGTCATTTGTTGGAGTGGCTCATGGAACTCAGGAAAACAATTTACTTACTAGATCAACGGTTCATTTTAAAAGGATAGAACTCAGCAACAGCCAGATGGAAAAGATGCATAGGGCAAGGTGTGAGGAAAGGGCATGGAGCTTCCTTCCACATCCATACCATTCTCCTGGCACTTCCACGTACTCCCCAACTCAGAAGCCCTCCTACCCTTTCTGTGAGGGTTTCTATGGAGGCTTTATTACATAGGCATACTTGATTACATCATTGGCCATTGGTAACGGATCCAGTCTCCAGCCCCTCCCCGCTCCCCGGAGGTTGGGGAAGGTGAAAGGGTGGGTCTGAAAGTTCCAGGTCCTTAGTCACCTGGTGGTTCCCTGGGCAACCAGTCTCCATCCTTAGGGGCTTTCTAAAACTCATTTCCTTAACTTAGTAAAACTCTGGTGTGGTTGGAAGAAGTTTGTTAAGAGTAACAAAGACACCTTTATTGCTCTCATCGCCTGGGAAATTCCAAGGGTTGTAGGAACTCCATCCGTGCCAGGAAGGGATGAAGCTCAAATACATTTCTTATGAATCGCAATATCACAATGACATACCTGACACAAGTCTCAGTAAATCCCAGAGATGAGAATTATAAAATACAAAATAAAAATAAACATTCCTACTGTTTTTAAAGAAATAAAAGAAGGAATTGAAAAAAAAATGGAATCGAAAACATGAACAAAGGAGTAATAGTAAAAATGGCCAGAAGGAAGTGAAAAATAACCGATTTGTACTTCTGGAAATGAAATGAAAGCATAACAATGGAAATTTACAAACCAATGGCAATTAACAATGGAAATTTAAAACTCACTGGGTGTGTTCAACAGCATATTCAGGATTGCTGAAGCAAGAATTAGTGAACTGGAAAAAACATGAAGAAATCACAAAGAATGTGGTACAGAAAGGTGCTGATTATGAAGTTATACACAGTCTAGTTTGAGTCCTAATTTGTCTGAGAGAAAGGGAGAGACAATGGTCAAAGAAGTAATTGTGGAGAACTTTCCAGGATAGATGAAAGACACCTAAGATGTCTTACCTGTAAATGGGGACAGGGATTTCTGCCTTGCCGAATTATGGGGATTAAATAAAAGGAGAGATATGAAAATACTGGATATGCTATCATTAGACTGTATAAATTTCAGCTCAGTTCTGCTCCTCAAACAGTGATTGAGCACATACAATTACAGCTACCACACACAACATTTGCTAAGTGAGGCAACATTCTAAGCTGTCAACTTTTCAAAGTGTGGTCCTTGGACCAGCATCACTGGCATAATCCAAGAGTTCTTAAACCAGATGGTTTCTGGGGCCCCACCCCAGACCTGCTCAATCAGAATCTGCATTTCAACAAGATCCCCAGATAATTTGTATGCACATTGCAGTGTGAGAAAGACTGATCTAAGCACATGAATTAATTTATTTAATCCTTAAAACAGCTCTTTGATTCAAATCCTGACTCCAAAGCCTTCACCCAGTCTTGGAGTCCCAATACCCAGCACAAGGCCTGGCCTGAGGTTCTGGTCCTGAATGAATATACATTTTGTTCTTTTTCCCATCTGGAAGGTGAGGAGATTACTGCCGAGGGCAAAATTAGGTCTGGGGAGGGTCTACCTTCCACAGGTTCAGAGGGAGTTACCCCTAAGTCCCGGGGCTTTATCTAATTCAAGTTTATAGTGAAATGAAGTGAGAATTTGGAGTTTTTTACCCCAAAGCCCTGCAGCCATTTCTAGTCCCATCTATTTATTCAGTTCTTGCAGAGAAAGAATTAAGAGTTAGAATAAAGAATCACCAAGGCTCGGTGACCCAGTCTTTTATGACCCAGTCTTAGTTTATGACTGCAAAAGTAGCCATGGGCACCCTGGATAGGGCTACAGCCTTGAGAGCCAACAGTCTGGGAAGAGCTGGCATCATCTGCAAATTGGTGGATGGATTGCTCTGCCTGTGTTTCAGGAAGCCCTTGCTCCACTTCTGGGTGCCTCGCACTTGCCCAGAGGGAATCATTAATCAGCCTGATCGCCTTAATTAAAGCTCTCCAATATTTCAGTGGAGATTAATATCTATGTGCAAAGAGCTGAAGTTTCAGCCATTAGATGCAATGAGCTCAAAACTCTGAGTCACAGATGCTCTAAATTCCATCAGCCTCTCCAGGGCAGAACAATGCACAGGATGACTCGGAAGGTCTTAGGGGGACTTGATGTGCATGGAATAATTATTGTTACTAAATACCGTTACTACCACTACCATCCTACTACCATTACTTTACGTTAGCAACTATTGCTGCTGTGTCCCAGGCACTGTGCAAAGTTCTTTTCCTGCATTATCTCTTAATCTTTACAACCAGCCCATGAGGTAGGACTTATTACCCCTATTTTTCAGATGAAACAGTTGAAATTAAGTAACATGCCCAGTAGCAGAGCTTGTGAATGTCATAGCTGGGATCTGAATACACTGGTAGTTCATGTCCTCAACCACTGCCTTCCAAGATGCCTGGGTTTTCTTATTCTTCTCTCACCTTTGGGGTCCCATGACATTCTCATAGAGTCCTTCCCAACCCTTTAATTCGCAAAGGGATTATAGCAGTTTAAATGTTTCCTGCAGGAAATATCTGAGTTTGTCTCTATCTGGCTGAAACTATCAGGAAATATGTCACCTCACGCTCCTGGCTCTTGGACAATGGTCCGGAGGAAGGTGGGCATCAGAGAGGAAGATAGATATTATCACAGTGGCTCTGGCACTCAGTGTGTGGGGGGACCAAGAGAACTGTTCCCAGACATGACACTTGAGCAGAATCTGAGGGTGAATGGGAGGGAACCAGGAGAAGGTGGTTAGTGGCAGTGGGAACAGTCAGGGAGGAGGTGATGAGTGCCATAGAACTGGACCACGTCCAGCCTGGTGGAGTGTGGCACTGGGCACAGGAGGGCAAGGAGAGGTGGCTGAGGGCAGATCATACAGGGTCTTGAATATCATGGATTTGGAACTCATCCAGAAGGCAAGCCTTTTGTGGTGGCATGGAGACCCACAATCATGTTAGCTTTGTAGCGAATGGATTGGCGAGGGAGAGACTAGAGCACCAAGATAAGAAGGAGGCTGTGGTAGTAATTCAGGAAGCACTGGGGAGGGAGGGAGACAGAAATGAACACATTTGGGTGTGATTTAGGAAATCCAATCGACAGGACTTGGTGATCGATGCACAGAAGGATCTGAGGGTGTTACCAGGTTTCTGGCTTGAGTGAGTGGTTGGGGCCTTTCAGACAGGCGGGGAAGGTAGGAGGCAGAACCAAATAAAGGACATGGTCCACCCGGCAGCGGTCTGATGGCTCCAGATGCAAGTCAGGAAAACCCCCAAGGTTGGCTTTCATGAAAATGCAGATCTGAGGCTGGGGCAGTGCTGCTGATCGGAATCTCTGCGCTCCTCTCTTGTGTCCTGGGTGAGGATGGTTTGGCGAGCAGGACAGAGCAAAGCTGCACACATGTGCCAAGTGGATGAGTCCACAGATGCTGATAATTGGTATTCTAGCAACCAAGATGGTCAGCAGGGGGGCTTTTGTCTGTGTTTTTGTGGCATTTGCTTGGGGTGACTCAGAACAATTTGAATGTCTTTGCTGCTTGCAGATGTGGCTGCATGGTAATGCATTCCTTTGTCTTGTCCAAATATTAATAAAAATACTTTGCATAGAGCTGTAGGCGCCTTTCTGGAAGGTCTGAGGGCTTTGAACAGGTTCTGGCTGAGGGAGAATTGATCTCTGCAGGGGAGGAAGCCGTATCTCTCCCTGCAGAGGGATATCCCCCACACCAAGTCCCTCAACTGAGGATTTCAGAGCTGTTGATGGTGAAGGGATGGTGAAGAGACTGCTTTTTTAGAGGTGATAGCATCTCCTGAGGTGGCTTAGCTGTGGTATCAGGATTGGGAGACTCTGACTTCCACCGAAGCTGAGCCTGGAAAGATGGAATTATATCCACCTGAAGGGGAGCTGGGCTTAATCACAAGGAGCTTGGTTTTCTCCCACTGCCCAGGCCACTCACTACTTCTGATTTTGGACAAAGGGACCTTGGGTGAAGAACTGGAAAGAAATGCTAAGGTAGGTGTGTGCTTTTGCTCACCCCTCTTATGTTCAAAACAGCCTCTGGAAGCAGACATTCTCATTCCACTTAGAGACAAGGAGCTAGAAGCCAAGAGAAGTTAAGATCTTGCCCAAGACCACACATTGAGAGCTAGAGCTGTGACCTCACCCCAAGGGTGTCTGCTTTTCCCCTTCTTAATAAAATACAAAGAAGACAGAAGAGAACATCCACAGGGATTTAGGGTGACACTTAGGATTCCTTGTGTGGAATGCACACAGCACCTCAAAGTTCTACCCAAACCCTAGGGAATCAGCAAGGCTCTGCTGAACTAATGGAAGCCATGAAAATTAATGGCAGAGTCAGGTCCAAAGTAGCCTCAAGGGGCTAATAAAAAGCCAAATCTAAGAAGATGATATGGAACGAGTGTTATATGTTAGTCAGATTCTTGAAAGTAACATCCACTAGACGTACTCATGCATCATATAGGTGTTTCGCACATATAACCTCATGTAGTGAGCATAACCGCCCAGTGAAGTAAGCACTGTTATCTCATTTTACAGACAAGGGAACTGAGGTCAAGGTCATGCTGCTAAGAAAATGGGGGATCCAGATCTGACCCAGGACCAGGCAGTCTGATCTAAAAGCCCATCTTCCTTGACCACTGGATATTGTTACCTTGTGATAGCAGCCAGCTCAAAACCTTGTTTGTATGGGACATGAGATGCACTTCCACTAACGTCAGGGAGGGAATAAGGATGCTTACCATTGCCACTGCCATTCGACAACTTAATAGAATAAACAGAGCAAAGGAATAAGCAGAATTAAAGCTGAGCTAATCATTATTCATCAAGGATATTATTAGTTAAAAACCCCCCAAGAGATGCAACTGAAAAACTATTTACAGTAATACAAAATTTCAGTAGGAGGGTCATATTTTAAAATAGCAAAATCAATGATTTTTCTATGTTAGCGATAATCACCTATAAATCTTTCTTTAAAAATCCTATTTAAAAAAGGAATACAAATGTAAAAGTCTTAGTCAACAAGAAATATACAGAAACAATATATAGACAACAACATTCTTAGTGAGAGACATGAAAGAAGACAAGAACAATTTAGGAGATACACCTACCCGAGAATGGGAAGACCCTGTACTTATGGGTGTCAATCATTCCCATGTTAATTGTTGAGTTGCAATCCTGTTAATTCTATGTAGATGTTTTTTAAATCAAGATAATACATATACACAGATGACAATCATCTCCAAATTAATGGTTCCATGATTTTCTTCTAACTATATTCTAAAGATAGCTCTTTTAATCGAGGTGACATGTGTTCTCAGTTAAAAAATCAAATTGTACAAAAGGGTTTATAAGGAGAAACAACTGTTTCTTGCTTCATCCTTCCCAGCCTGGGCCCCACTCTTCGGAGAGAGCCTTTATTAGCACATTTAGCTCTTTCTTCTGAAAGTTACCTCTCTATTTTTAAGTATATTTTGTTGCAATTTATAGACTGATCAATTTTGGACATTAATTATTGACCTCCTGCCGTAACAGATGAAGACTTAGTTCCCCTCCACGGCTTCTCCATCTCTCCCCAATGGCCCAGTATAATGCTATCACTCTTTATTTTTTCTCTGGGTTACATTTGTCACTTTTGGAGAGATCTGCTTGGACTTTATTTCTTGTTAGGTCAATAATGGCAGTTTCTTCCTCCTTGTGTTATAGGATAAGCTTTACATCCTTTCAGTTCTCCTACCCCTCTCCATTCCATCGTCTGTACTTAAATGTCCACATTGTCAAGGTGGGGGAGGTTTATATTGTGTTCTTCGATCCTGAAGCCTCCTTGTTGGATTCTAGGTCAGTCTTAAATGGGGAAAGTCATTAACAGGGGTTGCATTATCATGACTATATAAACATTGTTCACTGTAGAGCCCATCAGTGTGCTGGGGATGACAGTACCTTCCCCGCATGGGTTTGTTTATATTTTCCCTGGACTTAAAAAAAAGAGTTCTCCTTTTATTTTTCCATTGTTTGCTCTCATTGCCTCCTTTGCTTCAATTCTCATGGAAAGTATAAGATCTCCCAAATCTTGCCCTAGTGCCTACAAGGCTTCTGTCCTGTTCCTCTTGGGCTGGGGTGTGCGTGTCTCTCCACGCCTTCTTCCCCTCACTGTGTCTGTGGGCTGTACTGTTTCCTGGAGGACATGTCTACTTCCTTATTTTGGGGAGGGGGGCTCACATCCTATTGGATTCCTAAGAAAGGACAGATGGGAGCTAATTTTTCTCCCTTCCATGGAACTAAAAATGACTTTATTCTACTCTAATTCGGAATGGCTTTAACTCTCTCTGATAATCCTTGTCTGAAGCATTTACTTCATTCAGGGCTGCAAACTGGTAGATTTTCCAATTTCTTCTTTCCTTCCACATCTATTAGCT
>NW_024424453.1:48779210-48863661 GCF_017311325.1 Ursus maritimus | reverse complement strand
TGTATAAAGAAGATTTTTTTTTAACTCATTAACTAGGTGTAAACTATTACTCTTAAAAAGGAGAGAATTGCTTAGTTCTTCGTCTCTCTTTTTTAATGTCAGTTGCATCTGTGAAACAGAAAGCAAAAACAGCCAGAAAGCAAAAAAGTTGCCTTTCTATGGGGTTGATGCATAAGCAATCCACTGTGATTTCGGGATTTCTTCCTGTTTGGGAATCAGAGGGATGGGGGAGTCCTGTAAGAAAATAGATTCAAATCCCAAGACTTTGCTTCAGGACAGGTAGAGAAAGAGGATAAATCTTACCTCCTGGGGAAGCTCCCCGGCCTCTCCTGTGGCACCGCACAAAGAATATCCGAGGCACCAACTCGACCCACTGTAATTCTGGCGTTTTAAAATTTCATGCTCCAGATGTTTTTAGAATAATTGCTGGGCCCTAGTGAAGCTGTGCCCGCCTTAGCAAATAAGGCCTCTTTCCCGCTCTCCCAAGCCCTGCCCTCACAGGGGGGCTTGTGTAAAGGAAAAAGATCCCAAATGACTCTCCAGTCCTATTTGCTTAATCTGTGGTGTTACAGTGAATACCCCTGGGTTTGGAGTTCATTGGAGCTTTGCAGTAAAAGGAGAAAGGGAGGTCATTTAAGATGTTTTGTAATCCTCTTGTCTCGTGGAGCAAAGATTGTAATTTCTGGTTCAAAGGAACTCTAGCAGAGAAATCTGCCTTGTTTTGTTTGTCCCAGGGCAAAAAACACAGCCGCGCCCCCCCGCCCCCCCTCCATTCCTCTGTGTGTGCGTATCTACAATGTCACCTACTCTTCCTTGGCTGGAGATCTCATCCTTTCTCAATGCAGGTGCGGGTGCTGCGCGGCTGTTTTGGATTCTGAGTGGGGGCCCGGGAGCTGTGGAGATGCGACACAGATGGTGTGGCTACATTCCGCGGAGGGACGCCTTTTCCACACGCTCCCTGGACAGTTTCTAGAGGCGAGTCCTAGCAGCTCACAAAGTTTCCTGGTCAGGAGAATGACAAGCTGGAGCTGAGCAGAAGTCCTGTTTACAAGTGTCCTGCCCAGTGTGGGCATGGAGCAGACAGTCGAGACATGTCACTTCCATGCCCGCCTTGCCCCCAACAAGGCTATCTCTAAAACCGCCCCCAGATCTGCCCGTCTAAGTCTCCATGTGTACACGGATTAATAATGGGGACCAAGTGGAAATGCTTTGTGTGGAGGTAGATGGGGAAAGCTCTGCGCTCACAGGCAGGGATTCTTCTAGTAGCGCCGTGCATAAAGGGGAGAGACCTTGGGGAAGACTGTACTAGAACTTTCTCTCTTCTGCACAGGTCGGGGGGGACAGTGCTTAATCTTATAGAACTAGGCCACCAGAAAGGCAGTGCTCATGATTCACATGACTCCCAATAACTTTGCCATTTTTTCTTTCAAAATGACTATATATATGCATTTTTCTTAATACCTGAATATTGTAAAAAAAAAAAAAATCAAACATGAAAGAGAGAGTTCAAATCCCCCCATCCCATAGTAAGAACTACTGTTAATGGCTGGGTATACAGGCGTTCGGATTTGTTAAACAACAAAATTCAACTGAGTAAAATTTAAAGATCGTATTGGCTTTATTCAATGATTCATGAATCGGCAGCCTCCCATCCCCCAGATAGGAAGGAGCTCCGAGGAACTGTACAAAATGGAAGACTTAAAAGTCAAAAGGGACCAGGAACAAGGAAGTTATGCTAGGCAAAAAGGCAGGTTGGTTGTTGCAAGGTCACTGTCCAGTGGGGGTGAGCAGGGGTCTATCATGTAGATGACAGGATTAGTGCTGGTCAGGTGACTCCAGATCGACTGGGTTAAGATTCCATTTCCGGGACACCCAGACTGTAATGAAGTGAAGTCTTGCTTTGGTGACAGGAGGTTTAGCATAAGGGACTTCATTTTGGGCCTGTTGTCTTGTTTTGAGCAGACTTAAAAAATGAATATAACGATAGGTGAATAACTTAATTTTATTACATAAATGGAATCTGTGATTCTGTTTTCTCTCTCGGAACGTACATAGCATCGGTCCGAGTCTGCCCATCTTTACATGGAATTCTATTGTCTGGAATTTTGGACCCTCTTTCCTACTCCTCCTGGTCTAAGGTCCTGAGGGGCTCCCTGTGGAGTCACACACCTGGTGGGGCTCCCTGTGGAGTTCCCGCTGACCTCTTACCTGGGGGGGGGGAGAGGGCAAAGCAGCCAGGGTCCCCAGGGCTCCAAGATGCTGGTTTGTGTTTTGGGTGCCCCACTCTTCATGAAACAACTTCACCATTGTTCTTTCTCAGAGAAGGCCAGTCTGTGAAGCTTTGAACCAAGTCTCTGTTCCGCTGCTCGGGCCTCATTTTCTTTTCTTCTCTGTTTCATGTTTGATTGGAACATCGTTGAGTGTAGAGAGGCGCACCCATCTGATACTTACAAAATCCCATAAGGGATGTAACCAGGCCTATATCTACCGCTCAGGTCAGGGTGCTGGACGGTCCAGCGCCCAGGTGCTTTCTCTTCCCCGCCTCCTTTCTCTCTGCCTACGTTGTAGAAGCCCTTCTGGCTGCCTGTAGGGCAGTAGCCAGGAAGGACTTAGCCGCACCCCTGCATTTCCTACCCCAGACATCACTTCCTTAACCGCCGCTCCCCGCCGCGCGACCTTTTCCAAAGAAGTCACCACCATGGAGGAACCAGCCTCTTCCCTCCAGGTTCTTGGTTTTTCCCAACTCCGTTTTCCGGCATCCCAACCTCGGCCTGGACTCAGATCCAGACGCGAGTTCCGGGCAGCAACTCCCCTGCAGCCCTGACACGGTCCAGAAGGGGTTAAACTCAGGCGCGCACCAGCTCCAGCAGTTAATCCGGGATTCTCGGCACTGATCTTGGTGCCTGTCATTTGCATTTCTCTCCTTTGTGCAGGCTTTTCTTCCTCTCTTTCCCCGGGCCCGACGCCCACATTAGCATAGCGCGCTCGGCGCGCCGGCTGCAGGGCCCCTGCTGCGTGCCAGCCTGTGCAATCTGCAGGCGCCATCAATTTTTCAGCACTTTGCTCATTTCTCATTACAGTCAGGCCCATGCGGCTCCCCACTCAACACCCTCGTCGGCCGTCCTGCCGGCGAGCTGGCGAGCCAGGCGCTGTCACGTCCCTCCCCGACCCTCCTGAGCCTGCACTTGCTTGTTGAGGCTCCCACCATAATTAATCACAGTATTAATCCTGGCCAAGCCTGTCTTCCTGAATAATTATGTCAACACGCTTGGGTGCCTGGGCCCGACAGAAATTTTACCAACCTTGAGCCCGGGACGATATCCTTGCAAGCAGGGCTGCCGCGGGAGGGGGGGGGGGGGCTCCTTGCCTACTCCGGCCACACACTCACGTGCACACTTGTACGTGGTCCTGCTTGTGCACACGTGCAGGCACACACTCTGCACAAAGCTAGAGGCCTGAGGGACGAGCAGAATGGTGCAGCTCACAGTAAACAGCATTTCTTTTCAAACAAGGAAACATGGCCACACAATGAAGTTATCTTTAGGTACCAAAGTGGGTGGTTGTCATAGCAATGCGTGCATTATTAAGAGAGTGTTGTTCATCCTGGCAGCTAATCTTATAATAAGGCTCGCTCATTATCACGTTGAGGCAAAGTTGGCTTTTGCTCTCCTTTCAGCTATGGGCCTGTGGTCCGTCAGGGTCCCTGGCTCCAAGCTGGATCCCTGACTCCCAGGATGCATCTTTAATGTGGCTACCCCATCCTCCTTCCCTGTTCTTCCCGGGGTTGGGGGGAGGTAGGGGAGTGGGGGGTGGTGGTGGCAGATGCAAGAGGCTGGGGCTGGGCAGAGCTCCTGGTGCCTTTGCCTCCAAATGTCCCTCAATTGGTGCCTGCTACACTGTGTGAAGCTCTTAACGTACCCGAGAATGATGTTGGCCCAGGCAGGTATCTGGGCTAGTGTGAATGAAAATTCCAGATTGGTTTGCAAACAATCAGTTCCACCACTTTTCTTCTCTCCCTGCCCCTCAAGTCTACCCTGTCCCAGGACACCAACCTAATGGACCACATACTGCATCACAGCCACCCTTTCATGGGAATGTCTTTACTCCACAGTGGTCACTGGAATTTTGTGAGTCCCCAGGATTCATTAAAAGTTCACAATCACCTCAAGTTTGGGTGTCTGGTGACTCTCACTTCATGACCAGATATCCAGTGAGTTGTATTCTTCCTTCCTTCCTTCCTTCCTTCCTTCCTTCCTTCCTTCCTTCCTCTCCTTCTTTTTTAAGATTTATTTTATTTATTTTAGAGAGAGAAAGGGAGAGAGAGCATGCAAGCAAGGGAGGGGAGGGATGGAGAATCTCAAGCAGACTCGGTGCTGAGCATGGAACCCAACATGGGGCTTGATCTCCGAACCCTGAGATCACGACCTGAGCTGAAACCAAGAAGCGCTGGATGCTTAACCGACTGAGCCACTGAGGCCCCCCTACTTGCTTACTTATTTATTAATTTACTTTTGTTTCAAGTTTTTACTTAAAATAGATTCTAGTTAGTTCACATATAGTGCCATAGTGGTTTCAGGATATCCAGATAATTTTTTTTATTTATATATATATTTTAAAGATTTTCATTTATTTATTTGAGAGAGAGAGAGAGAGAATGAGTTGGGGGAAGGCGTAGAGGGAGAGATTGAGTGTGAGACTTCTCATGGAGCAGGGAGCCTGACGTGGGGCTCCAACCCAGGAGCGGAAGGCAGATGCTTAACTGACTGGGCCACCCAGGTGCCCCATATCCAGTTAATTGTAAATAGTTTTGGAGGTCATTTGCCATTGCCTTCTTTGTCCATCTCTGTTGGGCTTTTTTTGCAGATTGCTACAGTGAATTAGGGGAGCATCCTCTACACAGGGAGAAGAGGAAGCAAAGTAATCTGCTGCCAAGTACGCCGTCCAGGGAGATGGTCGCCGTAGACCTGAAAGTGAGCCAGGGAAAGGCAGTGGCTTGTAAAGCCCTTTATTATGAAGTGTCGTGTCATGGCGAGCAGAGGTGCTGCCCTCCCAGGGACAGCCCTCGGCGGCGCACAGATGCCCGCCCGCACTGCCCGTCTCCAACCCAGCTGTTCCCCCAGAAGCTCCGCAGCCTGCCCTGCAGCCCGGTGATGCGCTAGCATTTTGTGCCAGGTTTTCTCAGGTCACAGTCCACGGACATGAGAATCACCTAGGAACTGATTAGAAATGCAGATTCTAGAATCCCCTGACCAGTTGGAGCTGCCGGTTTCTACAAGTTCCTCAGGTAAATATGATGCACATAGATTATTTCTCATGAGCCTCCTTGTTTAATTTAATAGTGTGTTTCCTTTACCCTGCCTCCCTTTTAAAAGTAACGTAGGGATAGACGAGGCTGGTTCAAACAATGAAAAGGAGGAATAGTCCCTAGTCCCCAGGCTTCCTCTGCAGGGACTCCTACATTTTTGTCTTTTTAAAAAATGTATCTTCCCAGAGATACTCTTGCATACCTATGTGTATAAATCCCTTTAAAATCCACAAATGGTGGCATCCTAAACACACCGTTCTGTCACTTGCTTTCTTCATGATGCAATATATCTTGGCTATGGTTTCGTATCAACATATTGAGATCTTCATTTTTTAAAAGGGCTGCGTAGTACATTTTGTATGGGATGTAGCACGTTTTATGGGTTTTGGATAAAGCCGGTGTCTGCTCCTAATCAGGCACCTTTCTTTCCTCAGGCTTTAAGAATTCTGCCTCAGAAATCTGCAACAACCCTTGGGAAAAGGGAGACAGTTGATTTTTTGTAAGCCCTACTTTAGACCATAGGGTAGCCTGTCTAGCCCAAGGCAGACCCTGATTCCAGGATTTCAGTGGGGGTGGCTTATCTGGGAGGTGATCACAGGGAACACCTGTAGGAGAGTGTGGATGAGTGGTGTATTTATATGCTAGCTTCTGCCAGCCCCTGGCCACTGACTGGTTGTTTGTGGGAGGTGGGAGTGTTAAACTCCCCCGCACTTCTGGTCTGCCTCATGGCAGGGGTTGGGGGGGGGAGGTTGTAGTGTCCAGAGAAAGCAGATCTCAGGCAAAGAGATGCTACAAGTTGGGCAGGTGGGCATTGAAATAGAAAGGGAAGGGGATGTGGTTGGAGTACCAACAGTAGGTTTCTACCCAACTGGAGGCCAAGATTTCCAGACCAATCTCTGTGCTCAGAAAGTGCAATTGACATTGATGTCCTGCTGGAAGAAAAGATTCTATTCCTAGTTCTGCTCCTACTGGCCGGTGACCTTGAGTGAGTTGAATCATTCAAGCTTTTGGAGCTTCACTTTCCTCATCTGGAAGATGGGGTTGGTAACACCTACCTCTCAGATCGCTTTGAGGATTTAATGTGATTTCTAGTTTTGGAAAAAGAGCTTCAGAGCTCTGCATGTGGGTGACTACTGTTCTTGCATAACAGCTGACCCTCCGGGAAAGAAGGTAATTTGTGTCCTTCAGAACCTGCCCGAGATCATCAAATCAGAGCCCCAGTCCCTGAAGTCATTCATGTTATTCTCTATAAATACCAAAGTCAGATTCAGACCAATCCAAATGGCCCCAAGAAGTCAACAGGAATGGGAACAAAATGATTCCCAGGCAAATCCTTTCCATCAAGAGAGAAGCAAACCCTTTGATCCCATAGTAGCCAGACCACCTTGTTTATTTTTCAAAAATAGCCTGGATTTTAGAGTCAGAAAGATTCTTTTTAAAAAATCTTTTATTTAAATTCAACTTGATTAATGTATACTGTATTATTAGTTTCAGGGGCAGAATTTAGTGATTCATCAGTTGCATATAACATCCAATGCTCATTACTTCAAGTGCCCTTCTTAATGCCAATCACTCAGATACCCCATCCCCCCATCCACCTCCCCTCCAGCAACCCTCAGTTTGTTTCCTAGAGTTAAGAGTCTCTTATCGTTTGCCTCCCTCCCTGTTTTCATCTTATTTTATTTTTCCTTCCCTTCCCCTATGTTCAACTGTGTTGTTTCTTAAATTCCACATATGAATGAAATCATATGGTATTTGTCTTTCCTCTGGTTGACTTATTTCACTGAGCATAATACCATCTAGTTCTACCCATGTTGTTGCAAATGGCAAGATTTCATTTCTTTTGATGGCTGAGTAATACTTGATTGGAGTATTACTTCTTTTTTTTTTTTTTTAAAGATTTTATTTATTTGACAGAGATAGAGACAGCCAGTGAGAGAGGGAACACAAGCAGGGGGCATGGGAGAGGAAGAAGCAGGCTCCCAGCGGAGGAGCCTGATGTGGGGCTCGATCCCATAACGCCGGGATCACGCCCTGAGCCGAAGGCAGACGCTTAACCGCTGTGCCACCCAGGTGCCCCTGGAGTATTACTTCTTTATCCATTCATCTGTTGATGGACATCTGGGCTCTTTCCATATTTTGACTGCTGTGGACATTGCTGCTATAAACATTGGGGTGCTTGTGCCCATTCAAATCACTATGTTTGTATCCTTTGGATAAATACCTAGTAGTGTGATTACTGGATCGTAGGGTAGCTCTGTTTTTAATTTTTTTTTTTTAAAAGATTTTATATATTCCTTTGACACAGAGAGATACAAAGAGAGAAAGCATGAGCAGGGGGAGAGGCAGAGGGAGAGGGAGAAGCAGGCTCCTCGCTGAGCCAGGAGCCCAGTGTGGGGCTTGATCCCAGGACCCTGGGATCATGACCTGAGCCAAAGACAGATGCTTAACCATCTGAGCCACCCAGGCGCCCCTATTTTTAACTTTTTGAGGAACCTCCACACTGTTTCCCAGAGTGGCTCTACCAGCCTGCATTCCCACCAACAGTGTAAGAGGGTTCCTCTTTCTCCATATCCTTGCCAACATCTATTGTTTCCTGAGTTGTTCATTTTAGCCATTCGAGTGAGAAAGATTCTTAAAGATTGTGTAGTTTCTTGGTTTCAAGGACTTTAAGCCTCAGGACCTTTTCCTCAAAGAGAATGGTGTTCAAATGATGTCAAATGAAAGTGGAGTGCTCCTCCAATGGAATTTGGTGAGGGACCCAGGCCCTCCCTTGGGGTCCTGTTGCACTTACCTGCTCCCTTGCTCACCTCCGACAGGCCCTGGTTCCCCATCCCCACTAGGCTCCACAGGTGCAGTTTGTAAACAACTGGTCTGGTACATCCTTTTTCAATGAGCAAAGGAAGAGGTAGGGTCCCTTGTTATCCCATGCTGGGGCCTCTTTAAATGGCCCAGGGAACCTAGACCTATGCACCTGGGGAGGGTGAAATCCCAGTTAGGGCTGTAAGACCCCAATCTTAGAGACTATGAAACACCAGAGGCCTCCCTCCCCTTGCTCTGATTCTATGCTTTAAGGACACATTCTTGAGTCTCTTTTCCTCCAGCCCTCTACCCCCTTTGATTCCACCTTGAAGTTCCCAACCTGGGTCCCCTGTGCATTGTCAACTCATTTGCTGTGAAGCTCAGCACATTGCTTCTCCTGTTACCCTTTGCTCTCAAGCATATAAATCTGAGATTCCTGCTTCCCCCTGCTCCCAGGGACTGGCCTGCTGGGCTCACCTCCTTCCCACCAAGCCTTCTGCTTGGGAGGGGGATGGGATGCCGGGAGAGATGAGCTGAATTGCTTAGTGTGGCAAAGCGTCTGCAAGCCCCTGGTGTACAGCGATTTTGACCAGGTGTGATTCCCAGAGTTGTTAGGCTGCTGTTTTCCGGCATATTCTGTTTTGCCTCTCTTCTTATCCAAATTAACCTCCTCTAAGGAGGCTTTGTCACCACCCCAGGAGTAAGGCAAATGGCAAAGGGCATATTTTTTTCTCCAGGGAAGGAAACAATAGAAGTGGGATTGCATGTTGCCATATGGGTTGGCAAGAATAACCTTGATTTTTCTATTGTCATTGTGCCACTTCCTGGCAGGCAGCCCCCCTGAGACTCCGTTTCCCCATGTGTAAAATTGGGATTGTGAAACCTTCTTCCTTGGGTTGCTGTGAGGAGGACATAGAATGACATGTGTGAAAGGGCTTTGGAAATAGGTCCTTCAGAAATGGAAGGGATTCCTTTATTATTGTAACTGTTTGATGGCTGTGGAGAAGTAATCTCTGTAAGGCTGAACATCAACCTCATAGGGAGCTGGGCACAGAGTACAAAATATGCCTCCAGGGCACCTCACCCTGCCTGGAGGGACTGTACCCTTCAGGTGCATGACCAGTGGGGACGGGAGTCACTGTAAATGCCCCCGCCTTCCACTTCTCTAGTGGGATGATTCAGAGGCATATCCTTCATATCCCAGAGGGCCCCCAGCATGACCAAGCCCCACTACTGCTCAGGACTGTGCCCTTTACTGGATTTTCTCCCTTCCCTGTGTTGCACTTGCATTCTCCTCTCACGCTTATTCTCTGGGGCTCTTCTCCCAAATAAACTACCTGTACCCTGGTCTTTGTTTCAGGGATTGGTTTCGAGGGAACCCAGGCCGAGACACACAGTGTGTTGGCAGCAGTAGAAAGAGGACTGAGAGGGTGTAGAAGATCAGAGAAAGTGAAGGCCTCCCACAGCTGAGAAGGTAATACAAGGCAGGGAATAGAGGTCCTTGCTGAATGGCCCAGGGAGGAGGTGGGGCCTCTGAAAGCTGCCTATGTCCTGTTGGCATGACCCCAACTGGAGCCTAAGTCTTCCAGCCCTGGGCGAGCTTGTCCTCAGAGCATTCTCTGCTTAAACCCACTCCAGCTCAGCTGTGCCCGGCTGGGGTGGGGACAGAGCACACAGGTGTTCTGTGGCACGGCAAAGTCTCAATATCTCCATTCAAGGCATACTTACTGAGCACCTGTGCCATGAGGAGCATTTGGCACTGCACTTGCTGGGGATGTGTCATGTACCCCAGAGCAGCGTGATGAAGCTAAACAACAAAAGCATACAAATAGGGGGCGGGGGAGCAGGAAATTTAGGAACGAACTTACTACATGAACTTGGGCACATTTAACTTCTCTGGGTCTCTATTTCCCATCTGTAAAATCAGAGGTTGGGGGGTGGGTACTGGCAGATCTCCATGGGTTGTCCCAGCTCTGAAATTCATATCTGACTTTTCTTCACTGACCCTAGTACTAGGCATACCTGGCAGGGGTAAGTCGAGGCTGAATGAGGGTTAGTTCACAGCTTTCCACACCATCTCTGGAGCATTACATTTTCACAGTTCCCCACCACTGAGCTCCATGTAAGGCTGTTTTTCCATGGTGGATCCAGTCCTGTATTCCTCTCCACTGAAGCCTTGAGCTTGGAAGACTGTGATGCCACATCATGTAGGCACTGTCAAATAAGACTTTGTTCCTTAACATCTCTCTCCTACTCCATTCAGGAGATTTATAGGTTTCTGGCTCTAAGTCAGGTTCAAGTTGGGGAAAGGGGGGAGACTTAAAAGTTTTGCTATTAAATTGGACTTGGCTTTCTTTTTTCCTTTCCTTTCCTTCCCTTCCCCTCCCTTCCCTTCCCTTCCCTTCTCTTCCCTTCCCTTCCCTTCCCTTTCTTCTCCTCTCCTCTCCTCTCCTCTCCTCTCCTCTCCTCTCCTCTCCTCTCCTCCCCTCTCTTCCCCCTTTCCTTTCCTTTCCTTTCCTTTCCTTTCCTTTCCTTTCCTTTCCTTTCCTTTCCTTTCCTTTCCTAAGATTTTATTTATATATTTGAGAAAGAGAGAGAGCACAAGCAGGGGGAGTGGAAGAGGACGAGGAAGAAGCAGGCTCCCTGCAGAGCAAGGAGCCCAATGCTGCGATGTGGGGCTTGATCCCAGGACTCAGTATTACCACCTGAGCAGAAGGCAGACGCTTACCTGACTGAGCAACCCAGGCACCTCTGAACTAGACTTTCTTTACACTTAAATGTACAGTAAGTTATGGGTGAGGCCGTACTCCCTCTGAAGGCTCTGGGGGAGAACCCTTCCTGGCATCTTCCAGCTTCCAGTGGCTTCAGGATTTCCTAGACTTGTGGCTACATCCCTCCGGTGTCTGCCTTCCTTTCCACATGGGCTTCTCCTCTGTGTCTTCACAGGTCTTTCTTTGCATCTGTGTCTCCTCCTCTTCTGACTCTTCTAAGGAAACTTGCTACTAGACCTCGGGCTCACCTGGGTAATCCTGGATGATCTCATCTTGAGATCTCTAACTTAGTTACATCTGCAAAGGCCCTTTTTGCAAATAAGGTCACAGTCCCAGGTTTCCAGTGGATGCATCTTTGGAGGAGACACCATTCACCCCATGACTTCTGGGACTCCCTGTTGTCCCTGAATGTAAATTGTGGTACTCAAGTGCTTGAGCCTGCCTGTGGAGAGGCAGGTCCTCTAGGGCCCTGGTTCTCTTATTCTCCAGGTCACTTGAGATTGGGCATGACAGCATGAGAGGTTACTAGTGGGAAAATGAATAGGAGTCAGTGGAGCCTGAGACCTTGCCCAATCTCAGTAGCAATCCTGGTTCTGACCAACCATCTGCTCTTCCTTGGGGGGAAAGAAAGGACTAGGAGTACAGTGAGTGGAGGGGAGACCTCCTGGCATGGGGAGAAGGTGGGCTGGCAAGAAGGGGGCTTTAGCCCAACATAAGGCTGTCATCGCTGGAATTGGCCAATGCTTTCATCTTTCCAGTCCAGGCCATCTGAAATTCATTACCTCAAAGGGCTCTTACTCCAGGGCGGGGGGGGGGGGGCAGAAAGAGCATTGCCTGGAGCAAAGGAATCCTGTTCCAGGGATCTGGTCATCGAGAGGATAGATGGGAATGAGCATGAAAGCTGAGTTAGTCTGAGAGATTTTTTCAGCCCTGAGGAGCCTCCAGAGAAGAGAGAGAGAGAGAGCCAGGTTGGTGGGGACATTCCCTCAGCAGAGGGTGCTGAAGTGTTCCTTGGGGCCCTGGGGGCTGTACTGCCAGGTGCAGTAGCCCTTGAGGCCTCTGTTATTATAACATGGGCCACAGCTTCCCCCAGGTCTCCAAATCGAGGCTGGCAATTATACCATAAGAGGTCAGCTTGTAATGCTCAGTACAAGTGGTGATCTTTCTCATCCCCAAAACCAGAATGAGGGAAAGGTTCTGAAAGGAAGAGAGTTTGAGCTGTACTTAAAAGCAGAAGCCACAAACCACCCACCAACCCTAACTGGGCTGAAAGGTCAGGGCACTTAAAGAGGCAGAGGCAATGTTTCCTCTTGACCAGGGAGATTCTAATTTCCAAGACAGTCAAAGGCCTCAAGTAGTCAGTGATTCTGTGAATTTGAAAACCAGCTCCATTGGGGACTGTGCCTCAGTTTCTTCTGGGAACTGATGGAATTGTTATCTTTTTCATCTGCACACAAGCCTGAAAAGAGAGAATGTGTGCAGGGATGACCTGTGTACTCCGCTAGGCCTGGTAGGTTTGGGGACAGGAAGGACAGGTAGGGCATGGGGACAGCTGCCACAGGAGCCAAAAGTATGTTCCCATCACAATGCTCTCTGGGGCAAAAACAGAAGGACAAGAGCAGAGGGAGAGGAGATGGTCATGGGGCAACGAGCTGTTATCACAGTCATTTTACAGAAAGGTTGTCTAGAAGGAAAGCCAATCTCTTCAGAATTGTAGTTGGTTTTGCCTGAACTCAAAGTATGAACAGGATGGGGGAGCCCCTTCTCATAGTACAGACACCCCAACATCAGGAAATGAGGAAGCCAGCCCAGAATGGTAGGGGACATGGGAAAGATCTGGAGGAAATGAGGGGGTTTCTTCCAATTACTTGGTGAAGAAATACTGGGATTCCATACCAGGACTGCACTGTTGTAAGGATTATTTGTAATGTGTCTCATAAATGTGGAAGAATGATATTGAAAAAGATGTAAGCTGAAGTTTATATTTTCAGTTCCCTCCTTTTACCACAGTGGTTCCCCCCACTCCCCACCTTTCAAGGAACTGGGATACCATCCTGAGATAATTCCCCAGAACACTCAGGGGATGGAGGGGACTCTGGCATAGACAGAACACTCAGGGGACACAGCACAAGGGAGAGCAGAGTGTTGAGGAAAGAGAGCTTCTCCCAGGCTTGGGGAAGAAGGGAGCCCGAACGAAAAGAGCTGAAAGCACAGGCTCTGATGTTCCTAGAGAGAGGGACTGCGGTTCTGGTTTCTCAGTGGAGCATCAGGGAAGCAGGCAGAAGAGACCCAAGAGTGGGTTCTATGTTCTGCTTTATGGGTAGAGCCCTGGGGAGGTGGGAATGGCTATGGGGCATGTTATGACAGCCTGGTAGAAGGATTTTTGTCACCCCCACATGGTATGACATAGAAATAAGGACAAGAGATGCTGGGCCTGAGGCAGCCAGAGGACTGGAACAAGGGACAATTCAGCAGCAACTTGTGCAGCCTGGTGACTGGGGATGATAAGATGGGGTTGGCTTAACTGACTCACTAAGGGGCAAGTGACTTACTGATTAGTTGTTCCATCCTGCTCTGCCCTTGCTATGCCTTGGCCCTGTGGAAGTTCCCAGGAACTTGGATGCTATATATGTATAGCATGTTAGTTTGAGTTCCCTGAAAGCAGAGCCTGAGACAAGGATTCATGTGTAAGTTGTTTGGGAGGAGATCCCAGGAAGCAGAAGTGAGTGGGTGGGAGAAGTGAGTCAGGGAAGGAAGAGAAGCCAATAAAGAGGGCGTTAATGATCAGGTTACTACTGGAAGCGCCTGGGGCTCAGTTTCTCTGGGGGCCCTCGGAAGAACAAGCCTCAAAATTGTCTTCCCAGAGGACTGTTAAAAAACAAAATTCAACCAAGTGTATTTACAGATCTAACTGGCTTTATTAATTGATCCATGAATTGAGCAGCATCCCATCTGGCAACCAGAGGGGAGCTCCAAGGAGTTGTACAAAATGGAAGGTTTTTATACAAAGGAGGGTGGGGTAAGAAAGTTATTAGCAAAGGAATAGGATTGTTTCAGGCAAGGTCACTTTCCCTTTGGGGGGAAGGGCAAGGGATCTTATCCTGCAGATTACCTCATCTTCCTTTGAGGGATGGCCCATGTGACAGAGTCCCTCATTGGTGCTGATCAGAAAATTCCTGACTGAGTGGTTACCACATTTTTGGGGGAGGTTGGAACTGCAATTAGATTAGGTATTAAGCCCTGGTTTGGTGATTTGGCCTAAGTGATGCCATTTTGGGCTTGCGGTTTCTTTTTAACAGGGCAAAGAGGCTGGTTACCTCTCCACTGAGACAGCAGAGAGGAGAGGTGTGGTGGCATATGCTTAACTTGGGTACTGGCAGTGTGTATGGCCCTGTGTGGACCTGTCCCCCACAACCGCCCAGGGGGACATGTGTGGAGCATCTCGAGGGCCTACTGCACAAACGTGGGAAGGGCAGGGGTAAGCAATTGTTTGAGTTTAAGTTTCTGACAGACCCCCTGGTGGAATGAGCTCCAAAGAGAAATTAAGTTGAATAATAGAAAACTAAAGAAAGTTACATTTGTTAGACAACAGTGTTTGTAGACCGAGATTTTATATCTGCTTTATATAAAATATTAAGGTTAACATGTCAGTCTGGTATGATGGAAAGAATATAAATTCTGGAGTCCAGTCAGTATTGGGTTTGAATTCAGGTCCTATCATTTAGTTGCTGGGTGACTGTGGGTTAATCATGTCATCTCTCTGACCTTCCTTTCTATGTGTGTTGAACCAGGAATGATGACACTTGCCCTAAAGAGTTGTTGAGGGATTAGCAATGATTCATGGGAAAGCCCCCATGATGGGTTTTCAACCTGCATCATTTTGCTAAACCTTAGTTTTCTTTACATGGTGTTGGTCGGCTTATTCTTTTTTTTTTCTTTTTGAGAGAGAGAGAGTGTGTGAGTGCATGCACAGGATGGGGGTAGGTGGGTGGGGATGGACCGAGGGAGAGGATGAGAGAGAATCCCAAGCAAGCTCCACACCCAGCACAGAGCCTGACATGGACCCAAGATCATGACCTGAGCACAAATCAAGAGTCGGATCTTAACCATCTGAGCCACCTAGGTGCCCTTGGTTGGCTTTTTTTTTTTTTTAAAGATTTTATTTATTTATTCGACAGAGATAGAGACAGCCAGCGAGAGAGGGAACACAAGCAGGGGGAGTGGGAGAGGAAGAAGCAGGCTCATAGCAGAGGAGCCTCATGTGGGGCTCGATCCCACAACACCAGGATCACGCCCTGAGCCGAAGGCAGACGCTTAACCGCTGTGCCACCCAGGCGCCCCTGGTTGGCTTATTTTTAACAGGATATTTTATTATTCAAAAAGTTCTTAGCAAAGATATTTCTGCTGGGTAATGTTCTAAATAGATTGAAATGGAGTGAACCCAGACATCATTGTCTTCCTGGAGTCTGGCACCATCACACTTGGAAAGGAGGCCACACAGAGGGTGACCGCCTTGCACCTCTTTCTATCTAAGCACGACCCATGTTGCACATGAGCTCATTTTCCCAACTGACCTCTGAGAAGGAAGCATTTGACTTTGGTATTCATTTTGGGGCTGAAAGCAGTATAGTAGAGGAATTCCCTTCCTTTCTCCTTTCCAAAATCTCTTCCCACTTGCCAATAAACCTGTCTGTTCTTCAGTTTATTATGACGAGGAGTGAGAAATGCATCTGCATTGGCAAAAGCCAAATCAACTGCAGCTGGATAGAGCTGCGATCAAGGTTTAATGAGAGTGGCGAGGTGGCAGCACTGTCTGGTGTACAGCCCTCATTAAAAACTGGCTGACTCAGTAGAAAGGCTCCTGCAGACAAAATGTCTGCCCTCCTCAGAGGGTTGAACATGGAGTGTGTCACAGCTTTCCCTGAGGAAAGCATGGTATGGGCACCACAGCAGACAGCCCTGCCCAGCATGGTGACCTTTGTTCCAGCAGGTGGCACTTGGGTTGGGGCCACCTAAATGGACATCACAGTACCTGGGCACACTCAGAACTCCCCATAGCCCCTCCTCACTCACAACGGAAGCCTCAGGCATGCCACAGAAAGTCCTGGAAGCTCCGCTCCAGAATCTGCCTAGGCATCATTCCCATTTAGTCTTGTCTGGTGTCCTCAAGCTTCCATTCCACTGAGGGGTGCATCTCTGCTCAGTCCTCTGGTGGGATATCTATTGGGCTTTCACATTTTTTTTTTTGTTCAGCCCTGGATGCTTTCTCTTAACTGGATGACCTAGGCTTCTTGATTTGAGAGGAGAGTTTGTCCTGTTCCATGAATTGCATAACAGGTGTATCGGTCAGGTTTTATCACGTAACAAACAGCACACATCTATTGTTTTTGCTTATCGATCTGTGGGGCAGTGAAGGTGGCTCTGTTTCAGACTCTGGGTCACTGTGGGACTCCTCCCTCTGGTACCAGAGGCTCTTGGGAGCATGCCCTTCTTATGGCAGATGACAGAGGCTTGAAAGGCCAAGCTAGATGAAGCAAGTGCTTTGAAAGTCACTGCTCACTTCACATTCTATTGGGCAAAGCAGGTCACATGGTTAAGCCCATCGTGGGTGGGATGAAGATGTACTTTCTGCCTCTCCCAGTGGTGGGGCAGTGCAGAGTCACATGGCAAAGGATGTGGATGCAGATGCTGTGGTGGGGGTAATGAAGAGGTGGAAAGAGTAATCCAAAGCCACATTGTGCCTGGCTCCATGCTTTGGGTAGCCTCTGGGCAATCTGGGAGAGCCAAACATCTGACTTCCAAGAAGATAAATCCTCCTTTGGTGCTAAGTTATCTTTCTGTGGATTGCCAAAGTGTGCCCTTTGTGGGCAGATTAAGTATCAAAGTGGCCACCTCCTTTGGGATTTTGCAGCCCCTAGTCTGGGTGCTTGGCTTGGCAAGTGGAAGACAGAGTGGAATTCAGCCCCCTCCCGCTCCTGGGTGGGCATCTTCGTGCAGGGTCAAGCTGCAGGTCTGGATGCTGTGACCCTGCGCCCACCCAAGGAGTGACTCACAAGGCCCAGGAATGCATTTTGTCACCACTGACTCCAAGTAGGTTGGAGTAGTCTGGGATAGTTTTATGTTTTTGTCAATCCAAGTCAAAAAAGCTGGGTTTCTTTGGACTCCAACTTCAGGAAAGAAATGGGGACTTTTTTCCTTCCCAGAAGTAGCCTTGCCAGCCAACCACATAGGCCAGAGCCAATGGAAAAGGAATGAGATGATTATGGAACATTCATGATTGTAGAGCAGCACATCTGTTTGAAGAAAGACCTTCTTCTCTTCTCAGGAATGACCACATAACCTGCAATTACCCTCATATTCCAATGTCAGAGGAAATGCCACACCTTTTCGGACAGCAAGTAATAACCAATGCTGACAATGTAGGCCCATGAGTGCAATGGTCTACACTGACTACTCCCAAAGTGCAAATGAAGTGGGTGGTGTACTCCATCACTGTCCTCCAGTTTTTGTGATGGCCAGGTGTGTGAGCATGTCATTCTCACCTTCATACTTCCAAATTATCAGAAATACAACCAATGGATTAGAATTTCAGAGTCTCTTTCAATTATCATGGCTTCAGTTTGAGTTTGGAGGCAGACCCAGGCTTTGGTAGATGGAATTCTTGGCTCTGCATCCATCACTCTGCTCTATGTCGTCACCCTTGCCATGGATTCACTGTAGGTGGAGTGTAGCCCTCACCCTTTACTTTGGGTTCTGCCATGTGACATCCTTGGACTAGTGATATATGGATGGCAGTGAGGGGTTGCCAGTTCTAAGCTCAGTTCTTAAGAGGCCTTGGATTTTCTGCTTTTTCCCTGTGCTCAGAGAAGACCTTCTAGACCTCTGGGCTCTGAAACCAAAACTTGTGGAGCAGATATGAGCCAAGCCTCAGTGAGGGCCAAGAGGAGCTACATCCAAAGCTTGAGGCAGAGCTGCTTGGCCCGTCCCACCCTGAATCAGCCAACTTCCAGCTGACCTGCAGACCCACAGACCTGCAGATACGTGGGTGACATGAATAATTATTACTAAGATTTGGGGTGGTTTGTTATATAGTATTATTGCAGCAACAGTTAACTGATACACTTGTTTTCTAATGGAATGCCACAGGGTGTTGACCTTGGGCACCAGTCATGGCTGGGACACAGGAAGCACCCAAGCAGAGAGACCACTCTTTTTCTGACTTGAGGGCTGGGATCTGCATGAAGGAGAAAGTGTGTGACTCAATTAAGATACAATTAAGATCCTCCTCCATGGTCTCCCTTTTATCTACTGTCCTCATTATCTTGCTTCCTTTTCTTCTCACCATGGGACTGGTGCTGCTATTGCATGCTGATGAGTTTGTCTGTGGCCCAACTTCTGAACTAGAGATATCTGGGTAATTAATTTGGATTTAAGCTTCTCTAGCCAGCCCTTGATAGGCCCACAGCTGAGTGCTTTAGAAGGCCTTGATTTCTCCTGGGCATTTTTTGGGTACTCAGAGGTCAAGAGTCATTTGGTACCTATCTATCTAAAGTCAGTCTCAAAGTGAGTTTTGAAAAATGTATGAAAATGTACAGTTGTTTCAAGTGACTTAGCTTACTCCTGGGACTCTCCCTCCTCCCCCACAAATGCTATGAAGTTTTTTGCATTTCATCTCTACAATTTGGTTACAGAGCAATTCTCCCTCATGAAAGTATGGGATATTTGCTGGCATGAGGCTTGGCTGGAGCTCAGACTGGATATGGGCATCTTGACGCAAGGCCCCCATTAAAGTGAGGTGATGAGCAGATAGAAACAAAACTCCAACAGACAAGTGGGGAATGAACTCAGGAAACAGCCCTAGTTTTACATATCACTGTTTCTGGATGTCCAGTGCACCTTTCAGTTTTTCATATTTCTTTGTCTTCTCTCTACCTCCTTGGAGTCCTCTTAAGTTCTAGTCTTTCTAGATTTCATCAAGGTTAAATGAAAACATTGTCCCTGAAATCCTGTGGTGCTTACTACAATGGCTTTCAAAATTTTTGCTGTGTCCCACAGTAAAAAATAAATTTTGCATCTGTTCCTAACACACACTTTTATATAAGTCTAATTAAAAAATATTTTATTTATTTATTTGGTACAGAGAGAGAGAGAAAAGAGAACACAAGCAGGGGGAGCAGCAGGCAGAGGAAGAGGGAGAAGCAGACTCCCTGCTGAGCAGGGAGCCCAACACAGGGCTCAATCCGAGGACCATATCATGACCTTAAGACATGGCAGACGCTCAACCGATTGAACCACCCAGGTGTCCCTATAAATCTAATTTAATGTGTCAGTCTTGTCTTAGTTTGGGCTGTCCCAGAAGTAGACCCTGAAATAAGGATTCAGGTGCAAGTGGTTTATCTGGCAGATGATGCCAGGAAAGACCAGTAGGGGAGTGGGGAAATGAACCAGGGGAAGGAAGGAAAGCATTTGAAAGTGCATTATCAACAAATGTATAATCTCACTGGGGAACTCTGGAGACAGTTTTTGTGGGGGTCAGCCTTCAAGTCTGCCCCAGTGATCCTCACCTCCAGGTGTTTGTGCCTTTTGTAATTCGTTCCCACATTGAGATGTGTGTGGCCTGTGTATTCAGTAGAATATGGCAGAAGTGATGGTATACTGTGGTAGGTTAGCCTCCAAGATGGCTCCAATTCTCCCTACCTGCTGTTATTCATGACCTCGTACAATTCCCTCCCTAGAGTGTAAGCCATTTATAACCATATATGAAGTGATGCAGTTCTAACCATACAATATGACAAAGGTGATGGCTGTCATTTCTGAGATTAGGTCGCAAAAAGACTCTGGCTTTTGCCTTGCTTGTGTTCTCTGGCTCTCTCCTTCAAGAGCTCTGAGAAGAAACCAGCCGCCATGTTGTGAGCTACCGTATGGAGAGGGCCACACAGGGAGGAGCCTGGTGAGGGATTCTGAGTTAGAGGCACAAAGGCGCACCCAGCTAAACTGGGCTCAGATTCTTGATCAATATTCATAGTGAGTTAATACGTGTCTTAAAGCGGCCAAGTCTTGGGGTAATTTGTTATGCAGACATTGATAATTAACATGGTATCTGACTTTTGAGGCTGGGTTGTAGAAGACTTTTCTGTTCTCACTTTGGTGTCTCACTCTCTTGGATCAGAGCCCTAGGGGAAGCCAGCCGCAGATCATGAAGTGTTAAGTGGTGGTGCACTGAGGCCTGCCAAGAGCCGGCAACATCAATGAACCGGCTTGGAAACAGATCATTCAGCCCCAGTCAGGCCTTCAACTGACGTAGCCCCAGCTGACATCTTGACTGCAAAATCACGAGCACCCTGGAGCCAGAACCACCTATTCAGGCTTCTACTGCATTCCTGACCAATTGCAAGGTAATTGTGAGGTAATACTTATTTGTTGTTGTCTCCAGCTGCTATGTTTTGGGGATAAATTGCTCTATAGCAATCAATAACTAATACAGTGTAGAACAAGTGACTCAGAGTTATTCTACACAAATGAAGGACCTGGGGTATTTATACACCAAATCCTGCCTGTCCATGGATGAGAGCTGAATTCCCCAGCACTTATTTGTGGGCAGAAAGGGCTTCAGTGGCCAGAGAAAGGCTTGCAGGCAAAGAGATGCAGGTTCTGGCAGTTGGAAGTCAGGCCTGTATGAACCCAAAGGTAAAGATGAGGGGATATGGGTAGGGGTGTTTGCAGGGCCTGCTAACTCTCAAACTCCACTTAAATCCCATCAACAGTACCTTCCTCCCTTTAGGTAGCTTGGAGCATCCACTCCTTCAGAGCCTAGTTCCTCCAGAATGTTCTCTCTGGTAGAAGGAAATGGAAAAGGACAAGCCTCTCTTGGGGCGCCTGGGTGGCTTAGTCAAAGCGTCTACCTTCAGCTCAGGTCATGATCCCACCCTTGTCAGGCTCCCTGCTCAGCGGGGAGTCTGTCTCTCCTCCCTCTGTGTTCACGTTCTCTCTCCCTTTTGCTCTCTCTCTCTCAAAAAAAAAATTTTTTTTAAAAGAAGGACAAACCTCTCTTTCATAATTGTGCCCATCTCTGGTGCTTCCTTTGGAGGCTGTTGGTATTTCTTGGGCCAACACTGACTAGTAGTTGATACTCTCTGTGACATGAGTGAAAAGGTGAGGCTTTCTTGCAGGGTGCATATCTGGGGGGGCAGGGTCTCCTTCTGCCCTGTGCCTCCTCTTCAGGCATGTCTCCTGGTTGGTGGACACAGTACCTGCCTGGGGTTGAGGGGCCAGACTCCTCATCTTGCAGGAATCCCAGATCTTTACTGCTGACTCTTAAAGACTTTTCACTTGGCTTTGAGGTGGGAACAGCACTCATACACATGTCTTAGATCCAGCACTGCCTTCCAGTTGGTGGCTCCACTGTGGGTCCTAGCTTCATAACTGGAACAGCAGGAAAATTCTGGCCTAGTAACCCATAATACAAATAAAACACCCCTTACAATGATGGGCAGTGGGTACTCCACATATATTCATTTCTTCCTTCTCAATGTTAATGATGGAACCTGTACCAGTGTACCAGTGTGGCTGGTCTGAGGACATGGGGTTTAATACAAAATTGGGGCTCAGAGACAGAGAGAAAGAAGAGCATGCATGTGTTCCTAGTGCAGAGTCTTGAGCGGAGCAGAGCACGTATTCTCCAAAAGAATAAAAGACTTAGCTGACACAGGAGTTTTTTTCAACAGAAAGCAAATGCATAGAGATACAGTAGTCCAGCACCAGTCTCTGGTGCTTGTGGGGGACCAGAGCTGTGACCTCAGCTGGTCTTCAGTGGTCAGCTCCCATAAATCAGGGGCTTCCTCTTCTGGGGCACCAGGCAACTGTCACCTGACTTGTCTCTTTTCTGTAAAAAGTGGCCAGAACCAAGATTTTCACCATGAGCCCTCCCTTCCAGAGGCTACCCAGGCTCCCTCCCCTTCCCTTTCCTTCTTCTTTTCTTGTCCCATCCATATATTTCAGTATCTACTACAAAGGTCAGGAAAACAAATCAATGAGGAGAAGGACCCAATAATCCTGAGACCTGACTCAGGGATGGGAGGTGGGGAGTGAAACCGCTCAATAAAATGAAAGAGAATTTAAAAATTCACTGAACAAGGCACAGCATGGGGTCCTGATCAAAGGGCCAGGCAGCTTCAGCTTCACATGTGCAGAGGCTGGATGCTCTGAGGCTGGGGAAGAGGCAGCCCCCTCCCCACCTCCCCCCCCCAGACACACAGACACACACACACCCATGCACACACGCACACACTCACACACACACTCCTTGGACCACCACCTGTCTGCTAAAGAAAGATCTGGATGATGAATTTCTGGAGTCTGGGAGGCAGAGGGGAGAAGACATTGGCAAGTCACTTATATCCCCGCAGTGGCCCCATTTTCCAAAGCTGTCTCAAGATCCCTATCTGCAGGAGAGAATTCAAATGCTCTTTGAGGACCAGACAAACATTAGGATAGTGATGAGGTGTGGGATGTTACAAGTCCTACCTGGCTTTTTCTGATCCGACCTTGGAAAAAGGTGAGAACATAAGAACCCACCAGTCTGCAAAGAGTTGAATCAGCTTATTAAAGTCCCTTCCTTGTGAATGGCAGCTCTTCCGTGAAATCTTTCCTGGCACCTGCCACCACACCCCCTGTCCTCGGGGCTGATTGAGCACTCTCCCCCTGAAGCACCCACTGTATCCCAGTACTCTTCCACCAGAACAGCGCGGGTGCGATATCATTCTTCATCATTAGTCTGTCCCATTCTATTTTAAGAGGCCAGTGATAGAGCAGATTGGGAGCAGACTGCCTGAGCTCACATCAAGCCAGCACCCCGATTGGCTGTGTGACTGTGGACACATGATGGAACCTGTTTCCTCATATGTACAATGGCTATAAAACATGTATTCCTTCCTTTGCCCAATGCCTCTTCAAATATTTAAGGGTAGTCTTTTCTCCTCCTAGCTCAGTAGGCTCTATCATTTTCACAATTCTTTATATAACACAGCTTCCAAAGATCCAAAAATGTTTCGAGCAAGAACAGCATTGCTGGAATAAGGGTAGAATCTCTCTACTTTGGGGAACCTCATACAAATGTATATGTTCTGGCATGTTTGCTATCAAGTGACTCCTTGCTTTTTGTTATGCTTATCGTATGTAGATGTAGAAAACATGAAGACCTCCATATACACATAGGTGGGGAAGGTTCATATCTGTATCTGAGTGCATGTGTGTCTGCATGTGATTATTTTCCTGCTTGTTTCCAGAGATTCAAGGTGGTTTGCTGATTAAAACAGAATAAAAGATGAGGCATTTAATAATAAAACAAAATCATTATGATAGGATGCAGAAGCAGATGCTTTGAGATTTCTAAGTTAAGCAGATTAACATATGCAGGAAATTTTGGATGTTTCTTAAAGGTTAAGGCTCTAAGACAAACCCTTCTGGTTACCTTGTTTTTGTTTTGGCAAAAATGGTTTCATTTCATGACTATTTCCTGCTTGCAGGTCAGAAAAATGGCAGCTGGATCAAGGGAGTTGAGATATTTAAGTAGGTTTAGGAGTTGGTGGCCAACAACATGTTCATTTGTGTCTTTTTTTCACCTACCGTTTCTTTGTCTTTTTCTTACTTATGTAGTGACAAAACCAGAATAAATCCTGTATTTGTAAGCCACTTTCCACATTATTCCTTAATGATTCTGTATGTTGTATAAACATTATTCTTCCCATAAACTGAAGACCCAGAGAGTTAAGAGTGACATGTCCATTGTGTGGACATACCACAGTTTATTTATCCTTTCTCTTAGTGATGAACTTCTCAGCTGTTTCCACTTGAGACTTTAATAAACAAAGCTACTGGAACATTCTTGTACAGGTCGTTTTGTGGATTTACATTTTCATTTCTCTTGAGTAAATACCTGGGGGTAGAATTACTGGGTCATAGAAGACGTGTATATTTAAGTTTATTAGAAAGCCAGTTTTCCATAGCGATTTTACCAGTGTACACTCCTGCCAGTGGTGTCCAAGAGTTCCAGATTCTACATATCCTCACCAACTCTTGATATTGTCCATCTTTGTTTTTAGCTAGTCCTGTGAAGGTTAGGAGGTATCTCACTGTGGGTTTAATTTGTATTTCCTTGATGACTAATGACTTTGAACACCTTTTGTATGTGACTTGGTCACTTGAATATCTTCCTTTTTATATGTGATTTGGCCATTTGAATATATTCCTCAGCATGAAAGGAATGAGTTACTGCTACTCACAATAATGGACTAATTTCAAACACATTATGTTGAGTTAAAGAAGCCAGACACAAAAGAGAACATATTGTACGATTCTGTTTTTATGAAAGAACAGACAAAACTGATATATAGAGATAGAGGTCTTAATAGTGGTTGTCAAGGGAGCTAGGGTTGGGGATGCTGATGGGAAAGGGGAAGGAGAGAAGTCTTGGTGGACATATTGTTTATCTTGATCTGGGTAAAGATTACACAGGTTTCTTTTCTCTGACTCTTTGCCAGAACACCTCTGTGTGTGCTCACCTAAGGCCACTGGCTGTCAAACCCTGATTCCAGCCCAAAAGGGAGCTGAAGAAGGGAGCCTGGCAAACCACAGTTCACAGTCTGTCTCCTTCCAAGTTATTAGTTTTTGCTTCATCATACAACTAATCAAAGCCACTTAGTCCAGATGTTCATTTTGTGCATTGCACAGAAGTACCTAACAGAGGGAATGAGCAGGCACTAGAATGCAAGTTGTAGGTCCTGGCTGTGCCAGCTCAGAGTAGATGCCTTTTCCTAATCGCCATCCAAGAGGGGATCATTTTTGTAATTTTGTAGGAAGTCATCCTTCAAGCTAACAATGGCATTGTGGCTAACACTGGGTCATGAAAAGCTGTTCATGATGAAAGCCTGCCTTGTTACTTGTTGAAATAGCAGTTTCTGATCATTTTGGTGGGCAGACGTCTCTTAGTAAAGATAGAAGCCCAACTTGGGAGCATTTTTATGCTTGTTCATTCGTTGTTACTCCCTTTCTTCTGTCCATCCATCCATCCATCCATCCATTCTCCATCCATTCTCCATCCAACCAATATTTTCTGTGTACCTTGGCTGGTGAATACTATGTATTGGGCACTGGGCTAGCTTCTGGAGATGCAAAGACTTTTTTAAAAAAAATGCTCCTGTCTCTGATTCCCCCTCTTAAGTTGGAGATGCAAGGACTTTTTTTAAAAAAAATGCTGATTCCCCCTCTTAAGTTGGAGATGCAAAGACTTTTTTTAAAAAAATGCTCCTGTCTCTGATTCCCCCTCTGAGACATCTCTGGCCAGGGTATGAAAAATATCTTTGATTTCATGGCTGGAGGGCACAGCTCTGCCTTTGGATATCATATACAAAGTGGAGACACCTCCACAAAGCAATGTTTTCTCAACTTTGCCCACAGCTCCTCTCAGTCTGTGGTTAAGGAGTCTTGCCTGCTTGGAATTACTTGTGTTGCTGCCCTATCTGGTGTTTGGCACCAGAAGACTACTGGAGGGTCTCGTGTAAAGTATTGCCTCTTCCTCGAATTTAGACTTAATTAGAAGATAATCTTGCGTTCTGAAATAGAAAAAAAAATGGAGTGGGGTACCATTAAAATCAAAGTAATAATCCCTTATATTTGCATAGTATTTGACCTGCTTCCAAACCATTTTCACATGAAATATCCTAACCATCCAACAATGGGAAGGTAGGAGATAGCTATTGTTATCATCTTTTTTTATTGCAGTAAAAAATATACAATATGAAGTATACCCTCTTCCCAAAATTTTAAGTATATAGTACAGTATTGTTAATCCTCAGTACAATGTTGTATAGAAGAGCTCTAAAATTTTTTTGTCTTGCATAACTGGACCTCTACATTTTGATCTCCCTAGCCCTGGCAACCTCCATTCTACTTTCTGTCTCTACAACTTTGATTACTTTAGATACATCATGTAATTGGGCATATGGAAAAAAGGTAAACGTCCTTCTGTAATTGGCTTATTTCACTCAGCATAATGTCTTTGAGGTTCATTCATACTGTAGCATATGGCAAGATTGCCTTCTTGTTTATGGCTGAGTAATATTCCATTGCATGTATGTACCACATTTTTCTTATCCGTTCATCCACTGATGGACATTTAGGTTTTTTCCACCTCTTGGCTATTGTAAATAATGCTGCAGTGAACATAGGAGTGCAAACATCTTCTCAAGATCTGGATTTTAATTCTCTTGGATAAATACACAGAAGTGGGATTGCTAATCATATGGTAGTTCTATTTCCATTTTGGGGGGAACTTCCATACTGTTTTCCCTAGCAGTCACATCATTTAGGAGATAGATATTAAAATACACAGGAAACTTCCACTGGAATGACCAGCTAGACACATTATTCCATCACTTGCTAATCAGGGCTGAGTACTAACTTCAGACCTTTATGGAGTCTCAACAGATAAGGAATGTTAGTCAATCACTTTAGAATTAGCCAATCAGTCTCAGCATTCTCTTGGGATGGGGACATTCCTCCTAACCCTTAGCATCCCTGTTCACCAGCACTTCCGACCCTCTGGCCTAGGAGCTAGAAATCTAGGGAAGTGGTGGGCAGCTGGTGGCCTTCTTCCATAAGACATGGGGAGAAGAGCAGAGAGACAAGGAATAAAAGGCCCAGAGAGATAAAGTGACTCAATTAATGCTTCTTACTGAGTTGATAACAGGACCAAGAATAGAATTTTAGATGATCAGATGGTGTAAATTTCTCTCATAGCAACTGACTTAATGTTGCACTGTGGGATTTTTGTTTCAAAATAAAGATTTCAGTCATTTCCTACTAATATATTTTTAAATTTATCATCTAGCAATGGATTTGCATAAATGGGATGATGTCATATGAGTCAAAGAGGACTAGGCTTGAAGAGAAATGATCCTGGTTTCTGGCTAGGTAGGTGTTGTTAATACCAGCTTGGCTTGGGGCAGGTGTTAGCAAAGAAGGACCGTGGCTGTAGGTGGAAAGCGGGAGCATGGGGGTTTACTGAGGATCTCCTGTCACTCATACTGGATTGCTCTTGGACACCTGGGTGGGCTGGAGCTGACCAAGACAGTATAGAACTTGTGGTGCTTAGATTTAAAAAGCAGGTCGATGTTTTCTACAGCAAGAAAGAACTCTTGGATGGGGCAGTGATAGAGACTGGGAACTTGGTTAGAACAAAAGCTTGACTCAGGATGTGAAATGCCAAGCAGCTGTCCAGAATAAAGGCATACATGAAGAAGATATTTGAAAGACCCTAAGAGAATCAGACTCAATACTGAAGGACCTACCACAATGCTTTGTGTGTAGTAGGCCCTCAACATTTATCAGTTCCCTGAAAGATGTTGGGTAGTAAAAATCAGATGAATCCAAGTTACCACAGGGCAATTCTAGGAGAACATTTGTTCAAAGAGTAGAAAACTCTTTGCAATAAAGTGGCTAATGGCTTCTTTGTTATAAAAAATTGTGGAAAAATAGACTCAAAATGGATGAAAGACCTAAATGTGAGACAGGAATCAATCAAAATTCTAGAGGAGAACACAAGCAGCAACCTCTTTGACCTTGGCTGCAGCAACTTCTTGCTAGACATGTCTCCAAAGGCAAGGAAAACAAAGGCAAAAATGAACTACTGAGACTTCATCAAGATAAAAAGCTTTTCCACAGCAAAGGAAACAGTTGACAAAACCAAAAGACAACCAACAGAATGGGAGACAATCTTTGCAAATGTCTTATCAGATAAAGGGCTAGTATCCAAACTCTATAAAGAACTTATCAAACTCAACACCCCAAAACTGAATAATCCAATCAAGAAATGGGCAGAAGACATGAACAGATATTTCTCCAAAGAAGACATCCAAATGGCCAATAAACACATGAGAATATGCTCAACATCACTTAGCATCAGGGAAATACAAATCAAAACCACAATGAGATACCACCTCACATCAGTCAGAATGGCTAAAATTAAGAAGTCAGGAAATAACAGATGTTGGCGAGGTTTTGGAGAAAGGGGAGCTCTACCCTCTGGGGTGGGAGACACAGAATTGTTCTCTACATTGCTATTTGGTATCTGATTTTCCCTTCAGTGAATCCCTGAATTACCTTCTTGAAGTCCCCATGGTTCCATGTCACACAGTTTAACAACCACTAGATTAAATTACCTCTAAGGCCAATTCTAACTCTGAGAGTCAATGATTTTTATTATTAGCAAATTTCTCCATAACTTATACCTTATATTGTCATTCCTGAGGTCTCCTTGGTTTATTTTAGCACCTATGATTTAGCTGGGTTTGGATATCAGGGTTTGGGGGGGCAGTTTCATGGCCTTTTCTAGCAGAAGGCTGTCCCTGGTCAGCAACGTCACCAAGAACTATTCCCAGGAAGCCTAGACATGGATGCGAACAATTTTTTCCCCTTGTTGTTATGTCCCTTTATGATGTGACTTTGCAGCTCCTCTCTTGAAGATGTGGTGTCTGTTTCCTCACCATCTGAGTCTGAGATGGTCATGTAACTTAATTTGGCCAATAGAATGTGTTAGAAGGGACATTGTGCCTGTCCAGAGCATGACCAGCCATCATGGGACTACTCAGGCTAGCAAGATAGAGGATGGAGGTCATGTGAGTAGAGACAAACCATCTTGGCTAAGGCCATCCTAGCCAGTTAGTTCCTAGATGGCCTGGCAGCTGACTGCAGAGCCATGAGTGAGTTGAGGCCAGAAGAACCATCCATCTGAGCCCAGCTCAAATTGTCACCTGACAGCATTATGAGCTAAATAAATTGTTTGAAGTCACTAAGTTTTGGGTGATTCATTACATGGCACAAGTTGACAGATAAAACACATAGAATGTACACTACCAAGAGTGAACCCTAAAATAAAATAGGAACTTTGGGTGGTTATGATGATCAACATAGGTTCATCAATTGTAACAAATGCACCACCGGTGGGGGGAATGTTGATAATGGAAGAGTATGCATGTGTGGTGGCAGGGGGTGGGAACTCTGTACCGTCCTCTCAATTTTGCTGAGAACCTAAAATTACTTATAAAAAATACAGTCTTGAAAAAAAGTTAACTGATATATTCTATTGCGGAAATGACCAATAGAATCTCCAGATTTTGGTGTGGTCGCCATGGAGGCCTGGTATGAGCCCTTTATGGCAGAGGGCATGCTGTGCGTTCCACAAATCACTTAATCCTTAAGATGATCCTGTTACTATTTCCACTTAAAAAACAAGAAAACTTAGGCAGAGAGAGGTTAAATGACTCTCCCAGGGTCATGCAGATGTGAATGTTGTAGCCAGATGCAAATGGTGGTCTCACTTACTCAGGACGCAGGTTGCTGGCCATGGTTCACTCTCTGTGTGCTGTAAGGTCAGTTCTGTGGCCGTGACTCTCTCCTCCTCAGTCAGAACACCTCTTCCCCCTTTCTCAGGTAGGAGTGTTACACTGCCTGAGGGCTGGGGGCTGGGGGTGGGGGCCACAAGGAAACCTGGCCCTGCCCTCTCCCTGTCCTCACCTTCCTCCCTGGACTTGCTTGCACTGCTCAGAGACTCTCTCAGTTCTGAACATCAGCAATTCCATTATCACATGTTATCAGTACCAGGGCTCCCTGGGACAGAGTGCTCATTGGAATCCTCCAGAAGCCCACTTATCAAGCGTCCCACACCAGACTGATCCTGGCTCTCTGCAAACAAGCCCCTTTCTGTCAGCCTGAGATGGAATTAACCTCCCAAAGGACCCTGCACAGCCTTTATGAACCAAGCACAATTGGCTCCACATTGAGTGTCCATGGGCTTTATTTTATTTTTCCTCCAAATCTCATAGCTGTTGCATTAGGCACCAACTCCACAAGTTGCTTAGAAACTGCTTTGCGTCAGTGGGCTCATCCAGGTCCCCATGTGCAGGCAGAGTGATAAGCACCACTATTTATTTTTTTTAAATACAGACATATAATTAAGGAAACCGTTCTGATGTCTGCAAAGTCCCGCTGGCAATGAACAGCCAATGAGAAAGCCCTCAAGGTGGAAGAGAGCTGGGGATTTCAATGAGAAAGTGAATAAATAAGACCCCCATTCACTCCTCTCTCTGTAAACTTAGGGTCAGCACCAATTTTAGGAGACTTACTCCCCCCCCCCCACTTTCTGTTCTTCTCAGGCCCTGCCCAATCCTTCAGAGCTAAAGATGTTTCTCAAGGGGCACACACTTCCAACTCCATGTCTTATTATTCTGAACAAGGAAGAGGAAGAGAAGAGAAAGGATGCAGATGGCAGTGGACATCTGTTGTGCTTGTCAGCCCAGCTTCCATGTCCTCTGCTTCCGGTAACAACACATGGGGGTATCACCTCTCCCCTATTCTAGGTCACAGGGTTTGTGGGGGAGACTCCACCCAGCTCCAGGAAGCAGGCACATGACTCAGACCCTGCCAGGGGGAACAATTCAGGGCTGGACACATGACCCCAGAGACTCGGTCTTGGCACTTGGTTGGAACTCTGGGAAAGGTGGCATTTATTTTTTTTTCCTGGAGTTCAACTCTGGTAGGGCAGATACCTTGTTCTGTTGGTGGCCATTTTTGTCACCATGTGGGCAAAAACCTGCTGAGAATGAAGCCAAAACAGAATATATTAAAGGGATGGAGATCACATTATCAGAGCCACCATATCCAGCCTGATTTCAGTTAAATGAGTTCATATGTTTCTTCTTCTTCTCCTTCTTCTCTCTCTTCTCCTCCTCCTCCTCCTCCTCCTCCTCCTCCTTCTTCTTCTTCCTGTTCTTCTTCAGCCAGCTTGGCTTGGGCTTTTGTCATTTGTAGCCAAAATAATCCTGGAAAGCATTTGTGCCAATCCCTCACTCCTTTCTACAAAGCTCTGCTTCCCACCTTCTAATCAGGGCTGGGGCAGAAGGATTCCATTTTTTGGTGGTCCCATTAAGTTCTGAGTGTGTATTGGTGCAGGTCTTCTCCTCCACAGGGAGGGTGGCTGAAGGGAAGTCTGTATGGGCTCCACAACATGGCGAGAGGGAAAGAAGTCTGTAACGTTCTTTGAAGTCAGTAGAAACGAATATTACAGTTCACTGATGTGATGGCTGAAAAGCAACATCAGACATGGGCTCTTCATCCCAGGAACTTTGGCTTTGAGAAAGGGTGATGGTATACACATGTGAGCAAAGCTAAGGACACAGGTCCACAGTGCAAACCCTGATGGGAGACCTGGTTGATCAGGGTTGGGGGGAGCTTGTGGAGGGCTGGTAGAGAGGCAGCCTTCTTAAAGCTCTGGGTTAGGAGGTAAGAGCGGTCAGTGGAGGAGAAGGCAGAGGGAAGTGTCAGCAACTCTGTGATGGAACCAGCTCCAATTTTTGAGACTAGAGACTGCCCATAGGAGTTGCAAGCCAAGCCTCAATCTCTGGGTAAGAGGGTCCTCCAATTGTTATCCTGTCCCCTCTTCCCATGCCACTTCTGCTTCCTTTTCTCTGTCCCCTAAACTTCTGTGGAGCAAGGGACAGTGGGAGGATATGTTCGTGGGGGTTACTTCTGTCATCTCCTGCACCCCGGGTGGCTAGCACGGGCTTTGAATCACGTCAGGGCGGAAGTACGTTAGACCGAAGGAAGAGCCAAGCAAGACTCCTAGAGGGGTTAGCATCAGTTGCCAAGGCAACATGCCGACTCTTTCCCTGGAGGAATTTTAAAATAGGTCACACATTCCTTTTTATGGGAGGTTGGGAGTCCTGCCAGGAATGATGATGGGACCTGCAAAGGATTCAGCATGAGAGGTCAAATTCTGTTAAAGCCCAGATTTCATTTATAGAAATCTGTACAAAAGGACAACTCTCTCATCTGCTGGGCTGCTCTCATGGGCCACCTGTTTGCACAGCCTGGGAAACAGAAGTGGTGGTCCAAGGGATGAAGGGGCCTGTGTGGTTATGGTTTCTTGCAGGCTCCCTCTACGGGTATAAGTGTCTGAGTGTCACCTGGGTGCCTCCTTCCTTCCTTCACAGCAGGTGCAGGTGCCTTTTGGTAGCTTTTCTTGCAGTGCTGAAACAGGGTCCCCCCAAGCATCCCTATCTTCTGTAATTGGCTTCTTAGGGCTTTGGATCCAGGTTTGACTCTCTGATCTGCCTTTTACTAACCAAGAGGTACAATCAGGCTAGTGAAAGTTTTGGAACCTTGGTTCTTAATCTGTAAAAACTGGGGAGCAGTTCACCCACCTGGAAGCTCTGGGCAGGGGAGGCGAAGAAATAGTGTTGAGAAAGAGCTCAGCCCTGTATCTGGCACAGAGAAGACATGTTGACATTATCAGCTTCCTTTTTAAGTTCAGTTTTTTCATCTCTTTTAGAGGGGATTACTCAATTTAGGGCAGTCATACTTCTTGAGAATCTGGTCCCTGCTCAGGCGTCCCTTAGGCAGAGATGCCCCTCTTAAAGCCCTGCCTCATGCAAATTTCACCTCATGCTCTCTCATGGCTTCCTTTATTCTCCTTTCTAATTTGTACTTATGTATTTATGATCTTTTGATGATCTGCAGTAAGAACAGGAGGGCAGGGACCTTGTCTGCTGCATTCTCCACCATCTCCCCAGTGCCCATGGTAAAGGTTCAGTAAATGTTTGTTGAATGAACAAATGAATGATCAGAAGCCCTGTTTGGTAGTTGCACATGTCTTTGCTTAATAAGACACAGGGGAAATGAAGACCTTGCTATCTAATAAATGTGATTTCTCTGGGAGGAAATATCTGCAAACATGGGCCCATGTGATGTATATAAATAATTAAAATAGGTCCTTGGTAGTGAAAAAGTAATTCCTGGAGTTACATGGTCTGGTTGAATTTTGCTTTTGTTTGCTCTAGTTTAATGCAGAAAACTTCAGAATCTGCATCTGTTGCTTCCACCTGCTATATTCTGTGGACTAGATCACATCTGCGTTGCTTTAGGTCCTGGGCAGAGGTATTTCAGCACAAAATCTATCCCTAATTGTTGCCCCTTGGATGATTGTCCGTGTGTTTCTCTCTTCCTTCCTACAGGGCTGTGGGCAAGTTTATTTCTTGTACCATCCTGCTTGTGCTTCCTTCGGGTTGGGCACAGTAGCAGCTACATCACAGCCTCAATGCATGCACATATGCACACAGAGGCATACATGTTTGTGCATGTATGCACACACAGGTATAAGCACATGAGCAGCATTGGACAGACAGGGTTGGGAGGGTGATCTTCTGGGAGGATAAAGCATCCATGCCTGTGGAAATGAATGCTAGAATTGGAATCAGGTGTGTCAAGAAGAGAACACACAATTGGTCACTGAAAGACCCTCTTGCCATAGATGCTAACGGAGAAAGTCAACAAGGGAACAAGGAAACACTGATGACAGAATCAGAGATGGGTGAAGGAAAAAGATAGTGTTTCTGATTCCTATACTGGGTCATATGGAGGCTCAGGGTAAGTGAGGTCTTCAGCTAGTTCCTGTCGCCCTCTCTTCGTCATTCCAACTGGAGATAAGCCTCATCTCCACAAACCACAAACCACATCAAAGTATCCTTTATATCAGCAGGGATTGACACAGGGGTTCCTTGGAACGGTTTTCTGGATGAATCATGCCCAGTAATCCTCCCAGAATTCCTTCAATAATGGAGGTAGTGATGGTGTCAGAGATGGGTAACTGTCTACTCACACCTTCCATAGTAAATGTTCAGATGGAAAGAGATTGCCCAGCTAGAGACTATGTTCCCAGCCTGCCTTGTACTTGGTTGTAGTCATGAACTTTGTCTCACCAATAGAATATGAGAGGAAGTGATATGTGACACTCTAATAAAAGGAACATGTGAGAATGTGTGCCCACCTGTATCTGTTCCCCTTCTGTCAGTTTGATATATATGATACTGAGGCCTTAGGGGATGAGAGGGGGGACACTAGATGGAAGGTTCCTGGTGTCTGAATGACCATGCGGAAGGGAGTTGCGTGCAGACTTGAATCCCCTCCCAGGTACATGAGCAAGAAATAAACTTTTACCGTATCGGACCATAACATGTTTGGATCTATTCATCACAGCAGCTTGGTCTACACTAAACAGTACAGACAAGGTATTCCAAGTTTGAGCCAATGGAATGGCAGGGTAGAGGAGATGTTCCCAAATCTGTGTATATATATTCCAACACACCCTTCTTCATGGCCAGACTCAGCAGCTGATTCTCCATAAAGGTCCAAATAATCTTCAGTGGGGCTCAAGATGGTCATCCTTTTTGAGTAGGTAATTTATTCACATGGTTTAAGCAGCAAATGTTATGAAAAGATATATAGGACTCACTCTCATCTCTGCCCCATCTCTGCTAAGGGATCATCCTGCAAAGGGATCACCATCTTTATTAGCTTCTTGCGTAGTCTTCTAGAGTTCATGTAAATGTATATAAACAAATATGTTGAATATATAAACATAAGCATGTATATATACATTATTTCTTATACAAAAGAGCATACTAAGATGCTTTTCTGCATTTTATATTCTTTAACATAAATCTTTGACACCATTCTGTATCAGTACATGGAGAACTTCTTCATTCTTTTTCACAGCTCTGTAGTATTCCATTAAAGGCTTTACCATAATTAATTTAATCAGCTCCTTCTTGATGGATGCTTGAGTTGTTTCTACTCTTATTACAGATAGTGCAGCAAAAAATGATCTTTTCATGAGTGCAGGAATATCAGTGGAACACATTTCTAGAAGTGAGATCGTTGGGTCAAGAGGTAAATGCATTTACAACTTGCATGGATATTTGCTCCTCCCCTTTGAATCTGGTTTCTGGAAGGGTATAGGGCACATTCAGGCTGGCACTTGGGCTTTCATTTCTCTAGCATCTCCTGTCACCAGCCACTAAGCTAAGAGAGTGTGACCGGAGCCCAGCCTTGGTTCAGTATCTTGGAACATGCCAAGGTAGGAGCTATGTCCTTCCAGATTCCTCGAGTCTCTGCCAGGCATAGGTAGTGTATCTGTGCTCTATCCTCTTGTAGCTCACAGAGCTAGAGCTGTGAGTTCTGAGCTGTAGTCCACCCTCTGTCAAATAGGAGAATAGAGGCTCTCTGGCTGCCATAGGTTGGTGGTGACACACAAGTGAAGTGGTGTATATGACAGAGCTTCAGAAATTGTGTAGTTCAGACCTGGGGCTCTGTACTCAAATTATTTGGGTTTGATTTCTGGATCCATCTTTTCTTAACTTTGTGGCCTTGGGTGGGTGTTTAATTCCTTGAAAAGACCTGCTAAATTTCTTCAGCTATAAAATGGGAAAGATACTAATAAAGTTGTTGTGAGGATTCTAGAAGATTAGCTATAACGTTGTGTACAGTAAATGGCACAAAGTTCTCGATACGTGCTAAATGATCTGGATGAGTTAGGAAGCATGATTTGCTCTTTCAATTGGCATTAAACTTGGTATTATAATTCTCTTCATGCAGATTGTGGTTAAATGATGTTTATAGGCCACCAGCAAGTTCTTAGTTCTTGTCACATCTACTCTAATCAACTCTTTGATAACAGACTGATCTAGGACAGTATTGGTATATTTCAAGTGAAGGCTTTTGGTTGGAGAGTCATCAGCTCCAACATAGAATAAACTTGTAATCCAAAAGGATGATAAATTCATAAGCAAATGTCCCTTCCGTCTTTTAAGCTGCTTTTCAATTTGGTCAAACCAAGCGACATTCATGCTGTCAGTGCAGCACAGAAGAAAACTGAGGGCAAAACAGTTTAAAAAATGTTTTAAAGTATTTAAATTATTTTTATTTTTTAAAAGATTTTATTTATTTATTTGAGAGAGAGAGAGAGCACAAGCAGGGGTAGCTGCAGAGTAGGAGGGAGAAGCAGACTCCCAGCTGGGCAGTGAGCCCAATGCAGGGCTCGATCACAGGACCCTGAGATCATAACCTGAGCTGAGATCAAGAGTCAGATGCTTAACTGACTGGGCCACCCAAGTGCCCCATGGGCAAAACAGTTTTTAACACATATGCTCACTTAAACAGATGGTCCTTATAGATTGGTATCCACGATGGATGATCTTGTGCAGTTATGTTCTGAGGGCCATGTGGTTTTCACAGAGTAGATATAACCTTAGGGTTTAATTTAAGATCATCTTTTTATCCTCAACATTTAACTTAATTTTTTTTATTAGTTTCATAAGTAGAATTAAGTGGTTCATCAGCTGCATATAACACCCAGTGCTCATTACATCAAGTGCCCTCCTTAATGCCCATCATCCCGTTACCCCTTCCCCCCCACCTCTCCTCTAGCAGCCCTCAGTTTGTTTCCCAGAGTTCAGCTTCTCTTATCATTTGCCTCCCTCTCAATTTTCCTCTTATTTTCTTTTTCTTTCCCTTCCCCTATGTTCATCTGTTTTGTTTCTTAACTCAAAATTTTATTTTTAAGCATGCTTTAAGCACAGAGGTGCTCAATAAATATTGAATGAATGAGCCAATGGAGAAAGCCTGTTAGTAAGAAATAGAATGAAGAAGTAAATCCATGCTTTTGGAGAGTATCCGTTTCCATTCTTCTATTGGCTTTACTTTGTGGGTTATTATTTCCTCTGTCAAGAGTTGGTTTTATTCAATAATCAGTATTTATTGTGTGAAGGCCTAGTATGAGGGGCTGGTGGACACCAACTCTCTATGTTGCTTATTTAATTTTAAATCAGAAGATATTTTAGCCTGGCAATAACTGAGATGTCAGAAGTTGTCTGACTCTGTAACAACTTTGCTCCAGAATCCATACTGCCTGTAGAAAATGCAGTTTTGCATATTTTCCACCTATTATGATCCAGGTACGGAAAACATCACTAAATAAGAATGAGAGGGAATCACAGGAAGTCCCACTAGTAATTCAGGCATTGCGTCTGGGCTCAAATACCTTACTGCCATTGGACATCCCACATCACTATGGGGAGGGGGATAGAAAGGGAATGAACCAGCCTGGTGCCCCAGGGACTTACCCAGTTTCAGTAGCCTCTGTCCTGACCCTAAGCCCTAGCCCCACTTCCTGCTATTATGTTGTCAACCATTAAAGGCAGTCCAGCTCAGTTCTTTTTTTTTAAAAAAATATTTTATTCATTTATTTATTTGAGAGAGAGTGTGGAGGGAGGAGCAGAGGGAGAGGGACAAGCAGACTCCTTGCTGATAGTGCAGAGCCCTATCTCATGACCCTGAGATCATGACTGAGCTGAAACCAAGAGTTGGATGCTTAACTGACTGAGCCACTCAGGTGCCCTCAGCTCAATCCTTTTGAAGGTAGTGGCCCACTCACTTTTTGAGAGAAGACATCAGTATGTTCTTAGTTACCAACTGACTTCTGCCCTTGGCCACCTGGTAGGACTTGGTAAATTGGATCTGAGCACACATGATACAGTGTGATCTTCAGCAAATGTGTTGGGAATTGAGCACCCTACCTTCATATTTATAACTATTATGGTTTCTGTTTAAATGCAACATGTAAGTATATATTCTTTTTTATTTTTATTATTTGTTTGTTTTTACTGTCCTTAGGCTAGAAAGCATGCAAAACAATATTTTTGATTTGTAAAAACCTTGTAAAGATGACTGATTAAAGACCACCCCACCCCACTGCCTTCAATAGTGGGCATTTTCCCCTAATAGTAGGGAGGGGAACAGGTGGAAGGCTGTGGTGAATTCTACCAATACCTGCATGCACAGGTCTCTGCTGCAAAGGGAAGTAAACAGCCATCTCTTATTGAGAATTGACTGTTCCAGCCACATGTGCTATGTTCTTTACCTATATAAGCTTAGTTCTTACAAAATCCTGTAAGGTGGTCAGTCTCTCATTTTATGGTGAGGAAACCAAGGGTCAGAGATACCGGTACATAACAGATCACCTAGCTGTGAGTGATGGAGAGATGTTGATTTTTCATGGGTCAATAAGATATCAAAGGCAGATATTGCAAACTGTGGGCCAGATCTGGCTTGCTTGGCATATAGTGCTTACAAACAACCCAAGGTAATTTACTACATTTAAAATCCAGGAAATCACACATAAAAATCTAGGCTTTGTGTTTCTCTTGAAGAACGTCAATTGTATGGTACTATTGGCTGAGTAATGGCTCTTCTCTCAAGTGGGGGGAACCCTCCCTAGGTCACCACAACCCCTATTTGGTCATCTTCATTAGTTTATACCCTCTGCCTAGCTCCTTAGCCATTTGAGTTTGATACCTTTGATCCAGATTTCTCTATGAGTAATGGTAAGGTGTGTGATAGGGGGTAGAAGTGAAGGAGAAGGTAGAGGTGTGAGGGATGAAGGATGATATGGGATTGTAAGATATTCTGGAATCAGCTCAACATTTCCAAGCTGTGTTAACCATTTTGAATTTGGAAAACTTGGGGTCAAATGAAGGGGCTTCCCTAGTTGAACTCTGAATTCCCATCTAGTTCTGAGCTTCTTTTTAGGTTTTACCTCACCTGCAAAACCATATTATTTCCTTGTTGTGAGTGTATTTGTCATAATTGCTATGGGAAAGTGACTTCATTGCCAAGGTCACCATTGAGCAGTGATCTTGGGTTGATGGCGATCAGCACTGATCAGTTTACAATTCCAGGATTTCTAAAGTATTCTACACGAGTGGTGTCCTGTGGAGTTGTGCAACATGGCAGCCATGCTGGTGGCTTGTGCCACTGTCCTAGATGGATAAGATAGTTAAGAGTCTTTCCTCGGGGGCTATTAAGTGTAGGCTAATGATGTAGACTTGAAAAAGATATATAGACAACTATGAGTTGGTCACATTTATGGAGTGCTGGAATAGCATATATGAAAAAATGTGTAAAGCAAGGATTGGTGTTTCAAATTTAGATAGGAGGAGATTGAAAGCTGTCACATTGCTTCTCACTTTGGAAAGTTATCATGAAAGATATGTTTATGAGCTGATTCATGGTGAAGGGAAGCTGCCAGATGGGCTGGTGTCAGAAATATGAATGAAAGAAAAGAAGAAAAGTAATATTTTCAGGGAAAGAGATTTTTCTAAGAATTTTCCCTTCCTTATTAAAAAAACCTTGATGGAGCATTTCTTTTGGCATGAAGAAAAATATTCCAAAAAAAAATATAGATTGCTACCTCATCTTTAATGCCCCCATCTGATTTAAAAATCCACACACTAGAGGGAAATGCAAATCAAAACTACAATAAGATATCATCTTATACCCATTGGAATGGCTAAAATAAAAAACAGAAGAAACAACAAATGTTGGTGAGATGTGGAGAAAAAGGAAACCCTCATACACTGTTGGTGGGAATGCAAACTGGTGCAGCCATTATGGGAAACAGTGTGGAGGTTCTTCAAAAAGTTAAAAATGGAACCACTCTATGATTCAGCAAGCACACTACTGGGTGTTTACCCAAAAAATAGCAAAATTACTTATTTAAAGGGATATACACACCCTGATTTGTAATAGCCAAGATATGGAAGCAGCCCAAGTGTCCATTGATGGGTGAATGGATAAGGAAGATGTGATATCTATATATCTCTATATCTCTATATCTCTATCTATCTATCTATCTATCTATCTATCTAATCTCTATATATATTATACATGTATTTTTAATGGAGTATTATTCAGCCACAAAAAAGAATGAAATTTTGCCATTTGCAACAACATGGATGGAGCTGGAGAGTATAATGCTAAGTGAAATAAGTCAGAGAAAGACAAATACTATATAATTTCACTCATATGTGGAATTTAAGAAACAAAACAAATAAGCAAAGGTAAAAAAAGAGAGAGCAAGAGACAAACCAAGAAACAGACTCTTAACCATAGAGAACAAATCAATGGTTGCCAGAGGGGAGGAGGATGAGGGGATGGGTGAAATAGGTGATGGGGATTAAGAGTACACTTATCATGATGAGCTCTGAGTAAAGTATAGAATTGTTGAATCACTACTGAGCTCCTGGGTGGCTCAGTCAGTTAAGTGTTCAGTTAAGCAGTTAAACGTTTGCCTTCGGCTCAGGTGATGATCTCAGGGTCCTGGGATGGAGCCCTGCATCGGGGCTCCAAGCTCAGTGGGGGATCTGCTTCTGCCCCTCCCTTTGCTCCTCCCCACTGCTCGTGCACTCTCTTTCAAATAAATAAAATCTAAAAAAAAAAAAAAAAGAATTGTTGAATCACTATATTGCATACCTGAAACAAATATAATACTATATGTTAACAATACTGGAATTAAATTACAAAACATTAAAAAATCTACACACTAGGAAGATTTTAATGTAATATTTACATGTATTTTATGCCAGTCAAATTTTCCTTTTTTACCAGCTCAGGTAAAAATCACTATCCCCCCACCCTTTATTTTTGAAAATCTCAATGTATTTCCAATTTCCAGTACAAGAGAAAGTAAAGTCAAGGACTTTATAAACAAACAGGAAGAATTAAGCTTTCAGCTAATTTATTCAGTGTCTTAGGGCCAGTTGTCTCATTGGGTCACATTAGAAAATAAACAGCCTGCTTAACATTTGTTGCTGCAATGGGAGTTTTTAGATGCTTAAACCCTGGGGCACTTGTGCACGTCTAGTGAATAAGTGTAACTTAGGATTCTGTCAGACAAGTTTCTCCTGCAACATGACAATGTTGTATAACACTGTCTAACCTCTTCCTTTCTCATGGGTTCCTGGTTCTGCCATCTTCTGCTTGCTATAAAAGAATCAGCATGTATGTGTATATACATGCTGTATATGTATATATATATATATATATATGTATATATGTACATATTGTATATGTATTTTGATCCATATACAAAGCCAAAAAGCACAACAGTGGAGAAGGATAATGCATCCTGAAGAAACTTGAGTTTTGTAGCTATCAGTGCCCATCCTGTCCCCTCAGAATTTACCTCTGTAAGACAAAGGCTGCTACTGTGACATCTGTGACTCTCTGCCCAACAGATTTTTATATGGCCCTGGGAGCACACAGCCTGTATGCAAGGCAAGCCAGAAGATCAGTGTTCTGGAAGTAGTACTCAACTAATCATTTTAGTAGTTGGTGGATAAATACCTCAGATTCTCATGCCTTGGGAAGGATAACTGTGATGGTTGTGTCCTACACTGGCTCCTGGAGCTCCCGCCAAGCCTGAACTGCAGCTGTCCCAGTAGGAACTTGTTGGATAACATGTTGGCTGCCTTCTCTTCCTTGCCTCACTTCCCCACTCTGCTGGTGTCGCTCAGATCACCTCCTGAATCAACTATTTGCACTAGAAACTTTGTGCCAGAACTTGCTTTAGGGAAATACAAACTAAAAAATCTGTTGATAGGATAAAGAGGAAACTCCAGAAGAAGCAGGGACTGATGACCACCATAGCTGTGAAAGAGAGACTGGAAAAAGTTAAAAGGGGCAACCACCAAACTGGGTGCATTTAGGACTCTTGGATCTCTTCTTTTTCCTCAACCACTTTGCTGAAAATGAGCCCTTCTATGTTTATTAGATATTAGGAAGACCATAGTAAAATTTTTGAAGTGTGGATATAGAGCACCTAACACAGTGCCTGGCACATAGTATGTGTATATAGTAGCTTTGAATTCATGAGCATGGACATGTCAAACAAGTTTGTCAACAACCTTCCTCATTATTTCAGTGTGCATTACTGTTACATCTGTTCTCCACTTCCACCACTCATACTGGACTGTCCAGTTGATTTTTTTTCCAGTCCAGGTGTGGGTTTTACATTCACCATTATTAACCCTTTTCTTGTTAGATATACCTATTTTGGTTACTAGAGTTCTTTTGGCTCCTGATTCTCTCACCTTACTCCTGCTGCTCTGTTCAGCTTCACACTTCCCACAGTTTTCCTCAGGACCTTATCTCTGACCTCATCCAAGGCACTGGCACAGTTCTCAACCAGGAGGGAAGTTAAGAATCTGGGCAGGAAATCATGTGACTGGTGCCACTACTCCCCCCCCCCTTTTTTAAAAAGATTTTATTTATTTATTTGACAGAGATAGAGACAGCCAGCGACAGAGGGAACACAAGCAGGGGGAGTGGGAGAGGAAGAAGCAGGTTCATAGCGGAGGAGCCCGATGTGGGGCTCGATCCCACAACGCCAGGATCACGCCCTGAGCCGAAGGCAGACGCTTAACCACTGTGCCACCCAGGTGCCCCCCACTACTTCCCTTTATCTTAGGAGTTGTTGGATAGCAAGGAGGAAAAGTGGCTTAAAGTAGCATAAGAGAAAGAGGGTTTATTTTAAGCACTCTGGGAAATTTCATATACTCTCATTTCTCTCTGCCATCTGGATCCTCATGGTTTCCTATTTCTGCTCCAGCGAATGCTGCATCTGCCAGCCTATGCAGATTTGGATTTGTGCTCATTTGCTGAGGCTCACAGCGAGCTATCATGGCTGCCCTCAAGGAGTTCCCTCAGACCCCAAGCCCACTTGGCTTTCCAGCTCAGCTCCATATGTTCACATGCCCTTCAGACTGACCCATTTTGGTACAAGTGTCCACATCTGTTTCAACCATCTGTGGCCAAAGGCAAAATCAAATTATATAGTGAGCTGCCCCTTCAAGCTTTGCGTGGGACAGTTTCTTCATGTTGAGGTATAAAGAGAAGAAAATGATTGCACATACAACTAGAATTCCTCCAAAAGCCAAAAACGACTCTAGAGTCAAGAGGACATTCATAGGATAGATTCTGGAGACATCAGCATTTCAAGACCTCACAACCTTCAAGTGAGGTATATGGTACCCACAGAAGACAGCCAAGTCCATATTAACGTCTACTGGGAGCCTACTTTTATTAGGAAGGCATTTATTTATGCATTACTGGGGAAACCCAACAATTTCCTATAGTTCTATTCTGATTTTAATTAGAATATTAATCAGCTATGCTCTGCACAATTTTGGCTAAAAATCCACAGTGCAATATACTAAAATTCCTAGGAACAGAGCCAATTTAATTTGTATTAGATATTTTGCCCCAGGTTAGCATTAGGAACTTATTATTGCATGTCTCATGCAGCTATTATTATTATAAATGTGCATATTGTGCAAATTAAAATCATATTTTATTCAGGCAAAAACCTCTCTGTTTGCTTGAGTCCTAGTGACTGTGTCTCTGTTCCTGAGGAAATTCAGTGTTTGTGACATCTCTCATGGTAGATCTAGCAAAAAAATGCCTCTGGGACATTCAGCCACTTACCATTTCTGGAAGGACACAGTTTGCACTGAGGGCATAGAGGAGGACAAGATGATGGCCATCACTGTGTCTTCGTTCAAGGAGTTTTCAGGACACGCAATAATGTATGATAAATATTATGATGGGAGAATTGCAGGATGCTATGGTATACTTGGTGGGGGCCCTAGCCTTGTCAAAGGAGTCAGGAAAGACCTCCTAGAGGCTAGGATGTGTAAGCCAAGACCTGACAATTGAGTAGAAGTTAAAAAAGGGAAGAGAGTGTAGAGTATGGGAAGACTGACCTAAAGTCCAGTGTGACTGCATTGTAGAGAGTGCAGTGAGGATTGGCAAGGCCAGAACTGGGGGCCAGAGTGGGGCCAGGTAATGGAGAATTTTGAAGCCATGGTATGGAATTTACCATAAGGAGCAATGGGAAACCAATGAGCCTTTTAGTAGAGGAGTAGTATGATGAGATTTGCATTCTAAGAAGTGGAGCATGGGTCGGAAGGAAATAACAGTAGAAGCAGAGACATTAGTGAGGAAATCATTTCCATGATGCAGGAAAGAGAAGATCATGATCGGGACTATGGGTGTATCTATGGAGATGGAGAGAAGTGGATGAATAGAGGGATCATTTGGGAGGTGAAATTGATAGGTGGTGATGATTGATTACATGGGCAGGTGAGAAGGAGTGATAGATCAAGGGAGAATTCCAGGTTTGCTTGAGACATCTTGGTGGATGATGGTGTCATTTACTGAGATAAGAGATATGAGATGAGAAGAATTTTTATTTTTTGGTGGTGGGGGTGTTGGGGACAGGAAAAATGATGAGTTGAAATTTGAACACATTGAGTTTGAAGGGCTGGGAGACCCATAGGTGGTGCTGCCTTGGAGGTGGGTGGATGTATGGATCTGCTTTTCAGGAAAAGAGACCTGCATGGAGATAAAGACAGAGAAATCTCAACACAGGAATGGTCTTTGAAGCCATGGGTTTTACTGGAGTATTCCAGGAAAGCGTTCTCACTTGAGAAGAAAAGAAGTTGCAAGATAGAGATTTGAGCAATAACTCAAGGGTGGGGGAAAGAGGAACATGCAAAGGAGACTGAGAAGAAGTGTGCAGAATGGTCAAAGGGAAACCAGGAAGCACTGAAACCACCTGTGCTTAGGGAAATGTGTCATGGAATTGAGAGGGCAGAGTCAACAGTTTCGAATGCTGCTAAGGGCTCAAATAAGATGGCACCACAGAGAGCTGAACTTAATCCCATATACCTATAACCCCAGAGTCCAGTAGCCAAAGGTTTTAGGCCCCACTCACCACTGCATACTTAAACTGTTTCTTGTCCTTCTTCGTTTTGAGTTTAAATGTATTTCCGTAATGAAAAGAAATATACCCAGTATCAGTGGTATTCAGTGTAGTGAGTGGGTTTCAACTTGAACTCTCTCTGACATTTTGATTGGAAATGTTCATCCAGAAATATGTAACCATTGCTTTTACGTACTCACTGTTTCACCATCACATAAATGTCCATATTTATTTAGTAGCTCCATTAAAATAGTGGTTCTCAAATGAGGTCCCTGGAACAAAATCAATAATATCAGCTAACGTGGTAAGCAGAATTCTGAGATGGCCCCTATATTCCTTACTCCCTGGTGTACATCCTCTCCATAGTTCCCCCCCCCTTTGAGTATGAGTGGGACTTCTAAATATAATGGGATATCAATTTCGTGATTATGTTAATAAAAAGAAGGGATTTTCCAGATCTAATTCAGGTCCCTAATCGGTCAACTTTGAATTGATCAAAAGGGAGATTATTTGGATGGGCCTGATGTAATCGATTAAAGACGTAGGATTGAATCCTTCCTCAGGAAGGAAACCTGAGCCTTCCCTGACAGAACTAACTCAAATCATGAAAGAAATGTCTTTTCCTGGCCTTGGAATGAAGAAAATTGCTATATTGTGGGAGGTCCCATGAAGAGGCTGTGTGGCAAGGACCTCAAGGTGACCTGCTGTCCTTGGATAACAGCCAGCAAGACAAGGGGCCCTCAATTCTACACCCACAGGGGGGTGAATTCTGCTACCAGCTGTCCAACGAATACCTTGATACCATTGTGCCACCAGCCAGTCTTGTTGTGGGCTGTCCCTCCTTGTGGGCTCTGAATGGAGAGAGTTCTCTGCCCTGCTCACCCCATGCTGTACGCATCGTCTTAGTGTCCTCTCTTCCTCCTACAGTAACTGCCTTGTGTCCGTGGGTCCCTGGTAACCTCCTGTCACCAGCACTAGTGCAGCCAAGGTCGCAGGTTTCACCAAAGAGTCTGAAGATAGAGTCAAGTGGCCTCTGATCATTCGGTCCAGACATGGGCCCTGATTGAGGAAAATTTGCCCCAGACATGAACAAAATCCACTGGAAAGAGGGAGGGGCAGTTTAATTCATTTCACCCCTCCTTGCCTCAGTTTCTCTAGGAAAATGGAACAAGAATGGTTCTTGATTTGTTCTGGGCTCAGACCTGGCTGTCCACCTCCAGCATGGCCTTCAGGCCAGCCCTTCCCTGCTCTGAGCCTCACACCCCTCACCAGGCTCTGAGCAGCAGGTAGGGAGACGCAAACAAAAAGCACATGGAAGCTTCAGGCAAAGAGCCATGTGGGAGTGAGAGGCTATTCTTCCAGAATCCGGTTTTCTTTGACTCACATTGTCTCTCCCGGCCACCCTGATATTTTGGCAGCGGAGCTTAGTGGTTCAGGAGTGTGGCTCTGGAGCCAGACAGCTGTGTTGAATCTTGGCTCTGCTAATCACCAGCAGGGGGATCTGGGCAAGCAGCTCATCCTGCATGTTCCCCAGTGTCCTCACCTGTAAATGGGTCAGTCGTAGAACCATCTCAGTGGTCATGGTGAGGAGTCAGTGGGGTAATACACATAAAGGCTCAAAGTGTCAGTAATAATCCCTGCCCTCAGAAGATGCCACTCTCATGGTGGGTGTGGGTAGCAGGTGGGAATAGTGACCAGAGACGCATCCAGGAATAAGCTGTTTCCTGGTCTGGGTGCTAGCTTCACAGGTGTATTCTGTATATAAACACTCATCGAGCTGTGTGCACGCTTTTTCTACATTACGCCTCCAGAAAGGAGTAGGGGTGAGTGTAGGTGTGTGTGTGTGTGTGATCTGATGAGCACTGCGTGTTATACACAACTAATGAGTCATTGAACACTACATAAAAAATTAATGATGTACTGTATGTTGGCTATTGAATTTAAATAAAAAAGAAGTATACATAGCAAAAACATTTGGGACCTATAGCTTGGTGAAGAGTTCTTAGACACAATACCTAAATCCATAAAAGAAAAAAATTGTTAAATTGGACTCTGACAAAATTTAAACTTTTGCTTTGTGAAAGACCTTGTTAAGAAGATGAAAAAACAAGCTATATGGAGAAAATATTTTCAAACCATATATATGACAAAGGACACATCTATGTATAGAACTCTCAAAATTCAACAACTGTCCAGTTAGAAAATGGACAAAAGTCATGAAGAGGTATTTCACTAGGAAGGATCTATAGATGACAAATAAGCACATGAAAACATGTTGAATACCACTAGTCATTAGGAAAGTGCAACTTAGGGCCATGATGAGGTGTCATTATATGACTATTTGTTATATATATATATATATATATACACACAGACACACACACACACACACACATATATATACATATATAATTATATATGTATGTAATATATATATATTAGACCTGGCTGTCCACCTCCAGCATATTATATATCATACATATATAATTATATATGTAATACTATACCAAACTCCAGCAAGGATGCAGAGAAATTGGTTCTCTCAAATTGCTGGTGGGAATGTAAAATGGTACTGCCACTCTGGAAAATGGTTTGACAATTTCTTAAAAATGAAACATATATTTATGGAATGACCCAGTGTCACACTCCTGGATCTTTATCCCAGAGAAATGAAACTTATGTCTATACAAAAACCAGAACATGAATGTTTATAGCAGCTTAATTTGTAACACTCCCAAATAGGAAGCAACCAAAATAGCTTTAAATGGGTGAATGGTTAAGCAAACTGTGGTACATTTACCCCATGGAATACAATAAAAAGGAACAAAGTATTGATAGACACAACTTGGACGGATCTCAAGCCAATCTCAAAGGGTAACATACTATATGATTCCATTTATGTAACATTCTTGAAATGACGAAATTATAGATATGGAAACAGATTAGTAGTTGCCAGGGGTTGGGGTGATGAGTAGGAGGATGTGGGTATGATTATGAAGGGTTAGCATGAGGGAGATCTGTGTGGTGATAGACTAACTCTGTACCTTGATTGTAGTGGTGGTTACAAATTTGGTACAAGTGGTAAAATGACATAGGACTGTATTCACACTTTGTACCAATGTCAATTTCCTGGTTTTGATACTGTACCATGTTATGTAGCAAGTAACCATTAGGGAAAACTGTGTGAAAGGTTCATAGTACCTCTATTTTTGCAACTTGCTATGAATCTGTAATTTTTCCAAAATAAACAGTTAAGGGGCGCCTGGGTGGTGCAGTCGGTTAAGTATCAACTCTTGGTTTCTGCTCAGGTCATGATATTGGGGTTGTGAGATTGAGCCCCACATCGGGCTCCAGGCTTGGAGTGGAGTCTGCTTGGGATTCTCTCTCCCTCTCCCTCTCACCCATTCCCCTGTATGCTCTCTCTCTGAAATAAATAAACCTCTTAAAAAAAATAAACAGTTTAAAAATAAAAAAATAAAACACCTTGTAGGTTTACATTGATACTGTCCATTCAAATTTAGGATTGCAGAGTAAATCTTACTGATCTAACATATGTGTCACCTTCCCCGGAGAGGAAAAACCTGATTCTCAATGACATGATAATAAGCACCTGTTGTTATTTTTTAAACACTTCCAATAAAATCTGTTGGAAAATAATGGCAATACTCCCCTCAACAATGTAGTTACTGAAAACAAGAATTTTGTAGTTATTTTTTTCTTTAAAGGTGTAGCCTACTAAAGATGCACAGGCAATTACTTTAGAGTCGCTTAAAATATTTTTTCTTGGGATTATGTTTCCAAGGTATATATATTTATGTTCATTTGTTCTTTTGATTTTAGGGATCACACTTTAAAAATTTAATTTCATTTTGAAATTATGTAAATTATCTGCATGTTTTCAAGTCAAATCCTCAAAACTAGCTATATTCAGAGAAGCCTAAATTTTATTCCTTTTATTCTCCTCTGTTTATAGGTAACCATTTAGAAAGTTGTGTGGTTCATCCTTCCATAAATGCATATTTTTATATCCACCACTTTTTAGGAACTATAGAAACTTCACCACATTAAAATTTTTACTTAACTATTTATCCTGGCAACTACTTCTTATACTGTACATCTTTTGACAGGTGTATAGCATTCCACTGTGTTTATATTATAGTTTATATATAAATATATTATATATATTATATTTTGTTCACTCGCTTTCCTATTGGTGGGCATTGACATTTTTTCTAGTTTTCTGTTATATATAACACAGCAGTAAAATGTCATATGCACGTATCTTTCCTTATTTTTGCCAGTGTACCTTTGGGATAGATTCCTAGAAGTGAGATTGCTGAATCAAACAATAATTTTTACAGCTATACAGATGACTTTTGATTTGTTAGAAAACAAAACACAATGGGAACACTAAGGTGGAATGCAGAGTTTCAGTTCTGTGAGGATGACCATGAATTTTGACCCCTTGGTTCTTCCTCAGTGTAGTGGGATGCTCCATCACAGGGATGGTCGCTGTGGAGAACTGGAAGGTGACCTTCTCCTTGTCCCACCAGCCTCTGCATGGTCTTTGGGCAATGAGCTGAATCAGAAATGCAGGCAAATGTCTGTGGTGGTGTTAAGCAGGGTACCAAGTTATTCCCGGGACCTGCTCTGCCCTCCAGCCTCCTGGGGAAGTCCTAGCACTACATTTTGTGGTGACCATTATCCACCCCTTGATATAACAGGACTCCTCTGGGTTGCAGGCATCAGGTTCATTCAATCCATCCATCCTAGGAAGGGTGGATTATTGGGAAAGCTGAGAAAACTGAGATTCAGAAAAGATCCAAGTCTCTTTTTCAAAATGCCATAACTAATAAGTGATGGAGCTGGTTTCGAATCTTAGTCTGTAGATATTCTGGAACGTGATACAGTGAAAATGTTTCTCTGATCTTTTTCTTTTCCAAAAATGATTGAAAATCAACAAGGAGAACAAGAAATAGGAAATTCTGAAACATTTGAAACCCTGAATCATAAAACACCAAGTCAGAGAGAGGAGGGAAGAAAGGTTCACAGTTTAGTTGAGAGGATGAAGCTTAAAACTGGTTGCAAGGTGTGTGTCTGTGTGAGTGTGAGTAGGGGTGTGTGTGTATGAGTGTGTGTGTGTGTGTGCACCCATGCTTTGTTTCTGTGCTTTTGTCATGCTGAATACAGACAAGGCTCAGATATGGGGGTGTCACAGGAGCTTTCAAATTCTGGGTAAGGTGCGTCACCGAAGATAGTGGAGTAGTTACTTGAAAGTCGGTGTAGGAAGCTGTTAGATATTAGCTGTTAGATATTAGATTCTCATTCCATCTTTGCAGGAGCCTGAGAACTTAATCTTCGGAGAAACTGAACCAGAGGATGGGATGCTTGGCTGGGGAAGAGAACTATGTCAATAGGTGATACCTAAAATTGATAAATCTGGAGATAACAGCAAATGCATACCATTTGGAGACACATTGGGAAAGCCTGGAAAAAATAATCCAAAGTATTAAAAATGATCGGTTAAACAAAAGATAAAACACGAGTGGCCACATATTGAAAATCACTGAAACTAGAAGATAGGCACATGGAGATACATCATACCTTTGTCTCTATTTTTACATATTTTTGAAAATTTCTGTAATTAAAAGGTAAAAATCAAGGGCTACTGCTGTGGTGGTTGTTGTCACTAGTATTATTAAAGCACCATTTGACTTTTGAAGCTGTTTTCCAGGACTTACCTGAGAGCAAAATAACAACCAGCCTGGTTTGTCCACTCCCAAGCTCTCAAACAATTAACCTAAGCAAGACAGCTCAGGTCACAGAGGAGTCCTGGTGTCTGGGGCAGACTGGAGGGCTTTGGGAAAGTCATCTAGCCACACTGGGCTTCAGATTCCTCATCTGTAAAAGGAGGAGTCTGGACCAACTGCAAAGTCTGTAATATTAGGATTTAGCAGGGTTGGTCTAGATAGACTATGGGAACGGAATAGGACAAGCTGGGTGGGAGGAGAGTGTATTAAAAATTCTATGAGAAAATCAAGGGTTAAAAAAGAAAGTGAAGATTTGCTGCTGTCAAAGAATCTTAAATTAAGGATTGCTTCTACTTGCACTTATTTTCTTCTCCAGTGCTTTGTAATCCTCTTCAGCCAATTTAGAAAATGCCCCTCTATGCTCTGGGAGGATTATATTTCAATAGGAGCAACATTTGATTATATGGAGGAGCTTAGCAGGGACCGGTGAACACCATCGGTGACAGTGACTAATGAAAGCAGGGCCAACAGTGTGTGAATGGGAACGAGAGCCGTGTGTCTGTGCTTCCACCCTTAGTTAAATCGAAGGGTCCAATTTGGTCTGCTGAACAAACATTTATGGAGGTTTATTGAACACAAAATTAATTTAGGGACATTAATCTAAAGAGAATGCAACTGACAGCCACAGTAGCAGTGTTTAATGGAAGACAGAGTAAAAAAATGAGCCCTTCCTTTTGTTGAGAAAATATGAGTATCCCCAGGGCTTTCACAGACTTGAATCCCTTCTTTTGAACAATACAGCCTCCAAATAGACTAAGGGAGCAGAGTAGAATCCCCAAGAATGCACAATCTAAGAGATAAATGCCCTGAAGTCATGTTGGCTTCAGGATAAGGTCCCGTCTGCCCATTGGCACATATTCTCTTCTTGCTTTTGTTTTCTTTGTATGTACGTTTGGGCTGGGTTTGTTCTTCATTAGACTGTAACCTGGCTTCTCTCAGTGTGGTCCACAGACCAACACTGTCAGCATTGCCTGGGAGCTTGTTGGAAACCCAGATACTCAGGTGCTGCCCCAGACCTGCTCAATTTGCATCTGTATTTTAACCAGATTCCCAGGCAATTTGTAAGCACATTAGAATTTGAGAAGCTCTGTTTCATAAAATTCCCTCCTTTATAAGGGAAACATGAGAACAGTCCAGAAAACCAAGAACTGTCTGAAATTTTCCCCTTCCAAATTACAAAACTAAAGACCAGTGCAGAAAATTCAAAAACAAGGAATAAGAGATGGACAAAGGCAAAAGTCATCTGCTATCTTATGAAGCCAATATGACTACAATGAACATTTTGGAATGTGTTCTATGCATATGATGTGTATTTTGAAATACAAAAGCCAATCCCTCATTCATTCATTTAGTCATTCAACAAACACAGAGCACCTAGCATTGAGTGGATATATTGATTCATGCTAGAGTGTTAATGGATAGTAACTAGCATGTGTCTAATCTGAGCATTTAATAGGGATCTTCCAGAGAGCAGACAGGATACCTTAACCAAAAGAATGAATCTCTAATTGTAACATTTTAGGAAGAGGGGAGGGTCCAATGGGATGGACAGATGTTAGAAGAGGATCTTCCATGTATAACTTATTTCACATCATTTAGTTTTTTAGTGATCTTGTGGCTTTGTTAGAGGTAAAAGAGAAAACACCAAAAAGAAGTTCTAATTATTGACTCTAAAAGTCCTTTTAGAAATTTGACCTGCAACCCTGTTTGTTTTAAATTCCTGGCCAGGCAAATGTTGTTGACCCAGAAGCCTCCTCCTCATTCCTCAACGGAAGATTTCCTGCTCTTTGAAGTCTTTCCTGCATTATCCAGGCTGAATTGACCCTTCCCTCTTTGCTGTAACATGCTCTTCCCACCACCTGGTTATAGGACCTGGTCTCTCCAAGCCTTGATCTTCTCATTTATAAGATGGGAATCATCACAGGGTCAGCATCATAGGACTGTGGCAAAAGGCTTCAGGAGGTATGTTTATGGCTTCATTACCAGCCAGCATGTGGTAAATACTCAATAATGGTATTTATTGTTCTTTTCATTGTGCAGCTTTTTATTTACATGTCTCTATCTCCTTTTTGACTGTTTTCTGAAGAGCAAGCACTGCATTTTACTCTTTTTTTTTATATCTCAAGGAACAAAGATAGACCTAGAATTGGTGTGCTGTGAATGAAAGTACTAGCGGAAAAGAAAAAGAATACATTAGGCAAGAAAGAACAGGATTTCATTTAGGGTGATGCCTCATCCTCTGGGGCATAGACGTGGAAGAGGACACTTGGTATTTATGGACAGTTGGGTAAATGTTTTGCATGTTCCCAAAGCATTGATGAGAAATCCTGATTAAATATCTGGTGATCTTGCCTTTCCCTTTATATTTGTGGTTATAGTGAATGGTTTGAAATATTTGTCAGTGTCAGGTTTTATAGTTATGAGTTTAAAGAGAACTTGGTTTAAGGAAAATGCAAACTGGCCAGTGAATTGGAAAACTCCAAGAAAAGAAGGTTAAAGGATCCAGTATTAGTTGATATTAGAAGAGAAAACCTTTCCAGTAATTCCACTGCTGGGTATTTACCCAAAGAAAACAGAAATGCTAATTTGAAAATATACGTGCACCCCAATGTTTATTGCAGCATATTTATAATAACCAAGATATGGAAGCAACCCAATGTCCGTCAACAGATGAATGAATAAAAAAGAGGTGGTATATATATGTCTACAATGGAATATATTAATTACTCAGCCATAAGAATGAGATCTTGCCATTTGTGACAACATGGATAGATCTAGAGGGTATTGTGCTAAGTGAAATAAGTCAGACAGAGAAAGACAAATGTATCATTTCTCATGAATGTAGGATCTAGAAAACAAAACAAACAAAAAACCAGACTCTTAAATACAGATAACAAACTGGTGGTTGCCAGAGACGAGATGGATGGGGGTTGTATGAAATAGATGAAAGGGACTGAGAGTTAATAAACTTCCAGTTATAAAATACATTAAGTCAGGAGGATGAAAAGTACAGCATAGGGAATATAGTCAATAATATCGTAATAGCTCTGCATGGTGACAGATGGTGACTACACTTATCATGGTGAGTGCTGAGTAACGGACAGAATTGGCAAATCACTATGTTGTACACCTGAAACTAATATATCATTGTATGTCGATTATACTTCAACAATTAAAAAACAGACAAAAAAGAAAGTAATAGAGGAACAAAGACAGAGATGTATAGAAATCAAATAGATGGCAATGGTAAATCCAACTATATCAATAATAACTTTAAATGTATATGAATTAAAATCCAATAAAAAGTCGGAGATTTTCCGATTGGAAAAAGAAACAAAATCCAGCTACATTCTATCTATAGGAGACACATTTTAGGTCCAAAGATACAAACAGATTGAAAACAAAAGGATGGGAAAAGGTATAACATGCAGGCAGCAACCCTAAAGAAGCTGGAATTTTAGCTATGTTAATATCAGACAGAAACTTTTACATGTGCCACTAGAGATAAAGAAAACCCTTTAGAGTAAATTGATTATATTACTAAGGTGATCAGAAAATTGTGTGTATGTATGTGTTGTGTGTGTCTATACACACAAAGAATGGTGTTACACATCTCAAGTCATGTTTACATTGATTTGGGCATAGACTTCTCTCAATTCCAGTACTAATAGTAGACAAAGTGAGAGACTCTGATAGTTGGAGGTTTTAGATCTGCTCTAAGGGCTTTATATTTAATATAAGGGATTTAAATCAGTCATAAGTGGGGGTCTTTTGAGACCAACTTCAGCTGTTACCTGCTTCCTAGGATATAGAGAAAGGTCTAGGAGTAGCTTTTACCTATTTTTTTTAAATATAAGCGTTCTTTTGCTATAACAAAAAAATCCTGGTTAATGACTTTCTTGGGGAATTTTATGCAGATAAAATATGAACAGAACACAACTCTAAATTAATTCCGCAAATGTCTTAGGTTATTATTAGCGAAGGAAGGCCTATGTTTCTCAAGGGACTAATAATGGCCTAGGACAATTTTAAACTTCAAGATTAAATAATAGTAACTCTATAATTATAATGTTTAATTTCTCCAAAAGGCTCAAGAATAATTCTCTCCCAGCTTCTGGTTGCACTCTCTGGCCTCCTCTGACTGACAGCAGAGCTTGGGATGGGGAACTCTCCAGATGGTCACTCTGATATGGCATCTGCACCTCCTGAAGGCTGGGGTCATTCCCATTGCTCCAGCATCCTGTTTAAGAAGAAAGTATTTTTGCAGCTAAGCTGCAAGCTTAAGCTTCGTTTCTCTTTAATTTGTTTTTCCTCTCAGCACAACATTATTTCCTTTGTTGGCTGCAATCCTGAGTGGCCAATGAGACATGAAGTATTTCTAGAGTATGGTACCTGGGCCAGATCCACCGTAGCTACCCCACTTGTCAGTCTAACCAAGATTCTCCCTCAATGCTCAGAAGCCACTGTTCAGTGGCCCTAGACCTCCCAAAGGGGAGTTGGGGTGGTGGGGGGAACTTAGGCCAAGTCAACTCCAGAAAATCCATGGGTCCCTGATCATTGCTCTTGCAGAAGACTGTCAGCTTGGCTCTCCTGTTTGGATTTCTGATAGAATAAGAGAATAGAACTCAATCAATCATCAATTCATGCATGGAAGAAGCAAGTAGTGAGCTCCTACTTTGTTCTACGTTTCGATCCAGCTGTCAGGGATACAAATGTGCACATAAGCCTTAGTCCCTTCTGAGAAGGAGCCAAAGGTTGCTATGTGAAAAACACACATGTAAAAACTATCTGGAACAGTGTGTTGTGATAACAGATGCATGTAACAGAGAAGCTCTTTAGTCTTCTATGAATGGAAAGGTGCCTTAGGCAAGTAGCCACACCATAGTCAGGTGTGTTCGCTGGGCTTTGGCTCCTGTTTTAGTCTAGTCTGAAAAGTAATGCCTTAATCATTTGTCTGTCATCATTCATTCATCATCCATTCACTGATTCATTCAGCAAACATTAAATACTACCAAGGGCCAGGCACCTTGAGTTCCTGTTCTCAGAGAGCCCATTAGCAGACAAGGAGAAAGACCCTTAGAATCTAGCGTGACAAGTGCACTGTGAGGGGTGAGTTACATATGACAGGCCTGCTGGTATAATTTTTAAAGACTTCATGGGACGTGATTAATCTAGTGGGCCTATTGGGTGGCATGCAGAACTCTGGATTTGTCCATTTGCTTAATGACGATATTGAATGAATGGGTAGGCAGAGAGGGGAGTTTGAATGACTTTCAGTTGAATAATGTACCTAACATTCTCTGGTGGGGAATGTATGGTCGGAGAATAAAAACTGGTGCTTTTAAGAAACTGTATGATATGGTGGTAGGATTTTTTTTTTTTTAGATTGGTGATAGGGTTTTTACAAAAATTTTTTGCTCAAGTTCTAGCTAGTTAATATATACAGTTATATTAGTTTCAGGTGTACAATACAGTATTCAACACTTCCATACATCACCCAGTGCTCATCACAAGCACACTCTTTAATCCCCATCACCTATTTCAACTAACCCCTCACATACCTCCCCACTGGTAACCATCAGTTTTTGTTCTCAATAGTTAAGAGTGTTTAAGTTTGTCTCTTGCTCTCTCTTTTTTCCTTTGCTCATTTGTTTTGTTTTTTTAAATTCTACATATGAGTAAAAATCATATGGTAAATTTCCTTCTCTGACTTAATTTTGCTTAGCATAATATTCTCTAGCTCCATTCATGTCATTGCAAAGAGTGAGATTTCATTCCTTTTTTATGGCCAAGTAATATTCCATTGCATGCAGGTACACATGTGTGTATACACGTGTGTATATACACATCTTTATCCATTCATCAATTGATAGACACTTGGGGTGCTTCCATAATTTGACTATTGTAGATAATGTTGCTGTCAACATTGGGGTGCATGTATTCCATTGAATTAGTATTTCTGGATTGTATGGTAGGTTCTATTTTTAACTTTTTAAAGTTAAGCTTTAAAGGAAACTTCGTACTGTTTTCCATTATGGCTGTACCAGTTTGCATTCCCCCCCAACAGTGCACAAGTGTTCCCATTTCTCCACATCCTCATCAACACCTGTCGTTTCTTATGTTGTTGATTTTAGCCATTCTGACAGGTGTGAGGTGATATCTCATTGTAGTTTGGATTTGGATTTCTCCAATGTTAAGTGAGGTTGAGCATCTTTTCATATGTCTGTTGGCCACCTGGATGTGGGTTCTTTGGAAAAATGCCTATTCATGTCTTCTGCCCATTTTTTAATTGGATTATTTGTTTTTTGGGGGTCGAGTTGTATAAGTTCTTTACGTATTTTGGATACTAACCCTTTATTGGATATGTCATTTGCAAATATCTTCTTCCATTCTGTAGGTTGCCTTTTAGTTTTGTTGATTATTTCCTTCAACGTACAGAAACTTTTTATTTTGATGTAGTCCCAATAGTTTATTTTTGCTTTTGTTTCCCTTGCCTCAGTAGACATATCTAGAGAGAAGTTGCTATGGCCAGTGACAAAGAAGTTACTCCCTGTGTTCTCTTCTAGGAGTTTAAGGTTTTAGGTCTCACAATTAGGTCTTCATCCATTTTGAATTATTTTTATTTTTTATTTTATTTTATTTTTTAGAGAGAGCATGAATGGGGCAGGGAGGAGCAGAGTGAGATGGAAAGAGAAAATCTTAAGCAGGTTCCACTCCCAGTGCAGAGCTGAAAGTGGAGCTTGAGCTCATGACCCTGAGATCATGATCTGAGACGAAATCAAGAGTCGAACACTTACCCAACTGAACCACCCCTGCACCCTAATCCATTTTGAATTTATTTCTGTGTATGATGTAAGAAAGTGGTCCAGTTTCACTCTTTTGCATGATGCTGTCCAGTTTTCCCAACACCATTTGTTGAAGAGATAGTCTTTTTCCCATTGGATATTCTTTCTTGCTTTGTTGGAGATTAGTTAACCATATAATTGTGGGTTCATTTCTGGTCTCTCTGTTCTGTTCTATTGATCTATGTGCCTATTTCTGTGCCAGTACCATACTGTTTTGATGACTAAAGCTTTGTAATATAACTTGAAGTCCAGAATTGTGATGCCTCAGCTTTGCTTTTCTTTTTTAAGACTGCTTTGGCTATTTGAAGTCTTTCGTGGTTCCATAATATTTTAGGATTACATGTGCTAGCTCTGTGAAAGGTGCTGTTGGTATTTTAATAGGGATTGCATTAAATGTGTAGATTGCCTTGGGTAGTATTGATGTTTTAATAATATTTGTCCTTCCAATCCATAAGCATGGAATGTCTTTCCATTTCTTTGTGTTGTCTTCAATTTCTTTCATCAGCATTTTATAGTTTTCAGAGTACAGGTCTTTCACCTCTTTGGTTAGGTTTATTCCTAGGTATCTTATTGGTTTTGGTGTAATTATAGATGGATTTATTCCTTAATTTCTCTTTCTGCTGCTTCATTTTTGGTGTATAGGAATGCAACAGATTTCTGTATGTTGATTTTATGTCCTGTGACTTTGCTAAACTCATGTATCAGTTCTAGCAGTTTTTTGGTGGAGTCTTTTGGGTTTTCTGTATATAGTATCACGTCATCTACAAATAGTGAAAGTTTTATTTCTTCTTTTCCATTTTGGATGCCTTTTATTGTCTTGTTGTCTGATTGCTGAGGCTAGGACTTCCAGTGTTATGTTGAATGAAAGTGATGACAGTGGACATCCCTGTCTTGCTCCTGACTGAAAAGAAAAAATGAGAGTTTTAGGATATTATCTACCTACCTACCTAAATATCCATTTAGGGTGTTAGCTGTGGGTTTTTCACCTATGCTCTATGAAGTATGTTCCCTCTAAACCTACTTTGTTGAGGGTTTTTTTCATGAATGGATGTTTATTTTGTCAGATTCTTTTTCTGCATCCATTGAAATGATCATATGGTTTTTATCCTTTCTTTTATTAATGTGATGTATCACATTGATTGATTTGTGAATATTGAACCACACTTGCAACATGGGAATAGATACCAATTGATCGTGGTGAATGATTTTTTAAATGAATTGTTGGATTCGATTTGCCAGTATTTTGTTGAGGATTTTCACATCAGAGATATTGGCCTGTAGTTCTCTTTTTAAGTGGTGTCTTTTCTGGTTTTAGCATCAGGTTAATGCATACCACATAGAATGAATTTGGAAGGTTTCTTTCCTTTTTTATTTTTTGGAATAGATTGAGAAGAATAGGTATTAATTCTTCTTGAAATGTTTTGTAGAATTCACCTGTGAAGCCATCTCGTCCCAGATTTCTGTTTTTTGGGAGTTTTTTGATTACTGATTCAATTTCTTTCCTGGTTTTTGGTCTGTTCAAGTTTTCTATTTCTTCCTGTTTCAGTTTTGGCAATTTATATGTTTCTAGGAATTTGTCCATTTCTTCTAGGTTGTCCAGTTTGTTGGCACACAGTTTTTCATAATATTCTCTTATAATTGTATTTCTGTGGTGTTGGTTGTTATTTCTCATCTCTTGCTTGTGATTTTATTCGTTTGGGTCCTTTCTCTTTTCTTTTTGGTAAGTCCGGCCAGAGGCTTATCAATTTCATTAATTCTTTCAAAGAACCAGCTCCTGGTTTCATTGATCTGTTCTATTGTTTTTTCATTTGTTTTTAGTTTCTATTTCATTTATTTCTGCTCTGATCTTTGTCATTTCCTTCCTTCTGTTGGCTCTAGGCTTTGTCGTGCTTTTTCTAGCTCCATTAGGTGTAAGGTTAGGTTGTTTATTTGAGATATTTCTTGCCTCTTGAGGCAGGTTTGTATTGCTATAAACCTCCCTCTGAGAACCACTTTTGCTGTGTCCCAGATGTTTTGGACCATCATATTTTCATTTTCATTTGCTTCCATGTATTTTTTTTAATTTCTTTTTTTATTTCTTGTGGACCCATTCATTGTTTAGTAGCATGTTGTTTAACCTCCATGTATTTGTGGTTTTTCCAGATTTTTTTCTTGTGGTTGACTTCTAGTTTCATAGTGTTACGGTCAGAAAAGATGCATGGTATGACTGCGATCTTCTTGTCTTTGTTGAGACTTGTTTTATGGCCTAACATGTAATCTACTCTGGAGAATGCTCCATGTGCACGTGAAAAGAATGTATGTTCTTCTCTTTTAGGATGGAATGTTCTGAATATATCTGTTAAGTCCATCTGGTCCGGTGTGTCATTCAAAACCATTGCTTCCTTGTTGATTTTCTTTTTCTTTTCCTTATTTATTTATTTATTTTAAGATCTATACATTCATTTTTAGAGAGAGAGAAAGCATGCAAACAGAAGGAGAGGCAGAGGGAGAGGGAGAGAGAGAATCTCAAGCAGACTATCCCCTGAGAGCAGAGCCTGAAATGGGCCTAATCCCACCATCCTAAGATCATGACCTGAGCCAAAATCAAGAGTCAAACACTTAACTGACTAAGCCACCCAGGTGCCCCCTCCTTGTTGATTTTCTCTTTAGATGATCTGTCCATTGGTGTAAATGGGGGTGGTGGTAGGGTTTTTATAGTTGACAGAACCTGTGCACTTTCTGGATATTTTAATCCGTAATTATCTTGCATATCTTGGGGCATTGGTTAAGCAAGCATCTGTCTTTGTATGACATTCCAGGATTACAGATGTGACTCACTCAGATAAAACTTCAGAAGAGGTAGGTGTACTTGGCTTCTATCTTAAGGTCAACGAGAGACTAGGAAAGGAAGGAGCCTCCAAAGGGGCTGAGGGAATGAGCTCTGGAGTCTCCTTGACCTGGTTTTTATTTTCAGATCTACTACTTAACTTGGACTCGTTTCTCAACTTTCTAAACTTCAGTTTTCTTTATTTGTAAAACAGGATAAAATCTACCTCATAGGTTTGTATTGGAGAATTAAATAAAGCAATGCAGATTAGATTGGGTTCTAAACAGTGTAGACTCTGAGTGGAGGGTTAGTGTGAAAGTGATTTATGAGGAAGTGGACTTAGAAAAAATATTTTGTTTTTATGTAAGAAAAGCAGCTACGTGCATTTATTTTCAATGACTCACTGATTCGAAATTACACCCTTTAAACATACAACCCTCTGTATTGTTCCATTGATCGATCTATTCATTCATCAATGTTTTAATACTATAGATTTATAGCCCATTTAATGTGATAAAACGGATTCACTTTAATGTTTTTCTTTTTTGAATATTTTGAATATTTTGTTTCTTCTTACACACTTATTTTCAAACTTGAAAATTTATCTAGAAATTTTAATTGACAGTGGCTCAACTTATAGATTTAAGGAGAAGTGACATCTTTATATTTTTAATCTTTCTATCCAAGAACATGGCATTCCTCTCCATGTGTTCCTATGTTCTTTCAGATTATTAAGTACAATTTTATAGTTTTAATCTTATAGGTCATGCCCGTGTTTGTTGGATTTGTTCAGATGGATCTTATATTAATGTGAGTGGGATCTCTTTGTGTGTGTGTTTAGAATTTTAATTATTTTGTTACATTTTATCCACTGGTTCTAGCCTTCTCTGTTAGGGAGTTGGTCTTCCAAGTGGGGTATGAGTATCAGTGGGGATACATGAGGACTTTCCAGGCAGTACTAGAATATGGTGAATCTAAGGAAGTCATTTTCTGGATCTTCAACTTCCTTAGGGAGGTCTTACTCAAGGTGGACCTGCTTGAAAAGAGAGTGGGATCTATTTTTGTATTGAGTTTCCTAAGTGAATTAGATTTTTATTCTTGGTGTATAAGAAACCTAACGATTTTCTGCATTTGTTTTGTAAGTGATCTCTTTACTGAATGTACTGATTATCTCTGATAGTTTTCCAATTGATTTTCTTAGGTTTTTGAGGAATGTAATGACAAGATCTGCAAATATGGGAAACTTGCCCTCTTGTTTAGAATATTAATGAACTTACTTTACTTTTTAGTTATTTTATTATTTAACATGCTTGCAGTTGGCCCTTGAACAACATGGGTTTGAACTGTGCGGGTCCACTTACATGCAGATTTTTTTCAAAACATATAGTACGGTCCTATAAAGGTATTTTCTCTTACTTATGACTTTCTTAATAACATTTTCTTTTCTCTAACTTACTTGAAGAATATAGTGTGTAATACATATAATAAACAAAATAACTGTGTATCAGCTGTTTGTTATGGATAAGCTTCTGGTCAACAGTAGGCTATTAATAGTTATATTTTTGGAGAGTCAAAATTATATGCAGATTTTCAACTGCATGGAGGGTCAGTACTCCTAACATCTGTGAAGCTCCGAAGGTCAGCTGAATACTGTTTAGGATTTTGATTGGAATACTTATGTTTCACCATCAAGTTGTTAGTTTAGTTTTTTTTTTTTTTTAAGATTTTATTTATTTGTTTGGCAGAGAGAGAGGCAGTGAGAAAGGGAACACAAGCAGGGGGAGTGGGAGAGGGAGAAGCAGGCTTCCTGCTGAGCAGGGAGGCCAATGCGGAGCTCATCCCAGAATGCTGGGATCACGACCTGATCTGAAGGTAGACGCTTAACTACTGAGCCACCCAGGTGCCCCAAGCTGTTAGTTTTGTGATTGTATATATTATTAATTTTATTGAATTTCTAAAAAAATCAGGGTCTTATGCTTTTTGGAAATCTCTTGTGATCATCACATGATTTCCCCCTTTGATCCATTATGGATCAAAAATATTGAAGAAATATATTACTTAGATTTCCTAGTTTTTAAAAAAGATTTTATTTATTTATTTATTTGAGAGAGAGAGAATGGGAATGAGCGAAAGAGAAAGCACAAGCTGGGTTGGGGGAGAACCAGAGGGAGAAGGAGACTCCCTGCTGAGTAGGGAACCCAATGCCGGGCTTGATCCCGGGACCTTGGGATCATGACCTGAGCTGAAGGCAGACTCTTAACCAACTAAGCCACCCAGGTGCCCCAGATTTCCTAATTTTTAACTGTGCCTACCTTCCTGGAATAAATCCCACTTGAACTAATTTTAAAATGCACTTAGATTCTATTGCTATTATATTTAGACTTTTCATGTATACTTACATATATTTGAGTGGTTTTTAAAACAATTATCATGGGCAAGATCTGATATCAGCTCTATGTCAGTGTGTTTAAAAGAATGTAGATGTTTTCTTTCTTTTCTTATTCTCTGATATGTCCTAAATAGCATATGAAGTTTGATTTCGAAATCCCTGAAACAATTTAAAACTGGCACTTTTTTGAGAAGTAGTTTCTTTCTGAGGAGTGATTTCCTTTTCTTATGAGAGGATGTCTCAGGGTGTCTATGGGCTTGTGAGCTGCCTCCTGGGTTTGGAGCATGGGAACTTAGTGGACTGACTTTAGGGGTTGTCATTTTCTCCCCCATGATAAGACTTCATTGAGAAAAAAAAGCAAAGCAAGGAGGGGGGTTGGTTGCTTAAATCCTGTCCCTACTTTGCCCTCCCTGCCACCCCCCGCCCCAGGAACTCTGTCGTTGTGTATGTCAAATATATATTTGTCCCGATGCCTTCCAATGCCTCCAAAATATCTCCTAATGAGAATCTCACAGGCCTAACCTCACCTGTCTCCTTGTCCTCTAAATGTCCTTTCCTTCTGCCTTCCCCCATTCAATGCATGGCACTTCCATGCAACTTCCCAAATCAAGAGTTTGAGTTGTGTCCATGATTGTGCCTTCTCTTTTACCCTATCCCTTTTGATTTGCTCAAAAAGTCTTTCAAATCCATCATTATTTCTCTTTTTTTACCCATCATCGTTGCCTTACTTCCCATCCTTAAATTTGATCTTCATTGTCATGTTGGCCTGCTCATTAGCCTCTGACTCTAGTCTTGCCCCTGGCATACTCCCACTCCCCCAAATCTCCTTCCACACTTCTGCCAGAGTTGCCTTTTAAAAATGATTTTGATTTTTGTCAAAGTACTGTATACAGTTAAAAATATCAAACATGAGTTTACAGTCACTGATATGAATTTTTCTAAATAAAAAAAAGTTTTGAAAACCGATTTTTGGAGGGTACCTTAACACCAAAACTCATTCTGGTGGCAAAACCTGACCTAAACTTATAAGTCCTTTTGCAAAAATATTGTGTTGGAGCGCCTGGGTGGTTCAGTTGATTAAGCATCCGACTCTTGATTTTGGCTCAGGTTATGGTCTCAGGGTAGTGAAATTGAGCCCTGTGTCCGGCTCTGTGGTGGGCACTGAGCCTGCTTGGAATTCTCTCTCTCACCCTCTGCCCCTCCCCCCACTTGTGCTCTCTCTCAAAAAAAATTGTGTTAATTATGGGGTGCTGCCCATAATTATGAGCACATAATTGTGTGCTTATGATATAGTATGTGCATATTATCTTTTAAAAATCAGAAAATATCTGAATTCTGAAATATATCTGACTTTAAAGATTCAAGATGGAGTGGGGGAGCATCTCATTCTTCAGGGACAACTCTTTAAATCCCTTTAGCTTTTAAAAATTAGCTGTTTCATATGGGCTGCTGACATGCTATCCAGACTGAGGAAGACCTGGAAACTTTGGGGTCATGTGGGCCACAGCCACATGGGTAAGCACCAGCAGCACCCAGGAGGCTGGGGTCATGCTGGAGACATGCTTCACACAGGGTCAACTTCGACCAATATCACCCAGGTTACTTTGGAAAAGTTGGTAGAAGGCATTACCATGTAAAGAGGAACCAGAGCTTCTGCCCGTTCTCAGCCTTGATGAACTGTGGACCTTGGTCGGTGAGCAGATGTGGGTAAATGCTGCCAAAACTAGGACTGGAGCTGCTCCTATCATTGATGTGATATGATTGAGCTACTACAAAGTTTTGGGAAAGGGAAAGCTCCCCAAACAGACTGTCATCCTGAAGGCCAAATTCTTCAGAAAAAGAGCTAAGGAGAAGATTAAGTGAAGGAGAAGATTAAGGTGTATATGTATGTGGGGGTGGGCTGCGTCCTGGTAGCTTGAAGCCAAGTGGAGGGAGGTTCATGCTAAGAAATGCTTTTAAACAATTATATTCATATTTTAAATTTTTTGATTTGTCAATTTGGGATATTTTTGCACTTTGACTTTCTATTATAATTTATGAAGATTTGACTGCCATGTTTCCCAACTGTCTTAGTCCGCTAGGGCTGCCATAACAAAGTATTACAGACTGGGCAGTTTCAACAACAGAAATATATTTCCTCACAGTTCTGGAGGCTGGAAGTACAAGATCAAGGTATCAGGAGGGTTGGTTTCTCCTGAAACCAATTTTCTTCTTGGCTTGTGGATGGCCATTTTCTTCTGGTGTCTTCACATGGTCCTCCTTTTGTACATATCTGTCTTAATTTCTTTTTCTTATAAGAACACCAGTCATATTGGATTAGGGCCCATCTTAATGACTTCATTTAACATTAATTACCTCTTTAAAAATTCTATCTCCAAATACAGTCACATTCGGAAGTACTGGGGATTAGGACTTTGACATATGAATTTTGGATACCATTCAGCCTGTAACAACAACTACATCTGCTCATCTATATGTTTATAAAACTTTTGGTTTATTCAATAGTCAGTTTGCATTGTTCATTGTTAGCTGTGTGCAAATAATATTTATTGCAGATATAGGAAGGTGCTATAATTATATTTCCTTTTTAATTTTTAATTTTTTTCATGGCGTGAATAATTGTTCCCAGTCATTAATTCAATTCATAACCTGTGTATCTATCGTTAAATTTTTTCTCAAATACTTTATCAGATCTATCTGTATTTACATGATTTTTTAGGTAGTTAAAAGCATATTTAGCCCCAAACGCTATTCCACGAGTCTGCTTCTCCTGAAATGGTCACTTTTAAAACCTATGAGGTAGCTGTCATCTCTCTTTTGGGTTCTTTCTTTGGCTCCAGGTTTTCCTTTCTCTTCATTTTCTTATTTTTCTGGAGCACATCAGCAGTAGTTTTCTAGGAAAAGGCACGAAATATAAATTTTTAGGCTTCCTGCATGCATTAAAATATATTTTATACTCACACATGATTGATAGTTTGTGGGCATAGATTTCTAGGTTGAGAATAATTATTCCTGAGATGTTTGAAAGCATAGACCACTTATGTCTACAAGATTTTTTTCCTTAAGATTTACTTATTTTAGAGAGAGAAAGCATGGCAGGTGGGAGGGCAGAGGGACAGGGAGAGAAAGTATTCTCAAGCAGACTCCCCACTGAGTGTGGAGCCCAGCCTGGGGCTTGATCTCACAACCCTGAGGTCATGACCTGAGCTGAAACCAAGAGCTGGACATTCAACTGACTGAGCCACCTAGGTGCCCCTGACTATAAGATTTCAATATGGCCATAGTATGTATCTGTTTATAGTCTCTCTGGAAATTTTGGAGTCTTTGCTTTATTCTTGAGATTCTGAAATTGTACAATGGTACACCTTGTACTGAGTTTTTCTTCCCTTGTTGTTCTAGGATGTTGGTGTTACTTTTACTTTTTGGCTTATTTTTGAATTTTGAGAATTTCCTTATCTCATTGAAAATTGAAAATTCCCGTTTTCTGTGTTCTCTTTCTGTAACTTCCATCATTCAGATGTGGGACCTCCTAGTATGTATGATCCTCTAATTTTCTTTTCTTTCCTATTCTCCATCTCTGTTTCCATCTTTTACCTTCAGAGAGATTTTTACCTCTTATAAAAATTGGTTGAAATGTGTATCTCCGTTAATGGCTCTAAGTAGCTTTCAAGAAGTCCAAGCTTCTTTAATGATTGACCCCTGACTGTACCTCTTTCCTTGTAGTTTACACCCTTCCTTTGCTTTTCTATGATCTTTGAATGTCTCTTGGTGCTTGTCACATTATATTGCTGGTTCTACTCCGTTATCTCTTTGCTTTTCTGTGAGCTTCCTGAGGACTGGGTTTGGTGTTTATATGACTTTTATTTTATTTGAGAGCAGAGGGAGGGGCAGAGGGAAAGGGAGAGGGAGAGAATCTCAAGCAGACTCCCCATGAAATGCAGAGCCTGAGGTGAGACTCTATCTCATGACCCTGAGATCGTGACCTGAACTGAAATCAAGAGTCACATGTTTAACTGGCTGAGCCAACCAGGTGCCCCTCTATGTGACTTTTCATCCCCAGTGTAGGACTTGATACATTATAAGAGTTCAATAATGTTTGCTGAATAAATGCAAACAAACCTATTATTTCCTCTCCTCCCCCCACCCCTTTTAGGTTGATCACCACAATGGTAGGTCTGGAGATGAAGATTGGTGTGTAGATGGTTTGCTAAGGAACTACTTCTAGTAGAATTTACTAAGAGAATGGGGAAGAAGAACAGGGAATGGAGAGAAGCCAGACAAGGATGTAATTTTAGGCAGAGTCAGAGCCTAAGCCTTATCCTCTAGGGAACTCTGGAGTGTAAATTATCCTTCAGAATTTGTCCATACTTAAGGCAAGGGAGTTGGGTTTTCATAATCCAGTACTGTCAAGTCATTGGCTCTGGTAGGGCAACCAACCTCCCTAGTTGGTCCAGGGCTATCTTGGTTTTAGCATTAAAAGCCTCATGTTCCAGAACCCCTTGGGCTGGGGTAAACCAGGACAGTTGGCAACACTAACAGGAACTTCCAGCCCTCTATACTTCAGGGCAAAGCAACTCCAGTAGCCCAAGGGAAGTTCTTGGAAAAGAAACAGTTGCATCCATTAGAAGTTGTGGTGGGCAGAATGATGACCCCCAAAGAGGTCCATATCCTAATTCCCAGAACCTGTGAATTCCTTATCTTAGGTGACAAAAGGGACTTTGCAGATGTGATTAAAGTAAGGATCTTGAGATGGAGAGATTAGCCTGGATTATCCAGGGGCCCAATGTCATCACAAGGATTCTTATCATCGAAAGAGGAAATCAGGAGAGTCAGAGATGTGATGGCAGATGAAGAGCTCAGAATGATGCCATTGCTGGCTTTACATGTGGACGAGGCCACCACCCAATGAATGTAGGAAGCCTCTAGAAACCAGAAAGGACAAGAAATGGATTCTTCCTTAAAGCCTCCAGAAGGAAGAAAGCCTTCTGGCACCTTGATTTTAGCCCCATGAGACCTATTTTGGACCTCTGACTTCCAGAACTGTTAAGATGATAAATGTATGCTGTTTTAAATCACCAAGTTTGTGGGAATTTGTTTCAAAACTTGTTGCAAATTTGTGGCAAATGAATACAAAGGCAAAGGTTCACTGAAGCTGCAGGAGGGGAACAAAGAAAGGGTAAAAATATCTGAGGGGTTGGATCCTGGTGTGGCCCCAACAGTTTCTGCTCCCTTCAAATCAGAAAACTAAATTAGATAGCTAAAACTTCAAACCAGTAGTCAACAAATTAGTTGACTATCGAATTAGGGATGTGTGGCTTAGTGATCAAGCCGCATGATCTGGAGTTTGATGCCCGTTGGTTAAGATCTGGCTTTGGGCACTTACAAGCTCTGTATAACATTGGCATGTTGCATAAGCCTTTTGGATCCTTAGTGCCTCATCTGTAAAATGGGGGGAAAACCCAAGAGCTCTTCTAAGGGTTAGATGAATATGTCCTTAAAGGACTTGACACACAGTAAAATCTCAATGCAGATATTATTGGTAGCCCAGTGGGATCCCCTCTCTCTCTGTTCAACCGTTTACATTCTAAAGACAGCAAAGGTGAGAATCAAGCTTGGTGAATATTAGGGATTAAAATCACTTTACTTGCCCAGAGGGTACAATACACAGGATTTTGTGTTTATAATCTCGTAAATAATATGTGCATATGAGAGTTTACTTGTTGTCACAGTGGGAATAATATAATAGTCCAAGGGCAGAACATATGTTCCAGTATTTAAAATTACTTAGAAGAGAGTTGTTGAAGATTGTATAGTAGGCTCCTCTGTACGTCTGTGTTTTAGCATTTTTTAAGTCTACGGTTTATTTAAGGATGGCTTTCACCTTCACTGGAATTTGCTCTCCTCCTGAGATCTTTTTTTAAGCCCAGCAAAGTCACCCATTAGAATTGTGCCTCTCTTCCCAAGGTGATCTGGGGGGTATTTTCCCAGCCTTTTGATATGCTAAGCAGCCATATCTGGGGAGAGTTTAATAAACAACCATTAAGTTGCTATTAGAAGTGTCAGGACTGGTATAACTAGTCATTCTGTAATAATTACTGAAGTTCAACTGTAACTATAGAACCACTTAGTTTCAGATCAGCTCCAGCTGAATCTAGAAATGGGCCCTACAGACCCTTTCTGTATCCAAGTAGGCAATTACCTGAGGTATTTTATTCATCTCTGTTAGAGAACAGCAGCTAAAACTCACACCAGCTCACGTGGAGACCTTGAAAAAGCTCATCAAGGATGCCAGAGCAATTGATTCATACTTGGGGGTAGGAACCATCCAGAAGTGGTATATCTGCTATCTGCTTTGTCCTGCCTTTCTCCCCAGGTCCCACAACTCCGAGCAAGCAGGGCTTTCTTCTGTATCCTAGGGCTGTCTCTGGTTTGGGCTGAATCTCTTTTAAACTTGGTGCTCCCCTCCCACCCCCTCTCCCCTTCACCTCTGGGAGTGGTGGCAGAGAAGGAGCGACAGCCAGGGATGGGGACAACGACCTTGGCTGGGTTGGAGCCCGGGGTGCTGGCCTGGGCTCTGTGAGGAAGGGACCCGGTGTGGCAGAGCTTGCTTTGCTCTGAGGCCATGCCAGCTCCTGGAAATGCTGGAAACCTTCCCTAAGGAGGACCCGTTAAAACAACAACAGAAGACATCAAATCAAAGCTTAGAGGGTTATTTTAAGGCCAAAGGGAAAGTAGCAAGCTGGAGAAAGAAGGGAGGCAGCAGTGGAAAGTCAACCACTGCCTCCTCATTTTTCAGCCACTCAGCCCTCCAACTACACTTTCCCCGCTTCCATCCAGCTGTTCTGGAGCCTGGGCCTCCCCCCCTCGCCCTGTTCGCCAGATGAACTGCCCTGTCTGGGCCTTGCCTTAGGCGGGGCCTCTCAGGGATAGAGCGTGTTTGTCTCCACTGTGTGTTGAACTTGGCCGGTGCAGGCGCATCTCATTCCAACTCAAACTACCACCTTTCAAAAGAGAAGTCCAGGCCTAGAATCCACGGCTTGGGGTGGGCTCTGGGTACCACCACCAATGCTGTCCTTCTGCCCCGCCCCTGCCAGGCCTGCCTCAGGTAATGACTGAGAAGGGAAAAAACAGGCATTCAGGGCTGGTTCTTGAAAACCAGGACCTCATCCTTGGGCTGGCTCTGCACACTCAGGTAGGCACCCAGGTGACATCAGCATGGCCGATAACTGCTCATTCGTGCAAAGCAACAGTTGACTCTCCGGGGCTGCTTGAACCTCTGGCTGTGAAGCTGCCCTCATTCCTATGCCCACAGCCCACCAGCCACCTCCAACCACGGATGAGGTCCTGTTTTTCAAGAACCAGCCTTCTTCCAGAAAAGATCTGGAAAGACTGAGTCCATTCAGGAAGTTTCTCTCCCTTTTTCCTGCTGCCATGGAATCTGCTGCTCCCACAGAGACCGGCTACCCTCCAAAGACCCGGAAGGGCAGCCTGCAGATCAGAAGGGCAGAGAGACCTCCAGCCTCAGTTTCTCATTTGAGAATTGTTGTCAGATAGTGAGATCTCTTGTCCACTTCACCAGTGTTCATGAACTCCCTGACAGAGCTAACACACAGCTCCACCGTATGTTAGCTACGTGACTCAGGCGAGAGATGGTTTTCTACTACATGGGGATATCATCTACCCACTAAGTGTTGTGAAGATTACAGAACATGTGGAAAAGTGCTTACTTGGCTGTTATTCTAATCAGGACTTGGGCAGATGTCACAGCATTTTCACAGACGGCTTCTCACTTAGCTTCATAATAGCTCCATGAGGTGGGGAGGGGAGGGGTGGGGTGAGAGTAATTATATTTTCTTTTAAAGTTTGAAGAGCTTTGCCATTTGAATGATGGCCTTGGCAGGCCCACATCTGGCACAGAGAAAATGACCCCAGCAGTATTTCTGCCCGTGTGGGTTTTTCTTTCTTCTCTTTTTTGGTTGGTGAACTTGCTCTGAAACAAAGGACTTCAAGGGAAGTAGACGGCGCTGAACATTTTCCAAGAAACCCAAGAGCCACCAAAGATGGGTAATCTGGTTCAGGAAAACGATGCATCATCTTAACATCTAAAGTCTGTCAAGTAGGAACTTCATGTGAATCATCACAAGCATACTAAAAGTTTTCCAGTAATGGAATTGAGTACCTGATTTTAAATACAAATTTAAATTAATTAAAATTAAATAAAACAAAACTTCAGTTTCTTGTTTACACTAAGCACCATTTCAAGTGCCCAACAGCCATGTAGAGCTTGCAGCTGTCACCTAGGACAGTCCAGGACAGAAGTTTCTGCCAGGATGTTTTCTTGTTCACTTGTTATTTCCATACTTAGAATTTTCTTCACTGACTTTCGTTGCAGTGATGTTTTGAGTCGTTTGCCTATTTTACAGGTATTTAGAACTACATAATACACTCTGTCTATCCATTTAACTGGCCACATTGCAGGACAGGGCAAACGATTGAGGAATTCTACTAGTGACCTCTTTGCATTGTGAAAAAATTGAGCCATAGAGCCCCCATGACACAGGATGCTCTGAGGGAGTTCCCCAGTGTGAATCGCATATTAAAGAGTTTAAAATCTTAATATCTGGTGGGTTTTTTTTTTTTTTGGTGGAGGACAAAAATAAACAGAAATGAAAGATCTAACATTCTCTTCCTATACTCTTGTGGATCAGCTTTGCGAGCCAGGCTTGGAAGACCAGGCTAGGAACACCACTGCTGTGGTCTCAACATTTCCCCAAGCTCAGGCATAAGCTCTGGTCCTGGACTTTCAGGGAACTGGTGACATTTATTTCCCTTCTGGCCTCCCCTCCTGCTTCCAGAGTTCCTGGATCCTGGTTTTGTTTTTTTTAAAAGCATATGTAATTACATTCATTTAGAGACTTGATGAAATATTACTTTGCCATCCAAAACAAAAACCAAAACAAACAGAATGTCTCCAGTGAAAGTCACAAAGAGATGGCCAAATCTTTAGAATTTGACCTAATTTTGTTTTTTGGGGGTAAACTGTGCACTGTTTTTTCCCTCTTACTCACATTTGGCTAAATATTTGGCATACTGTAATGGGACAACATCATGGAAACCTGTGCTTTTATTTCCAGGATTTTCAGTGCTATGATTTTCTCCAACCTCACTATTTTCAGAAATAGAAATGCCCTCCTATTTATGTGTGGATTAGGTATTGTTTTATTTGTTGGAGATTTTGGAGTCTAGGCCATGTCTTTGCTTAACAGCTACCTCTTGGCTGGGTTCTGGGTGGTCTGTTTCTTCTCCCATTTTTCTGAGTATCCCTCCTCACTCCTTTATTTTTCTTTCTTCAGCTATTTTGCTATTTCAGTTGTCTGAGGTAGAAATTTTGGAGTCCTTGGCTTTTTGTGGACACAAGTTTGACTCTTATGACCCATGCAGGAGGAGTTGCATATTTGGTGCTTTTCCGCTCTCCTGCTTTCCTTGAGGAGGATCCAGATAAAATTCTCTGAGGGAATGAAAGGATTCTTGGCAAACTGTAGGGATGTTCTTCCTCTCTTTTGCCTTGGAGTGTATAAACAAAATATTCCAGGGCCCTGAAATGTTGTTTTCCACAAGTGCCTCATGAAAAATACGTTTTACTGGAGGAAATCTAGTACGTTCCTATCTGAGTTCACCCAGGCTTCCAGCATACGGGTGACCTGTGCATGGCTGTGCTGAGACCTGCTCAGGGGTTGAGGCCTCTCTTGCTGATTATCATCGTCTATAGGACATGTTTCCAGTTTCCTTGATTAGTTTTTTTTTTTTTAAGATTTCATTCATTTACTTGAGAGAGAGAGAGCATGAGTGGGGAGAGGGGGTAGGGGAGAGGGGCAACCAGACTCCCTGCTGAGCAGGGAACCTGATGCGGGTCTTGATCCCAGGACCCTGAGATCGTGACCTGAGCCAAAGGTAGACGCTTCACAGACTGAGCTACCCAGGTGCCCCTGATCAGTTTTATTCCAAGAAATCCTGACATCATCTGATAACTTCTTATTGCTTCTGCTGCTTGTCCCATTGTAGTTCTTCAATTTCAAATGTAATTATTTCCTTAGTATCAGCTCCAGCCTTGTCTTCTCAGGGAAGAAACCCCAACTGGGATTGGTTGGGCTCCACTTGGCTTGTTCGGAAAGTCTCCCCTATAAAGACTTGTGCAGGGTTGAGATTTGCACACATCTCTGTGCATAAAAACATCTCTCAGACCTGGCAGGTGACTCTGGGTTTCCTATGACCTTTACCTGCCCCCCAGGAGTCCTGTTGACAAGGGCCAGGACCCCAGCAGAGCAGTAAGGTGTGGCCAGGGCCAGGGAGTGGAGCACCTAGATTTCCATCAGCCATGCGTCAACCTCCTGTCTGCTTTGTGAATGGTTTTTATTAATGGTGTTAGTACTTTTTAAAATTTTTAATTTTTTAAAAGGTTTCATTTATTTATTTGGGAGAGGAGCGAGAGAGCACAAGACAGAGAAAGAGAGCACAAGCAGGGGGAGTGGGAGAAGGAGAAGCAGACTCCTTCCTGAGCAGGGAGCCTGATGCAGGTCTTGATCCCAGGACCCTGGGATCATGATCTAAGACAAAAGCAGACACTTAACTGACTGAGCCACCCAGGTTCCCCGTGTTAGTATTTTAAAACAGCTACCTTTTTATTTTTAAATCAAGACTACTACTGATTTGTTGTTGTTGTTATTCTTTTTCTAGCTTCTTTTTTTTCTCTTTTTCTAGCTTCTTGATTGACTCCTTCACTTTTTTACTTTTGCATGTGTCCCATTTAAGAAATCTTTGCGTACCCAAGGTTGTAAATGTCATATCAAAAAGATAAATTGCTATGTGTCCTCTAGAATATTTATCATGTTTGCTTTCATATTTGGGTCTGTGAACCATCTTAAAACACTTTTTAGTGTAATATGAGTTAGGGGTTGTGTGGTTAGTCAACTCATCCAGCAACATTTATTGGAAAGTAATTTTTTCCCCACTGAAATGAATGAATCACTTGATTATATGTGTGTGAGCCTATTGAAAGACTCCCTTCTAGAGAGTCTATTTTTTTAAATGATTTTTTATTATATTATGTTAGTCACCATACAGTACATCCCCGGTTTTCGATGTAAGGCTCGATGATTCATTAGTTGCGTATAACACCCAGTGCACCATGCAATACGTGCCCTCCTTACTACCCATCACCGGTCTATCCCATTCCCCCACCCCCCTCCCCTCTGAGGCCCTCAGTTTGTTTCTCATAGTCCATAGTCTAGAGAGTCTATTTTTTAATCTTTGCTCTAATATCTTGTCATAGCCTCACGAGAGTGCTTGATATTGGTTATCATGCGTGTTCCAGGTTTACTCTTTTTCAAAATTGTTTGGCTATTCTTAACTTCTTTGCATTTCCACATATGTTTAGGATCAGCATATCAATTTCTGTGGTGGGCTGAAAAATTGCCTCCAAAAGATATCCATTTCCTAATCTCTATGATTAGGATCCAATGATTATTACTTTATATGGAAAAAATTAAGTTAAGGATCTCAAGATGGGGAAGTTATCCTGGATTATCCTGGTGGGGGTTCTAAATGCTTTCACGTGTTTCCATATAAGAGAGAGGCAGATGTGACTGCACAAAGAAAATGTGGTATGAAGATGGAACAGAGAGACTTCAAAATGGTGGCCTTCAAGATTGGTATGGTGTGGGCATAAGCCAAGGAACAATGGTAGCCACCAGAAGCTGAGGAGCAATGAATAGATTCTCCCCTTAAGCCTCTAAAAGGAGTGGGATCCTGCCAACACCTGGATTTTGGCCCAGTGATACTGATTTCAGACTCCCAGCCTCTAGAACTGTGAGAGATTAAATTTTTACTGTTTTAAGCCACCAACTTTGTGGTGATTCGTTATAACAGCCTTAGGAAATGTATCATTTCCAAAGAAAAATCTGCCAGAAGTTTGTTGAGATTGCATGGAATCTACAGACCCCTTTGGGATAAACTGACATCTTAACAATATTGAGTTTTTCCATTCATAAACATGGTATATTCTTCCATTAACTTAGGTCTTTATTGATTTCTGAAGAGTTCAGTTTTTGCCTGTGAGATGTTGGTCAAGGGGCAGCTTTGGATGGCACATGGAGAGGTTGGCACTATGTCCTTGCCCTGTGCCTTATTGCCACCTGTGTCTGGGAAGCTTTGTGTCCATAGGTAAGGAACAGAACCAGAAGGAAAGAGTAAAACGTGGGTTGTAGTTCCACTTAAGAGGTTGCACAGAAGGGTGAGTTTCTCTAAGGAACAAGGGCTGAAAGAACACTTCTGAATGAAATAAGGATGATATGTCTGAGAGTTTCTGCATCCTTCTTATTGGTGTCACAAGGAGATCACCTGGATAGTTTTAAAAGTACCCATACTTAGGCACATGTAGAATTTCTCAGTTAATTAACAAAGCATGGGACCTGGGACCCCTATTTTTTTGGAAAGCTACTCAGGTTATTCAACGATGAAGTTAGGGTTGAGAACCAGTGTGCTGCAGGAAAGATATGCAATCTTGAGACTGTGGGATCAACAGAAAGGTAATTTTACCTTCTTATTTTAAGAATAGAAAGGCTGATCCTGGCTGATGGAGGGTGTTTAATCTCTGTGTGTGTGTATATGTGTGTGCACGTGCACACCAGAGAGACAGAGACAGAGAGAGAGATCGATGGGATCAATACAAAGGAGAAAGGGTAGACGTGGGAAAGGAGCTTGGACCACAGGGAGGTGCTTACCTCGGGGGATCATGGTGAGAGCATAAACAACAGAAGTGAGACAGCTCTCCTTGAGAGGGAAGGTAAACATGAAGCGAGGACATTTGGAGACATAGGGCCCAACCACACAGGGATCTTGGGGGCTGGAAAGTGGGGCCAAGGGGTACGATACCTGTGATTTCCATGGCAGACTGTAGCCAGACCATAACAGTAACTGGAGGTTGATCAGGCAGAAGTTTAAGTGAACATTCTCTCCACAAATTTTGATCTAGAGGAAAACAGACAAAAACGTTAGCATCCTAGATGATCTCTTATTTCTTTCCTCTTCATCATTTAGGTACCTATACTCCTACATATATTTCATATATATGTGTATATATGCACAGTGCACCTTACTAAGCTACATATTTCTGAAATGTATATGGTGTGTGTGTATGTATATATAACAAAGGATTATCACAATGTGTAGAAGATTTATAAAAATCAATGTATTATTACATTTAAGAAAAATGAAGATTGGATAAATGGGGAAATTCAAAGAAACATGAATGGTTAATAAACACTGGGAGTCTCAACTTCACCAGTGCACTGTGAGAGCTCCAAATCTGTGCTGCTCTGTTGGTGAATCTGGGGCTGGGATTCCGTGAACTACATTGCTCTGTTAGTTGACTCCCTGTTAGGTTCTGCCAAAAGCACTGGAAGGAGGGGGGTGGGGAGAAGAAGGGAACTTCCCTTTCTTCTACATCTCTTGTTTTTCCCAATGTCACCTCAGGAACAGTACAGTTGGTTCCTTTTCCTGGATCCTTTTCTCCCTGAGACAACCTTATTGCACACCTTTGAAGTACCCCTGGCATCCAGGTAAGTGTTTCTTCTCTGCGCTCAGAGTCCCCTTCTCCAAGATCCTGAGATGTCCACGCCATCCAGGCAATGAGCCCTGTTCTGTATTCTATGCCCTGTCCAGGTGTCCTCCTCACCCTTTGTTTCCCCAGCCTTGGGGGTAGACATGCTGTTGGCAATTGCTACCTTTGTCTTAACTCTGACTTCCAGGCTTCCAACATGTTTACCCAATTACCTATAGCAAATTCTCTGTTAAGATAATGAGCGTTGTTTCTGGTTTCCTAACTGGACAATGACTAATACAACAACTAACATGTAAAAGGCAAAAAGAAATCTGTATATCTATATATCTACACTCTGACACCTATTTACGGGCAAAAATGGACAAGGTCAATAAATATTCATTGTTAGTGATAATGTGGGAGAAAGAAAATTGAAGAAAAAAATGTATTTTAAAATGGGACATCTTTTTAGGTAAAATTGAAGAGACCATTGTAGATATATGATACTTTGGGCACAGAACTGTGAGACCTTAGAAGCCGAGCTGAAGCAAAGGACCTGTCAATGGGATGGTCCTAAGGCTGACAATGTGACTCTTTCTTTGAGCTTTAATGGACGAGAAATCTGCTCTTTAAAGACATCCCTCAGTTGCAGGAGACCTTAGGCTATGCTGATCCATTTAACTTTGGGGAGTTTCCCAATTCACTGTCTCTGGGGTGGTCTCCTGGTTTGGCTCAGGAGCAGGGGACCCTTCAACCTTGACTATTTCCCTGAAATTTTCAACTCCTTAAGGGATTCCTAAATTAATGTCCAACATCCTTTTAAGATGGAAACTCATCTTAGAGAAGATGCTCTGTTTCTCTCGTCAGCTTCTTCCATTCAGACCTTCTCCTCCCTCAGGACCTTCTCTTTCCTCTATTCTCTGCCTCAGGAATGTTGCTATTCTGTGGCTGGAGTCTCAGGAAACAGCCCACCCTCATCTATTGATAGGATAAACAGCTCATCTGGGTTTGCCCGGCACTTTCCTGGTTTTAGCACAGAAAGTCCAGTGTCCCATGGAACCCTTCCCTCCTAGGCAAGCTAGGATGGGTTGGTCACACCATTCCTTGGCTCATTTACTGCTGTCACTCCACCTATAAGTAGGTTCTGGGCTGCATCCACAGCCCCACTATGCACATTGCTTTCATGATGGGGGTGTGAGGGGCAGAAAAGATCAAGGACTTTCAAGGGTGGTAAACTTGGCTGTTCCACCCTGGAACATGGGTGCCCAAGGAGGGAAAAGTAAATAAGGGGAGAGGCCAGGATTGGTTATCTCTCAATTTAAAGACTTTAATGGATTCAAGGACTTTGAGAGGAGAATCTGGCCTCTGCCACACATAAAACTATAAAATATGACCAGCTAAGACCTACTGAGTTCCTGAATGAGGAAGATAATCTTCAAAGAGGAGGTGTGTTCCTAACCCACAAAATGTGCTCAGTTTCTGGTTTCTCAGCACCATGGAACCTCCCAGGAGGGGCAATGTAGAGTAGGTAGCCATCCAAGGACAACTCATAACTGACTCAGAAAGGATCCTGCCTGGTCTGCTCCAGCTTCTTGTCCAGTGTGCCTTTCAGGCATTTTCCTGTTTTCTGGTTTCCCTTAGAACCTTTACTAAGCCATTTCCTGATGGATTCACCAAGTGGCTCTCAGCCTCCTCCTCAGTGAGCCCCTGGCCTCTCACTGGGGAAAGTTTCCTCAAGTTCCTCCCAAGCCCTTCCCCTGGTCCTTCCCTAGCTGGGCCCTGTCGAGCCCTTCACACAGAAGTTTTCTGGGAGCTCCATCCACTACTCCTGCTCCTCTGGGCCTTATTGCTTTGGCCTTTACACTCACAGGGTGGTGAGAGTCTGTGTTTGCCCTTTCATTATGAAATCCTGGTTATTTTCTCTGAGGCTACATCCATGCCAGAGACCCTTATACTCTGAGGGCCAAGGCCCACCAAGTTGGATGAGCCCCCTTTGAGCTGGGGTGCTCCAGTTGCCCTTGGGTTTCACTGCTGACAGGAAATCTCTCAGAAAGTATGGAGTCCAGCCACATAGATCTGGGAGCCTAGCCTAGGTGAGAGATGGTTGTGAACCCAAGGACTTGAGGCTTCTTGAGATCTTTGGAAAACTGAAGGTGAGCCCAGTAACTTCCAGCTGCTTCTGTAACCAATGTCACTTCAGGTGTTGAATTGCATTTAGGGTGAGGGACTGTATCTCATTTTGGGCTCCAAGGAAAAGATACACCACAGGCCCTAATCTAGGTTGGAGAAGATCATAGGGTACAGAAGAGAAGGAAAGAGATAAATCATTTTTTTCTGAAGAGAAATCAGATCCTGTGCCACTTCAGTCCTCATGGCCAGTCTCTAGGCTGGCCCATTATTGTCCCTGTGAACCCCTGTGTTGGCACTGAAAGACTTGAGCCAGGGGCTGGGACTGTCTCACGGCTTTTTCTGGGCAAGTTGTGAATATAATGCGTGGCAAATATGCCGTTCCACACGGAGTCAACAGAGCTGTGTTCTTCCCATGTTTTTCACTTTTAAAGTGGATAACAATATTTCTATTTTTCTTTCTTTTTTTAAAAAATTTATTTACTTGACAGAGAGAGAGAGACAGCCAGCCAGAGAGGGAGCACAAGCAGGGGGAGTGGGAGAGGAAGAAGCAGGTTCCCAGTGGAGCAGGGAGTCTGATGTGGGGCTCAATCCCAGGACCCTGGGATTACACCCTGAGCCAAAGGCAGATGCTTAACGACTGAGCCACCCAGGCGCTCCATATTTCTATTTTTCTGACACTGAAAATGCAAGGGAGGATGGTTTTACTTATTGATTAATTAATTAATTATATCCTCAATTGGTATTTTGGTTGGTAGCCCTCAGCTGAAGACAGCACTAAGTCTCAGACCTACACTTGCTGGGTACTCCATGGACTAGGGTCCTGCTTCCCAGGGGAGCTGAGGGCTCTGTCAAGGACAAGCTGAGGGTTCTCTCCTGCCATTAGAGGCTTTCCAAAGCTCAGTGCTACTCTCCAGGTTGGGCCTACCCAGAGAAGGGTCTCATCTTGAGATGCCACAGAAGGGAAGGTGTGATACACAAACATTCTTCCACAAGCATCTTGAACTCCGTTAATAACCCAGTTGGTGACCATTGAATCACTGTGTTTGGGATGATATATATATTTTTAACGATTTATATATTTATTTTAGAGAGAACAGGGAGAGGGGCAGAGGGAGAAGGAGAGAAGCAGACTCCACACTGAGCGTGGAGCCTGACACTGAGCGTGGAGCTCGACACTGAGTGTGGAGCCTGACGCAGGGCTCCATCTCACGACACTGACAACATGATCTGAGCCGAAACCAAGAGTCAGACGCTTAACCGACTGAGCCACCCAGGCGCTCCTGGGATGATATTCTTCTTTTCTTTCTGGATGTTTCCAGTCCCCGGTGTGTCTCTTTGAGCCAAAATTGATTTAGAAAAGTGGGAGGAGGAAGAGGAAAATGAAGTGTCAAGCTTCAGCTTGGGGTGAGTCATGGCTCCACTTACCTGGCTGATTTCTCTTTATTCTGAAGACTAGTAGCAATCCTTCCCTGCAGGAGGAAGGGTGAAGAGGGAGGAGCCCAACCACACTCACATCTCAGTCTCCTCAGAAAGGAGATGGGCATCCATCATCTGAGGCCTGAAGCTCACTGTTACCTCAGGCAATGGGCCCTGAGATGTGTGCTGTGTTCCAGGGAGTTCTGAACCTGCATCACAGAGCAATGGAGCAGTCACAAAGGATTCCTGAAGGTAGGGGAGAAGAATCTACAGCCCTACCCCTGCTATCCAGCCTAAGAGGTCCCATCGCCCTCCTTGGTATCTGGATGCCATCCCCTTCCCTGTTTCCTATTGCCAGCCCTGTCCTTGCTTCATATCACATATATACCTTCGTGCATTTTTCAACTTATTCTACCTCTAACCCAAACATTACCTGGGTAGCAGTACCTGATATCTCCCTTGGACATTTGGCTTAGACCCCAGCAATTTCACAGACTTTGAAAGTCTGGAGTTTTCCCAGGAATTTTGCTAATTCCCAAGCACTAATTAAAAGAAGACACCTTTCCGGAGGTGTGACTCAGATAGAGGAAGTGCACATATCTTCCACACACAGCTTAATGAGTGTTTATATACAGAATACACCTGTGAAGCTAGCACCCAGGAAACAGCTTATTCCTGGATGCATCTCTGGTCGCTATTCCCACCTGCTACCCACACCCACCATGAGAGTCACACTGTGGCATCTTCTGAGGGCAGGGATTATTACTGACACTTTGAGCCTTTATGTGTATTACCCCACTGACTCCTCACCATGACCACTGAGATGGTTCTACGACTGACCCATTTACAGGTGAGGACACTGGGGAACATGCAGGATGAGCTGCTTGCCCAGATCCCCCTGCTGGTGATTAGCAGAGCCAAGATTCAACACAGCTGTCTGGCTCCAGAGCCACACTCCTGAACCACTAAGCTCCGCTGCCAAAATATCAGGGTGGCCGGGAGAGACAATGTGAGTCAAAGAAAACCGGATTCTGGAAGAATAGCCTCTCACTCCCACATGGCTCTTTGCCTGAAGCTTCCATGTGCTTTTTGTTTGCGTCTCCCTACCTGCTGCTCAGAGCCTGGTGAGGGGTGTGAGGCTCAGAGCAGGGAAGGGCTGGCCTGAAGGCCATGCTGGAGGTGGACAGCCAGGTCTGAGCCCAGAACAAATCAAGAACCATTCTTGTTCCATTTTCCTAGGGAAACTGAGGTGAGAAGGGGTCAAATGAATTAAACTGTCCCTCCCTCTTTCCAATGGATTTTGCTCATGTCTGGGGCAAATGTTCCTCAATCAGGGCCCATGTCTGGACTGAATGATCAGAGGCCACTTGACTCTTTTTTCAGACTCTTTGGTGGAACCTGGGACCTTGGCTGCACTTGTGCTGGTGACAGGAGGTCACCAGGGACCCATGGACCCAGACAGGTGCTGTAGGAGGAGGAGAGGACATTAAGGGGATGCATGCGGAACAGGGTGAGCAGTGCAGAGAACTCTGAGAATTTGGGGTCCACTAGGGAATGACACATGGGCCCCTGGCCTTCAGGGACAGCCCAGAATAGCCTTGGCCAATGGTGTTTGTCCTGAAGCCTGTGAGTTGCCGTGGGCACTCCTGAGTTTGAGTCCCACCTGGCTGTACACCCTGGATGGGTTGCTTCAGGGATCAGTTCTGGCTTTTGTCATTTGTAATCAGGTTGACAGTGACACTGATCACACCAAACCACTGAGTGGATTTATTAGAATAATGTATTATTAGTAGATTACCAGTGAATAACATATTATTTATCTTATGTGGACACAAGGACATTTTTGTTTCTCTTCCCTATGATCTCTTTCTGCTCAACCCTGTTTACCTTGATATAGATCTAATAAACGTTGATGGGACTTTACTCCCTTGTAAAGGAGAGTCAAATAAAAAATAATCTTTTTAAAACCCTCTTAGGCTGAGTATCTTCAAGGATCTCACAGGACTGCAGGCGGGAGCAGCATAGATGGAGTCATGGGGACAAAGCAACCCTGGTTCCTGTCTTGAAGGTAGTGCAGAAACAGGGGTGCTCCCCGCCCTCCACTGGGGTGGGGGGTTTGCTGCTTTCCTTAAGTAGCCGCTGAGGACGCTCGCCCCAAACGTCCCCACTTGGTCAGGGTGCCCCCTAGCCTTTTACTAAGATGGCCACCTCCATGCAGCCCCTCAGAGGTCCTGGAGCTCTCTTCCCTTTGAGTCCCCTGCCTGCTCGTCCACACTCTGAGACAGGCATGCCACAAACACACCCAGACCTGACACCGCCCGTGTCACCTGAAACCCACCTCCTTCCGTTCTGAGAACGCTGGGCCTGCTTTTGGCCGTTGCACCACCCAGCATGCTGGCCAGTAGCTGTACAAGCTCTTCCCATTCAAGTGACAGAAAAATACGGTAAAAAGTTCAGTGCCATAAACTTGTCACCTTGTCTCCTCCTCCTCCCGCCTTCTGATGTCGCCTCTACCACCTGCCCTTTCCCCCACATTCCCTTCATGCTGGCTCCCCTTCTGCGTGTGAACGTGCCGCGCTCAGTGTCCCATCAGGGACTGGCACTTGCTCTTCATCTTCCTTGAGACACTCTTGCCTAGGTTGTCACCTGGTTGTCTTCTCATCAGTTAAAGTTCCAGCAGAGTCATCCCTTCGTCAGAGGTCTCCTCATGCCCTGGAGATGCAACCCTCCATCCAGCCTGCTTCTGTCCTCTGCTGCATTCCCTGGCACCTGCTGTCCACTTACTTGTTCCCATATTTAATGCCTATGGCACCCCACCAAAATGTCAGCTATTTGAAGGCAGGAACACTTACTCCTTCCTCTCATCACCAATGTCTACTGCCTGGGACAGCACTTGGGGCAGAGTGATCATTTCATAAATGCTTGCTGACTTGTCTCCTAAACTTGAGTTTCCAGATTTCAGTCATTTGGGTTTCATCTTCAGGAGGCTTGCCTTGTTTGTGTCACATCTGTAGTAGGACTTCATATTTGTCTTTAAGCTGACCTGCATTCTAACTGTATCCCACACCAATGAAGTTATGGAATTTATATGCTGATTTTCCTAAACATGCATTAAAATATACACATGATTATTTTACCCTTTTTAATCCATGCTTCCTGAAAATCACGGTAGTTCTCTCAAGTGTACACACACTTTTGGAAACACTGCTGCGCCCCAGCCCACCCTTGGCTATTCCTCACACTCCCCCCAGCCTGGCTGCTGTTCCCCATTCCCCTTCCATTCCACAGTTGGAGTTCAAGTTCATCATTGGGAACTGACGTCCTGGGGCACTTGAGAGTTTGGCTAGCTTGGCTCTTTGCTGCCAGATGTGTGACCCGCTAGCCCACTATGTGACTATCTGACTCTCCCAAAAGGCCTGTCCAACGTGTACAGCCCAGACCAGCTCACTGACAACACCAACCATCCCCAGAGACCTGCTGGTTGGGCCAGAATCTTGGTGATCACAATTAGTTTTTTTCTTAATTTGGCAGTGGCCTCAGGTCCTTCTCTACCAACCGTGTCAGAAAAATGAATTCCGGCCAAGCCAATTTCTCAGATGCTACTTTCAGCTTTAGCTGAGTCAGATAAAGGAAAGGAAGAGATGAAAAAGCCTCCAACCTCAGGTGCCCTGCCTCCAGCTTTGGGTCTACTGGAAGATCCAGCTGGCTCTGTCAGACCAGCTTGGCCTGATCTGTGTGTGCTTTAGGTAGCGAGTTCTGCATTGCCAGCAGCTGGGATGTCTCCATAAACAGGACGTGTCATGATTTGGTGCGTGCTATTTCTCCTTTCCTGTCTTCTCTTTATGTCGTTTTATCTCCTTTTCCTGAATATAAAGTATGGTTTCATCACTCAAGGGGTATTCTCCTTCCTTCTACTTGAGTCTGTTTCCTCTCCCTCCCTTCCTTCCTCCCTCCCTTACTTCCTTCTCTCCCAACCATTCACCACCAGCCCAATGTACTCTTTCCGCTCCTCTTAATGAAGCATGAGAGACTATGGACTATGAGAAACAAACTGAGGGCTTCAGAGGGGAGAGGGGTGGGGGAATGGGATAGACTGGTGATGGGTAGTAAGGAGGGCACGTATTGCATGGTGCACTGGGTGTTATATGCAACTAATGAGTCATTGAACTTTACATCAGAAACCAGGGATGTACTGTATGGTGACTAACATATTATAATAAAAAAACATTAAAAAAAAAGATACAACTTGTTGGGGACCTTAGCAAGCCCCTGCCTTGCTTCCCATGGTTATATTATCCACAGCCTTTCATTTCCTCAGTCACTATGCTGTCCCTCTCCCCATCTGAACCTTCTGGACCTCCATCGTCCTTTCCCATCATATTGGGGAGCTCACTGTTAATCATCCTTACATGTCACTTCCTCCTGAAGTCTTCCTGTCACAGGTTAGGTTAAATGCTCCTCCTATCTGCTCCCATAGAATCTTGTACCCCCTCTATAAAAATCACAGCATTGCATAGGGCAGTTTGTGCCAAGGGTGGCTTCCCTGGTGGCGGTGGGGGCCTCATCTCCTTGTATTCACCACTAGCCCACCTTCTAGATAATCATGCAGCCCAATTAAGAACTCTCAGAGCCCCTGCTGTAGTCCCTCTGGACTATTAGCTGTGTGAGGGAGAAGCCCTATTCCTGCTCATCACTGGGTCCCTGGTGCTTAGCAGAGGGCGGTGGTAAATACTCAATAAATATTCATTGAATCAGTGGCTGTATGAATTGATTTTCTAGAATAATTGACACTGGCTGAAGTTTTATGACTCTACTGAGTAATAGAGAGATAATAAAAGAAAAGAGTGAATATACTCCAGTATAACAGACAAAGTTTAAGTAGAAACAGGTCCTAACATAACCAGTTCATTGCCAAGTTAGACTCTGGGCCAGTCCTATTCCCTCCTTCAGTAAAATATACTGGAGTGGGGCAGAGAGGGAGAGGGAGAGTGGGGGGAGAGAGGGGGAGAGAGAGAGAGAGAGAGAACAGGAGGAGGGACAGAGGGAAAAGGAGAGGGGAGTAGGGGGTGGGAGTAAAGAGAGACAGGGAAAGA
>NW_024424453.1:48633813-48779204 GCF_017311325.1 Ursus maritimus | reverse complement strand
TGCCGCTGCCCACCTGGGTTTTACCTCTTAATTCCACTTACCATTATCGGATGATTGAAAAGGAAACAGTATGATAGTTTTAGACCTCTTCTTTCTTGTCTTGGTATCTGTCCCAGGTAGCTTCAGAGAAGAACTTCTTACTTACCAGTGGTGGAAGTAATGTAAAGGAAATGGAAAATGTAATTTTTAAAAAAAGGAATTTTGAAAATGTCATCATAAAATCAGGATTTTTGCTCTTTTTCTTTCCAATCTGAAAGTTTAGAAAATCTAAAGAAATAAAAATATCACATATCATCATTTAAGTGATGTTCAGAGAAAAATTGTATTTTTAAATATGAGTATCAATAAAAAAGAATTAAAACAAAGGAATTAAGCATCTAACTTGGTTTGAAAAAAAACAAAATAAAGGAAGAAAAGTAGAAGGAAGGAATGAATAATACAAGAGGAAAAATGATAAAGCAGAAGGTTACAAAATGAATTAAATATATCTGGGTTCTGATTCTTTGACAAAACTAATGAGAGAGATAATGCATTAGTTACTTAATAAAAAAAGAGAATGCAAAAATACACAAATTAAAAAAAAATTAAAGGATACACCTGGGTGGCTCCGTTGGTTAAGCCTCAGACTCTTGGTTTCAGCTCAGGTCATGATCTCAGGGCCCTGGGATCAAGCCTTGTGTTAGGCTTCCAGCTCAGCAGGGAGTCTGCTTGAGGATTCTCTCTCCCTCTCCCTCTACCCCTCCCCCACTCTCCCTTCCTCAAATAAATAAATAAATCTTCAAAAAAATTTTAAAGGAAAAGTTATAGAGGAAGTTAAAGAATCACAAGAGACTGCTTTGTTCTGCTCTTTGTAAATGTATCTGAACACTTAGATACAACGGATAATGTTCTAGTATCCTTTACCAAATTGAATTGGGAAGATAGAACATCTTAATAAACCAACCACTGTAAAAGAAATGGAGAAAGCTGTCAAAGAGCAGCCCAGGTCCAGATGGTTTCAAGAGCAATTCTCCCAAATCTTTCAAGAATAAGTCATTCTAGTGTCATTTAAACTGTTTCAAGGCATAGAAAAAAGAGAAAAGCTTTCAAATTCTTTTTGTGAAGCAGGCATAATATTAATACCAGTCTCCATAAAGCTACACAAAAAAGAAAATCACCATTCAATCTCACTTACACTGATGCTAAAAATCCTCAATAAATCCAAGAGCACTTTGATAGAAAAATATACTATAGCCAGTGGAGTCTGGTCCAAGAACATATAGATGATTTAATAATAGGAATGGCTTTAATAGGATGATTTAATACTAGAAAATATTTGTTGTTTTTTTAATCAAAGAAGTTGCATGAAAAAATCAGAACTTCATTAACTTTTAACATGCATTTAGTGTTTAATATTTTTGATTGAGATATGTGACATAATAGTTTCAGCCCTTGCACTGAGTGGCATTTGCTAGCTCCTTGCTTACAAAAGGGTTGGCCAGACAGAACACAGGCAGACTGACAACATTTTGGAGGGGTGGGTACGTACTGCATCATATGCCCTTGGATAACTGGGCTTGTCCTCAGTTCGATTGTTGGCATACCTACCCAACTATCTGCTAGTGCTGTGAAGACAGCGTCTTCTCCAGTTTCTACCTACAAGCACCCGATGTATTAACAGAGAAACATAGCCTGTAAGGTCCTGGAGAATCTGGTCTTCTGGAAAGTCTCTCCTGTTAGGCCAGCTGTGTGGAAATCCAGCCCTGAGACACAGCAGTGAAAGCCCACAGAAGCAGAGGGGAATGTGGCACTTATTAGCCCCAACCTCTCCCTGTAGCCTGGAATCTTCATCTCCCCTTCTCCAAGGGTTGGTAGTCAGCTTCTCTTTCATCTCTTCTGGGGACGCAGCTTACCGCTGCAAAACCACACCCCCCCAATTTGTTTTGTTTTAGTGTAAGAGAGCCTCTTTCACTGAAACTTCACCTACTGTATCATTTTAAAAACCTGTCAACTTTATAATTGAAAAATGACACCTGCCATTGTTTTTTTTTTTTTAAGATTTTATTTATTTATTTGACAGAGAGAGACAGCCAGCGAGAGAGGGGACACAAGCAGGGGGAGTGGGAGAGGAAGAAGCAGGCTCCCAGCAGAGGAGCATGATGTGAGGCTCGATCCCATAACGCCAGGATCACGCCCTGAGCAGAAGGCAGACGCTTAACAACTGCGCTACCCAGGCACCCCTGCCATTGTTTTGTTTTCTATTTCTTTGATACAGAGGAGTCGAATATCTTTTATCATATGCTCATAATGGTCATTTATATTCATTATTTTGTGATTTATCTATTTATTTATTTAAAGATTTTTATTCATTTATTGGGGGGGGCAGAGGGAGAGGGATAAGCAGACCCTTGCTGAGCATTACCCAGGGGTTGATCTCATGACCCTGAGATCATGACCTGAGCCAAAACCAAGAGTCCGATGCTCAACCGACTGAGCCACCCAGGTGCCCGTCATTCTTTTGTGATTTAACTTTATATTTCCTTGACTTACTTTTTTCCCCTAATTCGTGTGATAATGTTTTAAAAATTAAGTTACAAGAACTTTTTATGACTCAAACTCACCTTTATATTTTTTGAATTTATTTTTATATTTTTCCTAATTTACAATTTGCCGTTTTGTTATTGTTGGTTTTAATGGATATTTTAAATTTTATGTAGTTACATCTTTCTGTCTGAAATCTTTCATTGTTTTCACTCATAGAGATCCCTTCTCCATTCTGAAAAAATTTAAATATCACTCATATTTTAATCTATATTTTTACATTCTTAAAAAAACTCTTTAGTACATACTTAACTCATTTGAATTTTTGTTCATTGTGAAGTCTGGACTAGAACTAATTTTTATTCGCCTCTCAAAATTGGTCATTTTCTGGGCACCTGGCTGGCTCAGTCGGGGGAGCATGCAACTCTTGATCTCAGAATTGTGAGTTCGAGCTCCACATTGGGTGTAGAGATTACCTAAAAAAATTGGCCGTTCTCCCCAACACCATTTATTCAATAATCCATCTCTCCCTCTTGATTCACAAACCCTTGTAATATGCAAAATTCCCAAGCACACTTGGGACAGCTTTTACCCTTATAAATTTCTGCCTAGTATTGAACTAGAAATCTGTCACTCTCTCTCACTTCTTGAGCCTTCTTCTGTCCCTGTATCCCCCAAATACGAAGGCCCCAATGATGTCATTCTGTCCAAAATGTTGAGTAGCTCTGTAGAGAGCGGACTCACTGTTAGAGCACCTGCTAGGGCTGACACTTGGCTTTTGTCTTTTTTGTGGAAGGAGCTGACCTCTAGATCTCTAGGTCACCATGTGGCTAGGTTAGAAAGCTACCTTGTACTTCCGAGGGCAGCTTTCTCAAAAGGCCAGGTACAGGCAGAACAGCCTCAATTGTGAAGGGTGAAGCATTTTTCAAAATGCGTGGTTTTTTTTTTTTAAATATTCACAAACAAATCAGCCTTACTCTTTGGTAGTTGGATGGATGGGTGGGGAAGGAGAAGGAACAGAGATGGTGGTTCTAAGTCTTGAAAGGGATCAGCCATCCCAGAACATGCCACTTTGGTGTAGAAATTATTTTCAGTTCAAATCTTTTGATTTCCTGAAATCTCTTACCTGCCTTAAACCTGAACCTCCCCCCAAAACTCATTTGTCATCAATACCTTCCTTCCCGGGAAGTTTTAATCTCTTCTTAGAGACAAGCAGCTAGTGGAACAACCAAGCAGTTATTGTTATAAAACTGTCATATTTCCATCTATTCTAAGGGTCCACTTATCTTCCCAAACGGTTGTTTTTCCATAGGTGTCCTTTCTGTCTCTCCACCTCTTCTTTTTTTTTTAAGATTATTTATTTATTTATTTGACAGAGATAGAGACAGCCAGAGAGAGAGGGAACACAAGCAGGGGGAGTGGGAGAGGAAGAAGCAGGCTCCTAGCAGAGGAGCCTGATGTGGGGCTCGATCCCATAACGCCGGGATCACGCCCTGAGCCGGAGGCAGACGCTTAATGACTGCGCTACCCAGGCACCCCTCTCCACCTCTTCTAAGAAGTCTTTTGTTCTCCCAAAATGCCCCTCTGCCCCTCATCTCCTATTGAGATGGTATGTAAGCCCACATTCCACCTGAGAGTCACATTTTTCTGTGAACTCCCATGTACATAAGCGAATAAAAATGTATTATTTCTTGCTAATCTTTTGTCAGTTTAATTTGCAGATCCCTAAGTACTGAATGTAAGAGGGTAGAGAAAAAGCCTTTTTCTCTGTAATAGTCTATAATGTGGCAGGTGATGGAATGAGACCTGCCTGGGCACTCTTGAGGCCAACTTGCCCATTTCCACCTGGGGAAGAGACTATTCCTGTGCACCAGTGTCTTAGGGATGGTCTGTGTCTAAGCTTCAACAGCCACAGTTGATGGCAGGGAGAAATAGTGATTGTCACAGGACACCCAGATTCCAGGTCCCTCACCCAGCATTGGCGAAAGCTGATTCCTTTGTGACTGACTAACCCCCTGGGATTCTTGGATAATCCAGTTTGTGTGGGTGGAAAACCTCAAGAGGGATACGCTGAACCAAATGTTAACAAGGTTTATGCATACTCAAGTAATTAGAAAAAGTAAAGAGATTGACATACATTTGTGGAGTGGTTCAAACCAGTTAAACCGGATAGCTACTGGCTATCCCTTCCAAATTTTGTTTTCTTCAGACTGAATAGTTCTATTATTATAAAATCTTCTTTAAAATGACTTAACTTGGGGCACCTGGGTGGCTCAGTTGGTTAAGCACCTGTCTGCCTTTGGCTCAGGTCATGATCTCGGGGTCCTGGGAACAAGCCCACACAGGTCTTTCTGCTCAGCGGAGAGTCTGTTTCTCCCTCTGCCCCTCCCTTGCTTGTGCACGTGCTCGCTCGCTCTCTTACAAAAATAAATGACTAAAATCTTTTAAAAAAAAGACTTAACTTCCTGACACCCTCATCATAATTCTCTTGTTCATTGCCTGTGCACAAATATTGCCATTAAACTATGGCACCTAGAATTTACCAGATACTCCAATAGTTATCAGGTTGGTGATCACTCCTATTCTGTATGGGGTGTATACACAATATAGGTTAGAAATTTCTGTTTGTCTCATCATATCTGCTCTCCAACTTCTCTAACCTGGTCAGTGCCTGGGATCCTGGCACCTACATGGTGGACATGGGTGCATCAATGGCGCCCTTGCTCTCTGGCCAATTCAGGACACCAGTGAGAGATCCAGAGGACAGAAGGAGAGTGAGGTCCAGGTGCTTATTCCCCTGGTTCCCTCCCGCTCTGTCCATTACTCAAGGCTACAGCTCCTTTCAGGCGTGTTTCTCAACCAATTCCTCTCTCTTGGTTCCCTTCTCTTGAGCTGGAGATCCAGGTATGTCAACAAGTCCCACCTTTTTTTTTTTTTAAGATTTTATTTATTTATTTATTTATTTATTTGACAGAGACAGCCAGCGAGAGAGGGAACACAAGCAGGGGGAGTGGGAGAGGAAGAAGCAGGCTCCCAGCGGAGAAGCCTGATGTGGGGCTCGATCCCAGAACGCTGGGATCACGCCCTGAGCGGAAGGCAGATGCTTAACAACTGCGCCATCCAGGTGCCCCAACAAGTCCCACTCTTGTACCATCCTTGGTCTGTTTAACCTTGCCTACATTTTGTAAATAGTTCCTTCATTGAATACTCCTTAGTTACTCCATTTGACTTTGTCATCTATTTCCTAGGAATATGCGTTTCACAAAACATCCCAGGTGTTTCCTGTGCACATTATGTGTGAAAATCATTGAGAGGTGTTGGGGTGGCTAAAACGAATTCCCTCCAGTGTTTTACATGATAGGAACGGTTATACATATGTTATGAGACCCTCCTCTTGCCTCCCCATGGCAGAGCCATGCACACTATTGTCCCAGGATTATTGTCTGGCTGGCTATCTACACAGCCATCAATGAATAGCCCTGCAGTGGACCTCCTGACAACTGTAAGTCCCACTGGAAAATCGGAGGCTAGGTAAAGAGGAGGCTGGGATTTTGATAAGCCAGGACTGGTAGAGTTATAGGAATTCAAAGTTGAGCAGTCGAGACAGAAGTGGTTGCCTGACCTCTCTCTCTGCAGGGGGCCTGGGGACAGCAGTATTCCAGAGAGAAGCTGGCTGCCAGGGCCCAGGGTGACCAGTGAGCATGGAAGAGCCCATGGCTGGCTGGACAACCCAGGACACGCTGCCTTTTCAGAACATGTACTAGAAGAAGTTACTCCTGAGATTGGGGGAAGGTGACATTTATAGTTGCTTTCTCATTGATCTGTTTTGCTTAAAGCAAAGTTCAACTCCCAGTATACTTAGAGCGTGAAATAAGAACTGTTGCTTGGATTGGGGAAGAGGTCTACCCACTGGGCCCTCCACGTCCACTCTCCTTCCTTCAGTTCATTATCCCAGGGGCAGCCCGAGTGATACTTTAAAATGCAAATTGGACCCCAACCCCTCACCACCCCCTCTGTAATAAAGGTCTGGACTGGTTTTCTAGTGCATTTAGGGGAAGCTCATAGACATTCACACCCCAGAGTCCCACTTCCATTATGTGCTTGTTTATTTCCTTAACCTTCCGGTTGGATGACTTGTTTAGATGGGCAAACTAGAACAGCTGAGCTCAAGTGAACATGGTCAGTGTGATGCACATAAAGAATCGGCCACCTGGTTGTCAACCCAACACTGCCTGTGGGAAAGGAAGGACTGAATCCAGCAGGTGTATACAGACGGCACCACTCAATGGACATACGATACAAGCCTATTCTATCAATTTAAATTTTAAATTTAAAACAAACAGGTGAAAACAGTTTTCACAATTTTAATAATACAGAATATGTAATAAGATCAAATTGCTTTAGATTTCCAGTTTTCACTTTAATTAAAATTAAATAATAAGTGAAATTTAAGAAACAAAACAGAGGATCATAGGGGAAGGGAGGGAAAAATGAAACAAGACGAAATCAGAGAAATAGACAAGCCATAAGAGACTCTTAACTATAGGAAACAAACTGAGGGTTGCTGGAAGGGTGGAGGGTGGAGGGATGGGATCACTGGATGATGGACATGAAGGAGGGCACTTGATGTAATGAGCACTGGGTGTTCTATGCAACTGACGAATCACTGAACTCTACCTCTGAAACTAATAATACACTATATGTTCATTCATTGAATTTAAATAAAATTTAAAAATTCAAAAAAATTAAATAATATTAAAAGTCAAGTTCTGTAGCATTAGCCCCATTTAAATGCTCACTAGCCCCTCCGGGCGGTCCGGTGCAACACAATCTTAAGGCTCTTGCTGCAAGCGTGGCCCGCACCCAAACTGCGGAGCAGGCCACCTGGTCTCTGCTGCTCCTCGTCTCCCTTCAGGAAACCTCAACACCTCCCCCCAACTCCGTTTGACCCTATGGGCCCTCACTGTCATCCTGGGCAGTCTCCACTCCTTCCAGTTAGTCCCCAAGCTCTCGTGGATGCCCTCCACATCGTTCTCTTAGAATGTTAAGGGATGGATTAAAGGCTTTTGCAGGCTGGTGTGAAGGAGGTTTCCAATGCAAATCTCCTTTTCCAAATTATACTCTAATTGCTGGGAGCGGGTGGGAGCCAATCATAATGAATTCTGCTGCAGAGCTTTACTTAATCCTGGAGTATAATACTCAAGGACTTAGCCTGCTGAGCACAAAACTTCTGTGTCCTTCCGTGCCCCTCCCTCACCCCTGCAAGTCAGGCCACCGTCCATGCAGCTCCAGTTAGCAAGTAATAAAGTAGCTGCCAAGTGTGCACAGTGGATGACGTCAGACCCGTCTCCTGACATCTGGAGTCCCCACAATGCACCTGTGTGAGAGCTGTCATGTTATCCCCTTCACAAGGGCTCAGAGGGTCAACCAGGATGGGGATGTGGGTTTGTCTCACCCCTAACCATGGGCCTCCGGGCCTTCCGCTGTCTGGAAGGTGAGGAAAAATACCTGAGTAGCAGAACAGTGTAAAAAGAGGCTGCCTTGCAGTGAGGCTCACAGACAGCCGTAGCTTCACAGCTGGGTGCGGGGTGCCAAGGGCAGAGACCTGTCCTCCTACACACAGAGGCTGTCGCGCTAACCAGGACAGATTCAGAGCGATCTGCAGCTGCTGGAAATGGCTCCTTTCCACGGTTTCTGTCCCCTACACTGGTTTGTTTTGTTGTTGATAGCGTTCTTCTCCTTTTGTTGACATATAATAAAAAAATGTATGTCTTGATGAATTTTGACCGCTGCAAGCACCCAATGTGACTACCATGCCAGTCAGGTTATGGAACATTCTCATTGCCCCAGAGACTGCCCTCAGGTCTCCTTCTCAGAAATGCTCCCTGCAGGGGCGACAACTATTCTAACCTCATCACGACAGTTTAATTTTGCCTTTTCTTGAACTTCACAAAAAATAGAACCATGTAAGATGTACTCTCTTATGTCTGACCTCTGCTTAACATCATGTCTATGAGATCCTTCCATGTGGTTGTGTATGGGTAGTTTATTAATTCTCATTGCTGAGTGGTATTTCATCAGAAGAAATACCTCAGTTTGTCTGTTTGTTTTTCATTCTCCTGTGGATGGGCATTGGGAAATTTCCAGTGTTCATCTGTTATGACCAAAGCGACCAAGTCTTTTTGGGGACACATGCAGTCATTTCCCTACCATACATATCTAGAAGTGGAATTGCTGGTCCCTAGGGTAGATGTATGCTTAACTTTATTAGAAACCATCAGTTTCCCAAAGTAGCTGTTTTGTACCTATAGCAGCGTTTTAAAAAAATTATTTTATTATTTAAAAAAATTTTTTATTATGTAATATAGCAGCTTTTTATAAGTGTCCTGGTGCCTGACCAGGCAGCTGGTGGTCCACCTGGCAACCAGATTGCAAGAGCCTGAAGGGGTTGTTTGTGTACCTTCCATCTGGATGTGGGTCAACAGAACCCAGGCGTGAACCAGCTGAAATCAAGAGGGGTGTCATTAGCTAATGGGGTCTGGCGTGTCTGGATCCAGGGGCCCTCCATCATGTGCTTTCGGTCTCGCCACTGGCTGTGGTTGACCTTCTCCCAAACTGGCCTTCTCCACATGGCTGAGGTATGGTTCCTGACAACCTGGGTACCTTCTGACAGCTTGGCTAGCATTGAGTATCTTCCAACCCAAAGATAAAAAGTGCCAAAAATTAAAGCTACCTCAAACGCCATTTTTAACTTTTCAGATTGGCAATAATCTAAAAGTTTGATAGCATTCTCTGTTGACATGGCTATGGAGGAACGGGCAGTTTCATACATCGAAAGTGAGAGTAAAAATTGATACAAATCCCGTAGAGGGAAATTAGCCGCCATTTACCATGACAATAATCTACTTCTAGGAATTTGTCACACATATATTGTCAGATAGGCAAGGCAGTTCATGTGCAAGGTTAGTCATTGCCATGTTGTTTGAAATAGCTAAGACAGAAAATAACCTAAGTGTCCATTAAAAGGGTACTAATTAAACAAAGTATGGTACAAATACTCAACAGAATACCCTGTGGTTGTACCATTAAAAAAATACAGCTGAGGAAGTATTCCACATACTGGTATGGAAAGATCTCGACCAAGTTAAAATTTGGAGAGAATAATACAGGAGCAGAAAATGTGTATTTATGCCACCATTTGTGTAACAAAAGGAGGCTGTGATAATAAAATGGTGTTTGTTTTTATATGTGCCCAAAGAAGTCCATGATTATGGAGAAGAATTGAGGAGGGAAGGAACAAGACTTTTTACTTTATACATTATACTTTTTTAGACTCTGATATTTGAACTAAACAAATGTATTGCCTAATTAGGACATTAAGCACTCTGATTTTTTAATAAATACTTTATTTACTTATTTATTTATTTGGGAGAGAGGGAGAGAGAGGGAGTGAGCATGAGTAGGGAGAAGGGGCAAATGGAGAGGGAGAAGCAGATGCCCTGCTGAACAGGGAACCAGACAAGCCCCATCCCAGGACCCCTGAGATCATGACCTGAGCCAAAGGCAGACAGAGCCACCCAGGTGCCCCAAACACTCTGATTTTTTTAAGTTGAAAATTCTAGCACCTAATGAACGAAGGCAGTAGCCTTAGGGGTCTGTGAAAAAGTTCCAAGGGGTGCTGAGCATGGCTTGTTTTAAGGGAGTGGTTTTCTTGATCCTTAATTTCCATACACACACTTTTCTGGTTTGCTTTGCATTGGATTACCTCTGAAATGACAAAATGTGTTCTCAATTTTATTTATTTGTTCTACAAAATGAAAAAGTTGTATTTTATTATTAAGAAAAAGAAAGCAAAAATGCGACGGGAGTTAAGATGGTGGAGGAGTAGGGGACCCCTTTTTCAGCCGGTCCCCTGAGTCGAGCTGGATAGGTACCAGACAGCCTAAACAACCACGGAATCAGCCTGAGACACAGGAAGATACATCTGGATCTCTACAAATGAACATCTCCAGCGCTGAGTATTGAGGTACGAAGCAGGGAGCTGTGAAACCGTGCACAAATATTGGAAGATAAATGGAAGGGGGAGGAAGCCGCTGTGTTTGGGTGCCGGGAAGCGGTAGCCACCTGCACGGGGGAGCGGGCGGACTCACGGACCGGCACCCACGAGAGAGCAGACTGAGACCATGAGCCGGGGAACGCGTGCCACCAGACTGAAACGGAGCTCTGGTGTGCTCACTGGAACCAGACTGAGACCGGGAGCTCCGGGAGCACGCGGGGGCAGCTGGCAGTGTTAGAAACACAAAGGACAGAGATGCGCCGGCCCTGGAAGTGAGGGCTGGGACACTGGGTGTGGGGCGCACATCCTGGGACGCTGCAGGGTTGAGCAGCACCAACAGAAACAGAGTTAAAGTGGCCAGAACATCAGTGGAGAATGGTCCGCAATCCCTCTGTTCTGAGACAGAGGCTGAGATTTGGTCACTGCTGCTCTGACTCTCAGAAGAGGCACAGCAAACCGCCAAGGAAAGCTGCCATAGAACAAAAGCCTGGAAATACTGGCTCACAGTGTGCCCATCCCCATCCCCCTTGCAGGGGACACGGAGACTCTACCCAAACAGGGTTGCCTGAGTATTGGTGTGGCAGGCCCCTCCCCCAGAAGGCAGGCTGAAAAATCAAGAAGCCCACAACCCGGGCGCCTGGGTGGCGCAGTCATTGAGCGCCTGCCTTCGGCTTAGGGCGTGATCCCGGCGTTCCGGAAAGGAGTCCCTCATCGGGCTCCTCCGCTGGGAGCCTGCTTCTTCCTCTCCCACTCCCCTGCTTCTGTTCCCTCTCTCGCTGGTTGGCTGCCACATAAATAAATAAATAAAATCTTTAAAGAAGAAGCCCACATCCCTAAGATCCCTATAAAACAAGGGGCACGGCCTGGGACCCAGTCAATAATTTGGGCTCTGGAAACCCCGCAACCTCTCTTCATCAGAATGACAAGAAGGAGAAGCCCCCCCCAGCAAAGAAAAGACAGTGATTCTGTGGCCTCTGCCACAGAAATAATGGATATGGATGTAACCAAATTATCAGAAATGGAATTCAGAGTAACGATGGTCAAAATGATGAGTAGAATTGAAAAAACTATTAACGAAAAGGTTACTGAGAATATAGAATCCCTAAGGACAGAAATGAGAGCGAATCTGACAGAAATTAAAAATTCTATGAGCCAAATGCAGGCAAAACTAGAGGCTCTGACGGCCAGGGTCGCAGAAGCAGAGGAACGGGTTAGTGAATTGGAGGATGGGTTAATAGAGGAAAAAATGAAAATAGAAGATGGTCTTAAAAAAATCCACGCCCACGAATGTAGGTTACGGGAGATTACTGACTCAATGAAACGATCCAATGTTAGAATCATCGGCATCCCCGAGGGGGTGGAGAAAAACAGAGGTCTAGAAGAGATATTTGAACAAATTGTAGCTGAAAACTTCCCTAATCTAGCAAGGGAAACAAACATTCGTGTCCAAGAGGCAGAGAGGACCCCTCCCAAGCTCAACCACGACAAACCTACGCCACGTCACGTCATAGTGCAATTCGCAAATATTAGATGCAAGGATACAGTATTGAAAGCGGCCAGGGCAAAGAAATTTCTCACGTACCAAGGCAAAAGCATCAGAATTACGTCAGACCTGTCTACACAGACCTGGAATGAGAGAAAGGGTTGGGGGAGCATATTTAAAGCTCTTTCAGAGAAAAACATGCAGCCAAGGATCCTTTATCCAGCAAGGCTGTCATTCAGAATTGATGGAGAAATAAAGACATTTCAGAATCGCCAGTCACTAACCAATTTTGTAACCACGAAACCAGCCCTACAGGAGATATTACGGGGGGTTCTATAAAAGTAAAAAGGCCCCAAGAGTGATACAGAACAGAAAGTCACAGCCAATACAAACAAAGACTTTACTGGCAACATGGCAACATTAAAATCATATCTCTCAGTAATCAGTCTTAATGTAAATGGTTTGAACCATCCCATAAAACGCCACAGGGTTGCAGATTGGATAAAAAGAAATGACCCATCCATTTGCTGTCTACAAGAGACTCATTTCGAACCCAAAGATGCATTCAGACTGAGAGTAAGGGGATGGAGTACCATCTTTCACGCAAATGGACCTCAAAAGAAAGCTGGGGTAGCAATTCTCATATCAGATAAATTGGATTTTAAACTACAGACTATAGTTAGAGACGCAGAAGGGCACTATATTATTCTTAAGGGAAGTATTCAACAAGTGGATATGACAATTATAAATATATATGCCCCCAACAGGGGAGCAGCAAGATACACAAGCCAACTCTTAACCAGAATAAAGAGACATATAAATAAAAATACATTAATAGTAGGGGACCTCAACACTCCACTCTCAGAAATAGACAGAACACCCTGGCAAAAACTAAGCAAAGAATCAAAGGCTTTGAATGCCATACTCGACGAGTTGGACCTCATAGATATATATAGAACACTACACCCCACAACCAAAGAATACTCATTCTATTCTAATGCCCATGGAACATTCTCAAGAATAGACCATGTTCTGGGACACAAAACAGGTCTCAACCGATACCAAAAGATTGAAATTATCCCCTGCATATTCTCAGACCACAACGCTCTGAAATTGGAACTCAACCACAAGGAAAAATTTGGAAGAAACTCAAACACTTGGAGACTAAGAACCATCCTGCTCAGGAATGACTCGATAAACCAGGAAATCAAAAATCAAATTAAACAATTTATGGAGACCAATGAGAATGAAAACACAACAGTCCAAAACCTATGGGATACTGCAAAGGCAGTCCTAAGGGGGAAATACATAGCCATCCAAGCCTCACTCAAAAGAATAGAAAAATCTAAAATGCAGTTTTTATATTCTCACCTCAAGAAGCTGGAACAGCAACAGAGGGACAGGCCTAATCCAATCACAAGGAAGCAGTTGACCAAAATTAGAGCAGAAATCAATGAATTAGAAACCAGAAGTACAGTAGAGCAGATCAACAGGACTAGAAGCTGGTTCTTTGAGAGAATCAATAAAATTGTCAAACCGCTGGTAAGGCTCATCCAGAAGAATAGAGAAAGGACCCAAATTAATAAAATTATGAATGAAAAAGGAAAGGTCACGACCAACACCATTGAAATTGGAAGGATTATTAGAAATTTTTATCAACAGCTATATGCCAATAAACTAAGCAATCTGGAAGAGATGGAATCCTTCCTGGAAACCTATAAACTACCAAGATTGAAACAGGAAGAAATTGATTTCTTAAACAGGCCAATTAATTATGAAGAAATTGAGTCAGTGATAAACAACCTTCCAAATAACAAAACTCCAGGCCCGGACGGTTTTCCTGGGGAATTCTACCAAACATTCAAAGAAGAAATAATACCTATTCTCCTAAAGCTATTTCAAAAAATAGAAACAGAAGGAAAGCTACCAAACTCATTCTATGAGGCCAATATTACCTTGATCCCCAAACCAGGCAAAGACCCCCTCAAAAAGGAGAATTACAGACCGATTTCCCTAGTGAATACGGGCGCCAAAATCCTCAACACGATCCTGGCTAATAGAATCCAACAGTACATTAAAAGGATTATCCATCATGACCAAGTGGGATTCATCCCTGGGATGCAAGGGTGGTTCAACATTCACAAATCAATCAGGGTCTTAGATTTTATCCAGAAAGAAAAATTCAAAAATCATATGATTCTCTCAATAGATGCAGAAAAAGCATTTGACAAAATACAGCATCCTTTCCTGATTAAAACCCTTCAGAGTGTAGGAATAGAAGGTACATTTCTCAATCTCATAAAAGCCATCTATGAAAAGCCTACAGCAAATATTATTCTCAATGGGGAAAAGCTGGAAGCCTTTCCCTTAAGATCAGGAACACGACAAGGATGCCCACTCTCGCCACTATTATTCAACATAGTACTAGAAGTCCTTGCAACAGCAATCAGACAACAAAAAGGGATCAAAGGTATCCAAATTGGCAAAGAAGAAGTCAAAATGTCTCTCTTCGCAGATGACATGATACTGTATATGGAAAACCCAAAAGAATCCACTCCCAAACTATTAGAAGTTATAGAGCAATTCAGTAATGTGGCGGGATAGAAAATCAATGCTCAGAAATCAGTTGCATTTCTATACACGAATAATGAGACTGAAGAAAGAGAAATTAGGGAATTTTTCCCATTTATAATAGCACAAAAACCATACGTTACCTTGGAATTAACTTAACCAGAGACGTAAAGGATCTATATTCTAGAAACTATAAATCACTCTTGAAAGACATTGAGGAAGACACAAAAAGATGGAAAAATATTCCATGCTCATGGATTGGAAGAATTAACATAGTTAAAATGTCCATGCTACCCAGAGCAATCTACACTTTCAATGCTATCCCGATCAAAATACCGAGAACGTTTTTCAAAGAACTGGAACAAATAGTTCTTAAATTTGTATGCAACCAGAAAAGGCCCCGAATCGCCAAGGAACTGTTGAAAAGGAAAAACAAAGCTGGGGGCATCACAATGCTGGATTTCGAGCTGTATTACAAAGCTGTGATCACAACGACAACATGGTACTGGCACAAAAACAGACACATGGAACAATGGAACAGAATAGAGAACCCAGAAATGGACCCTCGGCTCTTTGGGCAACTAATTTTTGATAAAGCAGGAAAAAACATCTGGTGGAAAAAAGACAGTCTCTTCAATAAATGGTGCTGGGAAAATTGAACAGCTACATGCAAAAGAATGAAACTTGACCACTCTCTCACACCATACACAAAGATAAACTCAAATGGATAAAAGACCTCGATGTGAGACAGGAATCCATCAAAATCCTAGAGGAGAACATAGGCAACAACCTCTACGACATCGGCCAAACCAACCTTTTTCATGACACATCCCCAAAGGCAAGAGAAACAAAAGAAAAAAGGAACTTGTGGGACTTCATCAAGATAAAAAGCTTCTGCACAGCCAAGGAAACAGGAAAAAAAACTAAGAGCAGCCCACGGAATGGCAGAAGATATTTGCAAGTGACATTACAGATAAAAGACTAGTAACCAAGATCTACAAAGAACTCAAACTCAATACACGAGAAACAAATAATCAAATAAAAAAATGGGCAGAAGATATGAACAGACACTTTTCCAATGAAGACATACAAATAGCTAACAGACACATGAAAAAATGTTCAAAATCACTAGCCATCAGGGAAATTCAAATCAAAACCACACTGAGATACCACCTTACGCCAGTTAGAATGGCAAAAATAGACAAGGCAAGAAACAACAATTGTTGGAGAGGATGTGGAGAAAGGGGATCCCTCCTACATTGTTGGTGGGAAAGCAAGTTGGTGCAGACACTCTGGAAAACAGTTTAGAAGTCCCTTAAAAAGTTAAAAATTGAGCTATCCTATGACCCAGCCATTGCACTACTTGGTATTTACCCCAAAGATACATACGTAGTGAAGGGAAGGGCCATATGCACCCCAATGTTCATAGCAGCATTGTCCACAGTAGCCAAAGCGTGGAAGGAACTGAGATGCCCTTCAACAGATGACTGGATTAAGAAGTTGTGGTCCATATATACAATGGAATATTACTCAGCTATCAAAAGAACGAATTCTCAACATTTGCTGCAACATGGACGGGACTGGAGGAGATAATGCTAAGTGAAATAAGTCAAGCAGAGAAAGACAATTATCATATGTTTTCTCTCATCTATGGAATGTAACAACTAGGAAGATTGGTAGGGGAAGAAAGTGATAAAGAAAGGGGGGGTAATCAGAAGGGGGAATGAAGCATGAGAGACTATGGACTATGAGAAGCAAACTGAGGGCCTCAGAGGGGAGGGGGGTGGGGGAATGGGATAGAATGGTTTTGGGTAGTAAGGAGGGCACGTATTGCATGGTGCACTGGGTGTTATACCCAACTAATGAATCATCGAACTTTTCATCAGAAACTGGGGATGTACTGTATGGTGACTAACATAATATAATAAAAAAAACATTAAAAAAAAAAAGAACCGAATTAAAGTAGAGCTATGACTCTCCGATTACAAGTTAAAAAAAAAAAAAAAGAAAGCAAAAATGCATCGCCTTCACTTACTCCATCTGACTCTGATACATCGCCCCCAGGTGTGAAAACCTCAGGGAGAATGGGGTAGGACTCCTTTATTGCTAAATTAAGATTCCATGACCCCTGGACTCTTATATTTCCCCATCTTATATGTTTTATGGTAAGGGGAAAGACGGTCTAAGAAACAGTGTTTTGACCATGTTAGGATGCTTTGAAAATAGACATACGGTAGCCTGAGTGGTGAGAGTCAGGATCATTGCCCTTCTTGAAGGTGAGGACAATGACAGCAAAGCAAAGAGACCGTCAGTCAGAAACAATGAATGCTAAAGAAAAAAGAACTTGGCTTTTAAAAATGTATTAAACTATAAGCAATACTTTCCAACTACACTAAGTAGTAATCCCAGGTCAAGTCTTCAGCTGAAAGGAAGAGCACAATAGCACAGCCCAAGCATGTGGCTTAGTGACACTGATTCATTTAAATGTAGCCTGAAAGCTTTGCCAAGATATTCACAATTCTCAGGCTACATCAAATAAAACCCACAGATAAAATTTTTAGGTGATTTGTTTTGGATTTTGGATGCAGTGTATCCTATTCAGTAGGGCTATTTAAAGCCTTTTTTATGAAATCATATCATGAAGTAATCCAATGATAGCTAATGCTTATTTTATTTTACCATATAAAATATTTAATTTTTTACCTTCTATTAACAAGAATAATACTATTCTAGTTTCTGGGCTGATTAGTTTTCAGCTGAATATACATCTGTCTTTCATTAAATGCATATGACAAGTTAGATCCTATTTCATCTCATTAGAAGATGCATTTCCAATTATATTTAACTTTTTATGTTTAATAATGATCAAAATTGGTACACTTTTTTGTAGTTTTGATCAGTTGTGTGATAATTCAATTCAGAAGCCTTTTTTTAAACATGGAGAGCCTTAAGGTCATAGGAATAAAATATTTTTTAATGTATTAAAATAAATATATTCAATGTATTTTTAATGTGTGATAGGGTAATCAATAAAAGATTTTCAAAGTTTTAAAGTATGCTAAATTATGTTAAAGGTGTGTGAAGTAAGTAGGAAAGAAATGTGAGTTCAAGGAGAAAACTGAAAGATGTAAAATTTCTCAACAGTGAAGAAGAGTTCATTCATATGCTTTAGATTGGTGGTATGAGCATGAAATTATTATGAGCTCCAGATTCCCTTTAATATTTTAAAAGACTGATAGTTTTATGTTTAAATGTCAATATTTGCAGTATGAAGAAAATTATATCAAAACTTACATGTGAACTTAAAATATGCTACGAGACACATTGTTTTTCTTTTCTTTTCCTTTTTTAAGACTATTTATTTGAGAGAGAGAGATAGAGAGAATGAGTGGGAGGAGTGGCAGAAGGAGAAGCAGACTCCCTGCAGAGCAGGGAGCTTAATGCAGGGACTTGATCCCAGGACCCTGAGATCATGACCTGAGCCAAAGGCAGATGTTTAACCAACTGAGCCACCCAGGTGCCCTGGGCACGTTGTTTTTCAAAAATTTTTTTGAGATGCCCATGTAAGCGAAAATGTGAGGACCACTGAACTAAGGAAAGGCCACAGTTACAAAGATAGAGGTGCTGTTTCTCCTTCCTGATCCCACCTTCTCCACCTCCCCAGTCCATGGCCAACTGGACCAGGGAACTCTGTTCCTGAGCAGCCTTCAGCCAGCCTTGCCCACAGAATTTTCTCTTCAGCCACTGTCCATCCAAAATAAAAACAAAAATAAAAATAATAAACAACACATCAGTTAGCTCTTGCTACAATGATATTACATTAAAAACAAAACAAAACAAAAAAACCCAGCCAGAAACACCTCAATGGCATACAATATATATTTATCTCAGGTCATGAATCTGTGGGTTGGCTGGCCAGTTCTGCTCACCTTGGCCCAAGCTCTGTTGGGACCATCTGGGCTCGCTCATGCATCTGTAGTCCCTGGGATGGCTTGTCTTCCCTTCACGTGAAATCTTATCCTCTAGAAGACTGTTTTGGGTTTGTTTTCATGGCAGCTGGGCAGGGTTCTAAGAGGGAGAGAAAGCATGCCAGGCCATCTGAAGGCCTCACTCAGCGCTGGTGCACCATCATTTCCAATGTATCTTATTGGCTAAAGCAGATTACAAGCTAGCCCAGATTCCAAAGGTGGGGAAGTAGTTTCCAGCTCTTGACAGGAGGAGCTGCAGGGTCACACTGCAAAGGGTAAGGACATGAGAAGAGGTAGGGAGTTGGGGCCATTTTTGCAATGAATCTCTCACAAATAATAACAGCTATTATGACTTGGGTCCTTGTAATGGGCCAGAAGCTGTGACTAGACATTTCAAATGGGTGAATGCATTTGTTCCCCAAAAGCATGGAGAATCTACTTGTAAATATTCTGCTATTTTTTTTCCTGCTTTTCTCATAGGTATCTTGAAAACCTTTTCTCTTATAGGAACCTTGAAAAACACTTTCCCCCCTAATGAGGCAGAGACAAAGACTTAAGGAAGCAATAGGCCACAGTGACCAACAGAAAAGTTAGGATACACACTGCAGAGGAAGGTTCTCTTCTCCCGTAAACCAGGTAAGGCTGGGGCTGGTGGACAGGGGTGGAGAAGGTAGACTGGGGAGGAAGGTATGAACTGTGAAGGCTCCGAGTGAGGGGAGAAGTTCCTCTTGTCTTTAGGATGAGGAATGGCGTGGGAAGGAGCTATACCCACTTCTCCTGAAGTGGGGACCCCCACTGATCTTCAGCTGGGGCACAATCTACCAGAACCCCCTGAAACTCCTCTAAATTATGGTGTGGAGTTTGACCATTTTCATGGAATGCACATAAAAGTAAACCTTATGTCTTGATCAAAATAGAAAGAATGGAACCATGCAGTAATGTCCTTATCAGTCAGGGCAGCTATGGACAGATTGACCTTGCATGACGGGCTACTGTTATTTCAGTACTTATTATGGTCCTGGTATAGTGCAAAGTGCTTTACCTGTGCTGCCTCATTTCAGCTCACAACCCAGGACAGAGGTAATTTATGTTGTAGGATGGCCAGTGGTCCCAGCCAGCTCTGTAAGCTTTCTCCTTGATGTTTGGAGAGAGGGAGGGGGAGAAAGAGGAAGAGGGGAGGCAGAGAAGGAAGGAGAGGGGGAGAGAAGGCCTCTTCCTTGACAACAACCAAAAATCTTTCCCTTAATTCTGATTGGTCCATACTAGGTTCTGTGCCCATGGCTTGTCCAATAACTGTGTACCAAGGTAATGCCCAGTGCCAAATATCTTAGGCCTGGGCTGCTGAATCAATCCTGGCAAGGGAAATGGGTTATTATTATTGGCTGAGACTAACCAGAGTCTACCTCTGGAGTAAGCGTCAAGTTTTCAAACCATGTTGGAACTACTCAATGAGGGGAGGGTTGTAATGGAATTTGGGAGGTCATCCACTATGCCCACTACATATGTGCTCTTATCACCCTCACATTGCAGAAGAAGCTGAAGCTTAGGGAACAGAAGGGTAGTGTAAAAAAACGGTCTGTAGCCAGCAGACAAGGGGGTTCAAACCCCAGCCCTTCTAATGCTGATGGGGGGCCTGGGCACCTCACTTCACAACTCTGGTCTTCTGTCCTTCCTTGGCCTTCAGGTGGTTTATCCCTCTGGTTATTTCTGGTGTTTATGTTCTGGTTTGAGACTCTGACCTGTTCAAGCTCACAAGGCCAGCAAGCTAACTGCCCTGAACTAGAATTTGGTCAAATGGCCACACTTAGCTCAAGGAGGCTGGGAAATGTAGCCTCCAGCTGTATGGCTAAAATTTGAGGGTGATTTTGTTCTAAAAGGAAGAGTGGATATTGAGACACAACACTCTGACACAGCTTTTCTTTGAATAACATATGCCAATGGAACAGATCTGAATAGTTAAAATGTTAACACATTTTACTTACTTATTCATATGTTTCTCACCAATGCAATTAATAATTTTTTATTCCAGATACAACATGTAGAGGAATAATAGTTTGAAATTTTAATTGACGTATCTTCATTCTCGCTGATTTATTTTAATCTACAATCCTTCCTCTGCTAAAATTAGACCATGAGGCTGAGCCTTATCTCCTCAGGAGCGGACTGAAATGTGGAGATAGAAATGAGCCAGTGTTCAGCTTTGGGTTTTGAAACAGACTTTTGAAGCTCATGGCAGAGGCAGTAACTTTGAGAGATAAGACTTTTTAAATTCTAGACTGCTTGAATACCAGAAGCTCTAAGTTTATTCCCTAAACAATAGTTTCTGAAGGCGTACATGATGATAGAAGAGCTTGTTTTCCTACCAGGAAGGAAATAAGATCTGGTAGCGATGAAGAGAGGAGATTCAGAGAGCTGGAGAAGAGCTGGGCTGGGATCTGAGCAGGTTCTCCATCCTTTCCTGCATCCAGGGCAGATCCCGGGTCTTGGGGACCCTGGGCTGCTGGGGTTATCAGATGGGGCAGTGGAGCCTGGTCACCCAGCCAGCATCTCAATTTCATCATCACTGCCTTGTGATTTGGGCAACTTCCTCCTGTGCCTGCGCTTTCTTTCCTGTAAGGTAGAGATGACAATATCTACTTTACAGTGTTATTGATAGGATTCAATGAATAAGAATGTACAAAATACTTAGAACAGAGCCTGGCACATAATAAGTGCCCAGTAAATCTCTTGTTCTTATTACATCTGAGAGGAGAGGGATGTCCACCGAGTTTCATTTTGTCTCCAATTTTTGAAATCTCTAATTACAGCATTTCTTCCCCATTTTTTTCAGTTACATATGATTCGAATGTTTTACATGAGAGTTTAAATATTTTATTAAGTAAATACTACTCATAGTGTATAACACTCTTTAATTACATAAATTACATTAGGTAGTGAGGTTGCAGAAATTCTTACACTTTGAGAGCACTACATGTGATTTGAAATCTGTAAATCATGTTGGATGATACACCTTGTAGAAATTGTAGACTTAATTTCAAAAAGGTTAAGTAAGGAAATATTCAAAGATGTATCCAGTTCATAGCATACCTGTCACCTGCCATTAACAATGTTTCCAAGTTGACAAGCATGGCATCCATCCATCTATGGATACCTATGGGTCCATTGGTTTGAGAGATTATGAAGAAACAAGACCCCAATAAAACTTGGTGGAAACACATTTTGGGGGAAGATTTCTACAAGCACAGAATGAATCTGGATGATTTGGAAAGGACTGGCTTCATGCTGCCTTGAAGTTGCAATTGTGGTTGAGTCCAGGTCCACTCCACTAGGAGTGAGGGACGTGGCTTCTGGGACAATCCCAGGGTCTTGCATGGAGTGGTTAGGCCTTTCTTAGTAGTATTCCTTTCCCCTGTGTGCCACACACTCATGTGGACACACAAACACACAATCCACATTCCAGCCGGAAGCACGGCTTTCCCCCTAATCATCTGCTCTGGTTGCCATAGCAACCCTTGTAGCCAAGTTCCTAGCTGAACAAGTTTTAGGAGACACCAGAATTTTTTTCTGCACTGTTCTCACTGGAGGAACAGAGGCTGGATGGGATGAAGATGGCTCAAAGAGTGGCCTCCAGCAAGGGCAGTGGAAAAAGGCCCCTCAGAGACACCAGACCAACTCCAGGTGGGGCCACGGTGGAGAAAGGCTGCCCATGTATTTGGAGTGGCTCACCAGGCAAAAGTCAGATTATATGTGGAACCCTCTCTCTGGACCCCAGAGGGTGCAGGACTCCAGGAGGCAAGGATGGCTGTGAGCAGAGCCTCAGCTGCTGGTACCCAAGTGCCGGCCTGCACACATGTTCTCTCTCTCTCCACCTTTTGGCTAGCAGGGCTTGAGCTGGACACAAAACCTCCATCTCCAGCTTCTTGAAATATCCAAACCATAAAATCTCTAATAAGATTTCTGATAAAAAAAAATTCGTGGTCAAAAATAGACCAATGTTTCTTACTATCATTGCTTCTCAAGACCTACTTGCTGCCTGCTGCTGCTGACTTAAACCAACAGGCAGCTTAGTTCCCACCACAGTCCTTCTGTGAGCAGGACCCTGAGTGTGGTTGGGCCTGGGTACGGGGTCTAGCGCAAGGTAAAGGTAAAGGAATTCATCTGAGAGGGCATGCCTCCTATGGCTTCCTGATGCCAGCGCAAGGGCTGGAAAACTCTTTAAGGCCTATTTAGGGACAGATAGTCAACATCCTCTAAGAAGGTACAAGGTTGCACAGTAAGGAAAGTTCTTCAAGCTTCGGGAAGTCTTTTCCTTCAACAGTATCATATTGGGAACTGGGATACGTTTGCAAGGATAGGGAAGACTTCTCCTGTCTGTCTGATGGAGAAACTACAAAACTTGAGGTGAAGTTCAAGTGACACTGAGGAAATTTTATTGCTTTTATTAGAAAACTAAAAATGATTTACAATAAATGAACTAAGATTTCTACTTAAAAGGCTGAAAAAATAGCAAGATAAACCCAAAGATCTGAAGAAATAAGATTCAGATCTTAGCTCTGCTATTTATATTGGCTAAGAGAGTTTGGGGCAGGTTAATTCACCACTCTATACCTCAGTTTTTTCAGCTGGAAAATGGGTATAATAATAAAAGCATCTACCATCGCACAGTTAGTGTAAGGATCAAATGAGATACTATATGCCAAAGTGCTTTGTGAATGATATAACATATTATTAGAAAGAATTTTCATGGACACAGAAAGGTACAGCATGTACATACAATCCCATTTTTGTAAAAAAAACAAAACAAAACAAAACAGATACAATACATAGAAAAATCTGTACAGATAACTACCAATGTATTGAAATCCATATTTATGACAGTATTTCTCAACTTTTTAAAAATAACCTCCCTCCAGAGTCTTTTTAGACCTTTCCCCCCAAATTTTGCTCCCCAACAAATTTTTAATAGTACAGATATACTGTATATCTATGTATTATTGTATGACTATTCGTGCTTAAAGAATAAGCGTTTTCTCTCCTTGAGGACCAGTTTTTGTTCCCTTAGGGGCTGTATCGTTCCCATTGAGAATGAATGGTGTATGGACAGTAGAACGTGCAGATTTTTCTTTGTGCTTCTTTCATAGTTTCCTTTACTTTCCCCCTTTATTTCTTGCTGTTCACGTCCTGATTTTTCCTTTACTTCTGCCAATTCACATGTATTCCTTGTGTAATTTAAAATATCCTAGTGACATTTATTTATTTATTTATTTAATCATCATGATTAAAAAAAAACTTAAGATGGGTGATAAATGTGCTCGACACTTCCAGATTCCATCTTTATGCGTTAAAAGTTAATACAGGTTAAAGGCTCAGAGCATCCTGGAATCAAAGTGCTTGAATTGGAATCATGACAGCATCTCATAGTTGTGTGACCTGGAGCATGTTGCTTACCTTTTCAAAGCTTCAGCTTACTCATTTTCAAAACAGTGATATGCGGTGTATCCCCCTAAAAGTGGCTGATATTAAATTGTCGTTCATGCCAACGTGGTGGGCACCAACCTATTTCCACAGCAGAAAATGTGTGTAGCTGGGGGTCCCCCCCTGGATAAAATGACTTAACCTGTGGAAGCTGCTGGAAGGGAGAGAATTTTCGACACTACAGCAAAAAGGAGGCTTGTCTTGTCCCTTGGGCCTCAAACCATGTGGGTGTTTATTTGCCTACTCTTTTCCATCCTTCCTCAGCCTTAATTAAAAACCTAATTTCTCTATTACCATAACAATGAGTGAAACAACAACTGATTTGTTTCGCCAAATTAATTCTCCTTTTGGGAACCTGGGAGAACATTATTTATCAGAGCAGCAGACAGATTCAAAAATGGAAACATCTTTCCAATACGGAAGCCAAATTCAGACAATCCTGGGGCTAATATTTCAATGTTTGAAGGCATCGTGGAGATTTGTTCACTGCGGTGTCCCCAGCATCCAGGACAATCCTGATGTACAGAAGACACTCAGTGATTACCTGCTGAATGGGTGAGTGGAATTAGTATCACCAGCATCTCACTCTTCACAAGTTGTGGCTGTTGCTTACACAAAGTATTTACAAGCAGGTGCAAGAATTTAATTTGCCTTGACGTTCCATTGAATGTTTTGTGTATTTCCGCCTGTTGGCAATTAAGAAAGAACAGGTTTACCTTTCACGCACAGTCAAAATGAACAAACTCCTCTAACATCATTCTATTTGCCAATGATGAAATGTTCTCAGAGAATGAAAAACACAAGATATTTCCAACGTAGGCTCCAAAGTCATGTTTTTTTATGGAGATAGGTTGGTGTCACGGGATACGACAGCACCTTAGGGATTAACCTGTATGAGATGGTGAACTTACTATTTTACATGCTAAGGTAAATATTTTGATAGTTTGGAGGACTCCCTCATACCTTCTTTCTCTAATTTATTTTTTTTAAGAAACAAGAAAATCGAAAAAAAAAAAAAAAGAAAAGAAAATTTACCTAACCTCAAAATTGTATCCAGAGGGGAAAGGGTTAGAGATATCTTTTATTGTGTTACAATTTCATCTTCATTTCTCAGTTTGCATATCTTAAGCTTTATTCCGAAGAATTACTGAATGGGAAAAAAATGCAATTATGTATCATCAATAAAGAAAAATTTGCAACATGGGAACTAGCACCTACTCAGTTTCTATTATTAGCCCAAACCTGCAGAGCAGAAGGAAACAGGGATAGGGATGGGGGTGGGGGAGAACCACAATGCCTTGTTTCCTGTGTGTCATCTCTGATGGGTAAGGTTCAATAATTCTTATATTTTTGTGACTAGATTTTTCGGAGCTGAAAATTGCTGCCACCAGCTATGTTTGGGCCTTTGCTTCGGGCACTCTTAGGGTGTGATTTAGGAACTATTTCCAACCCTAATGGAATAATTTAGTATCCAGTCCCCAAAACCATGTGGTCTGCAGCTCTGTGTTGAAGAATTATAGACTTCCAGAGCCAGGAGGTAAACAACACCCGAACAAAAAACATTAAAAAAATACAGCAGATCTTATTCAAATGCCAAGTTTCTCTGGAAGCTGTACCAGGTAATGTCGGGGCCCCATCCAGATCCCCTTAAATCTGCTTCCCATGACTTAGGTGTACCTTCATTTCCAATGGCTGGTACTGCCCTTGGACTAGCAGAGCCCGCTTTGTCCATAGTTGTGGAAAAGCTGAAAATTTGTATCCTTCTGGAGTGGCCCTTAGGAATGATTTATCAGTACAGGAAGATGAGAGCCTAGCTCCCTTGCCACAGGTCACGGCGACTCTGAGATGTAACTTACAGTCCAGAGCTCTCCGTGGCGTCAGGCTGAGGCCGTTCTGATAATCACACCGTTCCTTGGCTTTCCCCACTGCCAGGTCTAGCTTCTCCAACTTCCGTATGAGTTTCCCTAAGAAGTTGTTAGCACACACAATTTTTTACCTCAGGGTCTCTTCTGGGGACCCCAGCCTAGGACAGAAGCGTGACATAAGCAAGTGGAGGGAGCGACGTATGGGAGGGATGTTTAGAGACCAATATTGTGTCGAACTTTTGTACTTCCTTCTTTCTCATTGTTTCAGTTTCGCTCTCAGAGAGAAAATCAAGGCCAGGGTGTAGAAGGGAGAGTGGGGGGAAAACTTAGTATAAAGATTCTAGGTAGACAGTGTCCTTAAAAGCCTATGGTAGACTTTGATATTTTAGGAAGCGTGTTGCGGGCAGCAGACACTTGGTTCTGAAGCCACATCATTTACGCTGCCCTGAAGGTCATCTGTAGCTTCAGTTGACAGTTTCTAAACACCCTCGTGCCCTCATCCTTCGAGCCCCTGCACCTTTCTCTGCTTCTGGACTTCCCTGGCCAGCACAGAGACAGGGCAGAAGTGCCGGAGAGTTCATTCTCCCAAGATCAAGCCTCAACCCTGGGCAGTTGGGAGTCGGTGAATGAATAAATATCTCAGCCTCTTCACCCCTTGCCGGCCAGTTGTGAAGTCTAGGTTCTATCCTAGAATCTGTCTCTCGCCAGGGTCTTGGCAGGACTGAGTTCCAGGTGCCTGCAGTTGTAACCTGTTCATTTGCCCAACCTTTTTTATGGGTGTCTTCCCTTCCCGCACTCCCTCACTATGTTTCCTTGGATTATCTGCCAAACAAGCTACCTTCACCCAGGTCTTCAGCTCAGGGTTGGCTTTTGGTGGAAGTCAAAGCAAGACATTCAGTTTTCAATAGACCCAGCCAGAGTCTGAAATCGAGGTCTTGTCTCGAGGAGAGGCAGTTGCCAAGAGCCAGGGCTGTGCATGTGGATGGGGAAGAGGGATCTAGGGGTAGAGACTGCCCCAAACTGAACTCAATTCTAGCCTGGTGATGGAAGTATCTCAGAAGCAAAGGCAGAAAGCTAGCTCTGGACTGCGCAGTCAAGGTTTTGGTCAGGGGAAGGTTATAGTTTGTAGACCTCAGGGCAGCAAGACTAATTCCTGATGCCACCAGGTGGTGGTTTGGAGTTTCTCACATATCCCCACCTTGATCACGGCTCACTCTGGAGCCAGTGATAAAGTCTGCCTGTGCTGTGCATAGCTGGAAATGGGCAGCACCTGGGCACCCCTGGATGTTAGTTTTTCAAAAGGGCTGTCAGCTGGCTAGATGGGTTCTCCAGGATGGGAAGTATGGTGAGCAATGGTGCTAGGGAGACGGGTTTGAGTCAAGAACAGAAGATCTGAAGAGGAGTCATAAAGATGCGGAGACACCTTCGACTGTTGCATTTGACTTTGTGACCTTGTTGAGGGCAAGTCATTCCTCTATGGGCTCTTTTCACACAGTTTAATATAAAAATATTTAACTACCAGTGTGATACAGGCAACCAATCAAAACAGCCGTTGTATAAGTGACCAGAAGTCCCTCCTCTTAAGCACCAGTCCTGCTAAGGGTAAAATACAGAGTCAGTTTCCAAAGCAAGGTTTATGGGCAGTGGAAGAAGAATTGAGTTGGGTACAGCTTTCTTGGAACGCAGGAAGTTGCCACCTTCCCCCTCTGTAAATTACAGACATGATTGCAGGAAGCCACCCAAATTATCTAGAGTTGTTGCCCTGTTTCTAAATCTCTCTACTCAGACCTGGGAGGACAGAGCATGGCAGGGAGAGGAGATGATCTAGCTTGGAATCTCCAGCACTGCCATGTACATCCAGGGAGGTCCACGTTCCTCACATTTCTCCAGGCCTCAGTTTTCTCATTTGATGTGTACGTGTGTGTGTGTGTGTGAGAGAGAGAGAGAGAGAGAGAGAGAGATAGAGAGACAGAGAGAGAGAGACACAGAGAGACAGAGACAGAGACAAAACCAGAGAGAAACAGAGAGGTCGTGGGAGGCCTTCCTGCTCCAACAATAATTCCGCTGCTATCATTTGCACGGTATAATGCCATTAGGCCTGACACTGTCTGAAGTACTTTTCTTGCATTACTTCCCTTAATTCTCACCTTATGTGGTGGACATTATTTCCATTTTACAGATATAAAAGCTGAAACTCAGCTAGAAAGAGATAGAACCGGGTTTGAGCCTAGATCTATTTGGCGTCAGATTCTGAGCACTTAACCACGAAAGCACACAGATCCACACTGTGTTTCAGTGATATTCTGTGGGTCCAAGTCCTCATACAAGGTATAGTCCACCTGTCTCTTTTTAAGGATAACCAGAGTGCCAAATTATAAACTAATGTAACAGAGCAATAAGGGGTAAATAATTGTATTTCAGAAGTGTTCTCCAGTGTATGCAGTAATTCCTATAGCAGGAAGCTGTGCTTGGGTACCAAGTTTGCTCAGAATTTGATGTGCAGTTCTGTTTCCATGGGATTTTTTTTATACTTCCCTTATTACTCATTTAAAGCAATGAGGATAATTTATATTTATGGATCTCTTTTGAGAAGCATAGAATCCTTCACCATCTCCCCCAATTCTCAAACCCTCCACGCAGGGGTTATAATCCCTGTCTCACAGATGGAAGAAAGAGAGGCACAGAGAGATGAATGGATCAGACCAAGGGCATTGATGGGGGCAAATCTGGGCCTAGAATACACACACACTACGCTCCTGCCTGAGCATCCATTGCCCCTTCATGGTGCCTTCACTAACCTAAGCCTTGGGGAGGATGAAACTTCATTTGAAAAAGTTCCTGCAGACTCTGCATAGTTAGTGTGGAGCAACTGCTTAGACTGGTTAAACTCCCAAAAGAGTGATTTTTCTGGTGCCCAAAGGGCAATTGTTTCTTATCCATTTCCATGCAGCCTTTTAGCTACTTGCATTTCCATAGAGCCTTGATAACAGGGGAGATAAAGCATGTTCCTAGGCAGCCCAGCAATGTTTTCCATACCTGTTGGAGAAATAGAGCCTTTAGGGACCTGTTGTCCTCTCATGCCTGGAGGAGATTCCACAGGAGTTGTGCACCATTGGTAGATAGTTACTTCCCAGAGGAATTCTTTGGAGGCCAATGGGTGGTGGTGAGATGGGGCAAGATGGACTTTCTGGTGGCCTGCCTTCATTCAAAGATGGCAGAAGCCCCGAAGAAATTCTGGCTTGCTTCTTTAAACGTCTCTTGTTCTGAAGGGCCCTGGGTTAGGCAGCGGCTGGCAAGTGGGAGGTGGTGGTCCTTGAGAAGGGTAGGGAGGGCAAGGAGTGGGGACTCAGAAATGGAAGGAAATTTCTGAAACCTGTGTGGGCTGCTCTGTCTTCATTTCCAAACCCAGAAACACCACAGGCATAAAAAGGAGGTTGCTGGATCTCAGGAACCAACATAGAAACTGGAAAAAAACTCTGGGACTGTGAAGGTGGTAGGGTCCCGGGGTGGGGTGACAGTGGCAGGGTAGGGGCTACAGGTGGCTTTCCAGCTTGCCTTTTCTCTCCCCCATTGCCTGCAGAGGATGATGGCCCTCTGGGTCATTTTTCACAGGGCAGGAGGAAGTCCCACAAGAGGGAGATCCAAATGGCAGAGGGAAGTGCAGAAGGTAACACGTGCAGGTGTGTGGCAGTCTTCCTCCCTTGATGGGGTGAGCCCGGACTGTTGCCTGGGTTCTGAGATGTGCCCCTGGAGGAGCACCGTGGGAGCCCTTCATCTCCAACTAAGTGCATGCATCGGCTGGGTCAGCCAGCCACCCCAAGGGGCTAGGGTGAGCACTCTCAGGGAACAATGATAAAACCTCTGAGAAGTGCATGTGTTATTAACAAATCCAACAAATGGAGGAAGTTGTGCAGGAAGAGCAAAGCTGATGGAACAAGAATTTAAAATGAGCATAATAAATATCCTCTGGGAGATTGGGAAGTAGGAATAAACATTTATGAAGAAAACGAATTAGAGATAATAGGCATGAAAAATAGACTTGTTAAATGAGAGTACCCAATGGGTGGGTTGAGGAATATTGCAGAATGAGCTATAGAATGAGGTATGGAGAAGGACATTCAGGTCAACCCTCTGACAAAAGAGGTACCGAGCTGCTCATAGGTGAGATCAGTGCCACCCTGACTTGTCCTTCGCCTCACTTCCGAGGATGGCCAGGGCTAAGCCCTCTGGTCTGGTGCCATCCCTCCTGTTGGCTTCATTGTTCTGGGGGACTATTTTCTCTCTCTGTCCTCTCCATCCTTAGCGTCCACCCTGCCCTCGCCTCCCCAGCTCTTCTCTTGTATTTACTTCTGGACTTCACTTGTAGAAGCTGATTTGTGACATCACTTTTGAAGGCTTTTTGTATGAGACCAAGCTGCGTTGGTGTCTAGGTCTGTCTACAGTAAAGTGGTTAGGAGCTGGGTTCTGGAGCCTCCCATGCACTAGCTGTGGGAGATTGGACAGGTGAGATCTCTTCTCTGCGCTCCAGATTCTGCATTTGTAGAAGGGGGAGTACTCACGGTCCTTCCCCCCGGGGCTGTTGTGGGGGGACTGAGATCATGCAAGGAAAGAGCTTCATGCAGTGCCTTAAGTGTTCAATAAATGTTAGTGTTTTGGTCAATACTATATCCTTTTTCTGTCATGTCTTTTAGTTTTCCCTGGAATGACACAATAATCCCAAAATTATGACCATGTGCTACAGACTAGTGACCACCTAAATGGCTTGCTGTTGGGCCTTTCTCTGAAAGATAGAAAGTGGTCCGGTCCATATTTTAGAGAAATATCTATATCTATGTACTTATAAACATATATAAGTAAATATATATACACACAGATATAAATACACACATATACAAAAACGTGTGTATACATATACATACACAACATATATATGTCGATAGATGATAGATAGATAGGTAGATGATAGATAGATAGATAGATAGATAGATAGATAGACAGAGAAAGAGACAGAGACACAGAGACACAGAGAGAGACCATGAGCTCCATGATAGCTGGCTGTGGTGGGTACTTTGGCTTAGAGCCATCAACTGATTCAGTTTGAAATTGGAGTTGTTGCCATGCATGAACTTCCCCAGATACTATCTGTCTTTTTGAACATTTGTGGGTGCTGTGCATGGATCTCCTTTCCAGCAGCCCCAAGCCTGAACCCCTTCATTAGCATGACGCCGGCTTTAGGTCCCTTTCTCCTACTTCTCAAAACATTGCCTTTTTTATTCCATGAACAGAGAGGACTTCGAGCTTGAAGAAGGATCATTAAGCAGGCTGTTTTAACTTCCCCATGGGTTCACAGGTCTGGGGACCTGGTACCTTTCCTGGGTGCTCCTCTTGCACTGCCTGTCATGAGCCTCCTGGCAGGTGCTCAGATCTGGCCCACCTTCTTAGGCTCACCTCCTCCACTGCATACTGCCCCTTCTTGGCTCTCCGGGGTTTTAAAGCTGACCTTGGGCTGGCGCAGTGTAAATGCCCCGGCCCTTGGGAGGGAATCCCACAGAGGGAGGGCTGCAGAGATGAGCACAGACGCAAGTTAAAAAGTAAAGGGGAAGGTGAGTGGATTTGGAAGGGAAAGGACTGCCTGCCCAGCAAACGTTCGCTCTCCACCTGCCAAGTGGAAGTTGCTCAAACATATGGAGGCTACGGTCGGCTGCATAGCAGGCATCCTCGCCAGAAACTCCTGGAGAGTGGGGCCAGACTCGCCTCCAAATTGTACCAGTGTGGCTACTATATCTCTATTTGAATATGCCACAGGCGTTTCAAAACTAAACCCATGCCAGTCTGCGCCGCTCCTCTTCTCATCTTCCCTAGCCCAGAGGATGCCTGCTGGCTGCTGGCTGGTAGCTCTCCCTTGGGCAGGGTCTCCCAGAGCAGAGATCCAGCCCTTCTTGAGAGGGGGACCACAACCAGAATATTCGATGTGATTTTTTGGATACTACACTTCATGTTCCAATACCCAGAATAGTGCCTGGCAGGTAGCAAGTATTCATTCAATAATATTAGTTGAATGAATGCGGAAGGCTTTACAGAAAGCTGGATCTTGCTTCTATTCTCAGCAAGTCTTTTCTGTGTAGAGGTCTGAGAGAATTAATGTTTGTGTTTCCCTGGGCATTGGTGGCTGTGGTTCACCCCAACCCCAGCAGCTCTGAGGGGCTGCTACAGCTCACAGCAGCCCCTCTTCTTTGGAGAATAACCCTCCGAGCTCACCCTGACTAGGAGTTATGAATATTTCCATCCAAAGCAGCCCATAAAGACTGGCTTACTGATAAAGGGGTACAATGCCCTTAGCTCTAGGGAGACAACTCTGTCATAGGATTTCTGTTCCAGAGCCTTCATTAATTTCAGGCCAAGGCTAAACTTACTTGAGACCAGATATATTTGGCCCTCCACTTCCTTGTCCTGCTTCCCTCCCTCCCATGTACTGAATCCCTGTCTCAGGCTCTGCTTCTACGGGAACCCAGGTAAGACACCCTCCAAGAGACTTCTGCTGTTGATTTTGGAAGGGACCTTAGCCATCAAACTCCTTCATTTGGAAGACAAGGAAATCAAGGCCCAGTGTCAGGGCTGGGCTAGGAGTAAACCCACGCTGACAGTTTTATTTGGCCCCTGCCTGAGATGTCAGGCATAGGAGGCTCTCGCTCTGGCCCATAAACCTACATGCTGTGGTACGTGGTGGAATCCCCTCACCCCCTGATCTAACCTCATCTCCTCCTCGCCCCTGGGGTCTCCAGGGCTGGCGGTGTGGGGCCCAATATCTGTACCAAGATAGCAAGAAGGACTGTTCACAGGAAGGAGAAAGGCCATTGCTGCAGCTTTCACAACCAAGAGGAAGAGGTCAGGCCCACCCCTGGCTGACTGTCCTGGGCCCCCAAGCTTGGGAGTGGGGGACACCTTGGAGCACTCCACCTTCCTTTTTTTTCTTTATTATTAAAATCTATCTTCAGAATATTTCTGTTTATAATCATGTCCATAGTAGCCTCCTTTCAAACGTGATCCTCCTGGTGGCCACAGCCTGGCTGAGGCACTGAGGGCCCTGAAAGCTTCTAAGAAAGACCCTGAAGGGGTTTGTCCCCCTCCCAAAAATGTTGAATTCCTAAGCCCAGCTCTTGCAAAGGTGACCTTCTTTGCAACTAGGGTTTTTGCAAATGCACTTACATGTAAATTAAAATGAGGACATCCTGGGGTGGGGGGACAGGCCCTTAGTCCACTATGAACAGTATTCTTGCAAGAGAGGAGAAGACAGACATGCAGGAAGAATGCCATGTGATGACAGAGGCAAAGTCTGGGATGATACAGCTGCAAAGCAGAGGAAGCCAGGGACCGACTGCCGCCATCAGAAGCTGGAAGGGGCAATGAAGGAGTCTACCCAGTCTCAGGGAGCATGGCCTGGCTGGCACCTTGATGGAAGACATCTAGCCTCCAAGACTTTGAAAGAATTGATTTCTGTTGTTTGAGCACCCAGTTTGTCACATTTTGTTATGGCAACACTGGGAAGTTAATACAGAGGTTTTTTTGGAAACCCAGGTTACTGTGTACCCTTTACGCTTTGGGGAATCAAGTTCTATCAACAGGAACCAGCAGGAGAAAAGCAGTTAACTGGTATCCCCCCTTTGGACCCCCCACACCCTTGATGGGGGTCCGAATTCCAAGAACGAGAACCCAAGAAAGAATGAGTTCTTGCTTCTCCTCATGGCAGGATCATGGGGTTGTGAGGGGAAAAGTGTTATGGGACAAAGCAGGGAGCAGAGCTCTGCCTGGGAACGGGGCTGCCTGAGTTCTAATCTGGGTTCTACCCCTGGGGATTGGATGGAACACGCCAATCCGCCTTGTTTTCTCTGGGACATGGCTGAGTTTGGAGATGGACTCTTCACTGGATACCACAACTTTCTCAAGCCCAAGAAGGCCCACCTCATATTTTTCAGGTGGGGCCTTAAAGGACCACTTCTGCCCTGGTCAGGCTCGACAGTTCCCAAGAGTCTTGAGTTCAGATTCCGGGCAGCCATCTTTTCCTCCCTGCATTCTGCTTCCGTTCCAGACTCCAGCTCCCTTCAGACCCTCTCTCCAACAGTCTGCATCTGTGTCTCAATGGAAGACCGCCACAGGGACCCCACATTGTCCACCATGGTCTCTCATTTGGCCCTCTTGCCTTTTAAAAAAAATCTGATGAAGCTGTTGGTTAATTAGTCTGTTCCATGAATTTTATATAAAGACTTATGGGGAAATTTCCCTTATCATGCTTATTAAAAGTGTTTTTAAATTCTTCCAAAATTACTTTTTAAAAATGAACTCACTACAACTAATGGAATAATACAAAGTTATATATACTCATACATACATGTAACCATTTCTACCAGCATACCCCTCCATTCCTTCCTTTCCCGATAACCTCACTTCCTCATTCTCAAGTTAGCTGTTGGAGAGGCTACTCAGTATCCATTCTGCCTGCTCATTTCAGTTTAACAAACTCTGATTTTAGGTATTACATTGTTTCCTAGCTAAAAGATTACATTTCCCAGCTCCCTTTGCAATAATGTGTGGTTACATATCTAGATTCTGGCCAATGACATTAAGTGGAATTTTCATGTGAGAGAGACTTCTGAGAGGCCTCCTTTAAAAGTAAAGTTTTCTTTCCCTCTTCCCTTTCTCCTTCCTGCTCTCTTGAATATGATGGCTGGAGCTCCAGCAATCATCTTGGACCATGAGGACAAGGGCCATACCATGGGACAGTGGAGGAGTGACTCAGAAGAAGCCTCTGTTTCTGGTGACTTTGTGGAGCTATCATATTGGACTGCCTACCTCCAGTAGGGAGAATGAGCTTCTATTTGAAGTCACTTTTTTCCCTAGTCTCTCTCCCAATGAAACCTAACTGTATCTGATAACAAATATTGGCAAACTTGGGTGTTTCCTTCCACATACTTCTCTAGGTCATACAAATAGGTGCAGATACCTAAATACATATGCAATTTTTTGTGTGTTTTTTATTCAAAAATGGATGTGTCTGTGAAGGTGTTTCTGGAAGAGAGTAACATCTGATTCAGTAAACTGAATGGAGAGACTGGCCCTCACCAATGTGGGCAGCATCATCCAATCCGCCAGGGGCCTGAAAGTAACAAAAGGACAACAGAGGGCTGAATTCCTCTCTCTTCTTGAGCGGGGACATCCATCTTCTCCTGCCCTTGGACATCACAGCATCTGGATCTTGCACCTTCAGACTTTGGGACTTATACCATCAGCTCCCCTGGCTGTCAGGCCTTCAGACTCAGATTGAATTGTACCACTGTTTTTCCTGGTTGTCCAGCTTACAGATGGCAGGCTGTGGGACTTTTTGGTATCCATAAGTGCATGAGCCAATTCCTGTAGTAATTCTCCTCTTCTATCTATCTATCTATCTATCTATCTATCTATCTATCTATCTATCCATCCATCCACCCATCTATCCATCTATCTACCTACCTACCTATCCCATTGGTTCTGTTTCTCTGGAGAATCTTAACTGATACAAAGACCTATTCTTGATCCTTTCATCGAAAAATTTAAGCTTTTGGTCAGGCTCTAGAAAAATAAGCAAAGGTTGAAAAGATTAAAAAAAATCATGTGTAATCATCTGGGCTATGTATTTTTTAAGTTAAAAAAAATTTTATGAAGACATATATGTTTGGCCCTGAAGAAGAGAACTTCATTGGCAGATCTGCTTACATGGGAGAAAATAAAGACTTAAAGTGAAAGAAAGCCTTGTAGGCTGTTACAAATACTTGACCAGTTGGGTTGAAGTTTACTAGGTATCTAGTATTAACAGCTGCTAATTTGACATGTGACTCAGAGTTAACCACTTTCCCGGTAGGCCTTAATTTTCCCCCCAAATATGATGGGAAGGTCTCTTGAGACCTCTTTGGCTCAAAGACTGTTGAGCTGTCAGTAAGGATGCAAGGCCTCCAGGCAAAGTTCCTAGGTCTGTGCACCAAGCCACCACCGCTTTCCTTTGGGCTGCTATACAGTGCAGGTGACTCCACAGACTTGAGGCAAATCCCTAGCTGCCTCTGGGCCAGCCCCACAGAGAAAGTCTTGAAGGGAAGGTTGAAGGGTCAGCATAGGGTAAGAAGCATCCTTCTTCTATCAGTGACTTGCTTGGGTGATATTTGTGGCACAAAACAAAATAAAACAAAACAAAGCCCAGGCAGGTAAGTGCTCCTGGTTCAGTGTGGTGTGAGATCCATCAGGGTGTGGTAGGTCCTCAGAGGAGATGCTTAGATGCCTTAGGAAAGGTGGGCCAGGCCATCAAGGGTTATGCCAGGAATAGACAGAAACAGCTTCCAGTCAAGGGAGACTGGAGAAGTGAGTAGGTAGCAGGCTCATGACTGGGGTTCTTTGTTGCATGTGAATTGACTGGATGATGAAGTCAGAGAGAAGAATTCACTGAAGGGATATCGGATAGCTTGTGGTATCCCTGGGATATCTGGAGAATGAAGTTTGGGGGTTGGAAGTGGACAGAGGGAGGCCGTACTGACAGAACCACAGCTAGTGTTGTGCCACAGATGCAGACAGGTGGGGATGCCCCTGCTTATTTGACCACTGGACTCTGGATGCTATGACTACAGTGCTCCCATCAGCAATAGGAGGAATTCTCCTCTGTCTTTGCTTCTTTAGGTCACTAACTTCCAACTGGAAGTCTTGGGAGGCTGGGTGTGATTGACTTAGTTCCAAGCCTAGACCACCTGCCTATGCTTTACCTGCGTGATGTCTCTGACCTCTATAACGGGAGGCAAGATTGATTGGGAAGACCCTAAACATAGGAAAATGAGGTTGGGATACTGGGCAGCCAAAAACAAAAGGAAGGAACATATCATTACTGAATAAGCGAAATTAGTTTTGAATGTATCAGATCTTTTCAAGGCATAGAGAAAAGAGGCTGAAGGTCAAGTCACAAGGTGGAAAAAGTGATTTTGAGGGTCCTTAAGTGTCCATATATTAGTTACTCCTTAATTAGGACTTGAAACCAATTAGAACTTGGATAAAAAATGTCCAAACCTGGTATCCATCAGTACTCCATATGATTAGCTGGATTCACATTTGAAGAAGGAAGTGTGACCTGGGTTGCCTTCCCCCATACTTGTTTGAAAGGAGAGGAAATGGACCAGAGTGATCTGGCTCTAAGATTGGTCATCAAAAAACTAAGGAGGTCAAAGAGATTTTGGCACCAGGTTAGGTGTCAGGCAAGGAGCTTTCACCCACTCCCATGGGGCAGGCAGGACAAAGTAACTGTCCACCCCAGTGGCAGCCAACATGAGCCTATGAACAGTAGATACTTTTATGAGAAGCAAGGCCCCCACTTATTCTTCTTCCCTAACCCTTGGACTCTGTGAGAAGGTCTTTGGGCACCCTGCTCAGATCTCTTAGCAAGAGGAATCATACCCACATATGTGCCTACTCAGGCACACACATGTAGCCTCCCCTGGAATATGCCAATTCTTCCTTGAGACCAAGGAAACACAAAGATGGTGGCTGGGTCATGGGTGACCATGAAGGTTTGGGCCTCCAAGCTAGGCCTCCTACTCAGTCTCTGGACTCTTGAGGAAAAGGAAGAAGAGCTCCAACAGAGAGAGTACCTGGTTGTGCCTGGTAGTGCCTAGAGGGTTTTCAGAAATGGGTCTACCTAGGGGTGAGCCTTGAAGGAGGGGAGTATACTGCTGCTTGGGGGAGTAGGAGAGATAGTCCTTGCAGGGGGATGGGCATGGAGAAGACCTTCAGTGCCCTGCCCTCCTCTTGCAAAGATGGTCAGTGAAGGTCTGAGCCTTCCAGGGCTTCACTGAAATATTTTCTCAAGTTTTGTTACTGCTTGTGTCCTCAATCCTATGACTTGAAGCCAGGTAAAACAGTAAAAGGTATTAATGACAACATGAGATATCATACCCAGAGATGCAAGAGGAATCTTGACGATGGAAGAGGTTGCTATGAGACTTTCCTAAGCCACTCTGGGTTTTCAGGAGTCAAGCATGGTGATGATGTGGTCCTCCCAGAGATAGGGGCTATACCAAGTAAATGTTGCAGAGGCAGTGGTTGAGCATGGTAACATGAATCTAGTTGTCAAGTTACAGGGCTTTTCTGGACAGAGAATCAGGGAATTCTCAAGACAGGTGAAATCTTGGAATTCTTTGAGCTAGGGGCCCAGAGAGGGTGAGATTTGAGGTCACTCAGCTATAAGTGCAAGAGCCGCTGGACACTAACAATTTTTTGTGACACAATGTTTTATTACTCTTTCTGTCTAACTGAGGGAATTGTGAATAGACTCAGAATCTTGGTCCTGGAATTTTCTGCTACTTGGAGCAGGAGATCCCTTAATGGACTGGCATCATTACTGGCTACCATTGGACTGGTCCTCACTGGACAAGCATTATGAAATATACTGATTAGGCTCACCTGGGACTAGGTAGATGTTAACATCCCAAACCATTGGGATTAAGAATGGGGAAGTGTGGATTTCCATGAGAACTGGGGAGCTGTTTCTGACCAAAGGGAATCTGGAAGCTTGGAAGACAAAAGCTATAGACATCCACTCTGCTAGTGTATCTGAATCTAAGTGCTTCCTCTACACTGGCTTCAGGTGCCTTGAGCTTCCTGACATTGGAAAGCCCAGGCTGCCCTTTTTTAAGTTCCTTGGGGAATCCCAGGCTTGCCTTCTGCACTCAGGTGCCCAGAAAGGGCAACCACCAGGCAGTGCCATTGCCAGGCTGTCCAGGGAAAGGGAGGGAAGTGGTGGAGCAATTGAGACTGCCATAATACATCATTCTACCCCAAATGAGAAGATTAAGCAGCTTATTATTTTAACTGCATAACTCATTAAAAGAAAATGCATAGTCTTATAGTCTTCTTTGACTGAGATGAAGTACCTTATTAATGTTTTACACACCTGCCAAGGATGCGAAGGGAAGGCAGTGAGCCTGGTGCCTGGGGAACAGGGGCCTGTGGGAACCACACAGGATGCCCACCCTAGAAAGTCTGAGGGCTTTGGAGTGTACTGCCTCATACTCTGGGGGCAGCACCTGCTTGGACAAAGGTCGCCTCCTTGGGGAAGGATGGGCAGGGGCGATCGATGTAAATGTCTGTTCTTTCTTGGAACTCTCAGGGCTGAATGTTTTCACAGGTTGTGGTTGAGCACAGTCACCTGGATCTAGTTGTCAGAGAATCCAGGAATTTTTGAGACAGGTGGAGCCTTGGAAATCTTCCAGTTGGGGCCCAGAGAAGGCGAGAGATCTATTCAAGATCTCTCTATTATAGATCTATTCAATATTCTGTAAGTCACACTTTTATGAATGTAAAAGCAGCTGGGTCACTAATTCTTTTTTGTGCCACTATGTTGTAATATTCTTTCCATCTAATTCAGGGGACTGTGATTTTTACCACAGAGATACACTGTTCCTGTAGGCGGTGTGGCTGACCTTCTGGGTAGCCCAGGTCTCTGTTTCATATAGCCTTATAGCTTTGTTTTATAGCAAGCACGTGTTACTCTCAGCCTGCAAACATTCTCTGGCTTCGGGGCCTTGCAGCTGATACACAGGGTACCAAAGCAGTTAACGATCCCAGGAGCAGTCTTCAGCAACAAAAGGTAGGAAATGGTAGATAAATACCCCCACGCCTCACCCCTGGGTCTGACCACGCTGAATCATCTTCTTCACTCTTATTCTCAAAGTATCATGCCAGGACCAGCAGCATCGGCATCACCTGGGAGCTTGATAGGAATGCAAATTCTCAGGCCCTACCCGCTTCAGACCTACTGAATCAGAAACTCTGAGGTTGGGAGCCCAGCAATGTACTTCAACAAGCTCCCCAGGTGATTCTGACGTGCGCTCAAGGCTGAGACTCTATTCTATAGTCTCCTAGAGCTTCCTCCCTTAAAGCCTTGGGAGGCTGCTTATTAACGTGCCTTGCTTAGTCTCCTCACACTTCTCTGCCTCACTGCCCACTCCTGCTGATGCTTTCTGAGATGGGCTCCAAATGATGAGCTGCTTGTACTTGAATCCTTGCTCCCTGATTCCCCCAGAGCCCAGCAAAGACACTGGTACAAAGGGCCCCCGACCCCCGCAAGGTGTCTTTTCTCTTTCTTAGAACCACTGCTGGCTCTGCAGACAGTGTGGGGGGATGCAAAGCCCTTAATAAGTCCCATCCCACGTACCAACGTGTACAACGGCTGGTTCCCACCCAGGCACCAACTACTGCCAATGTGTGGCCACACTACTCTGAGAAATGTACTAGTGTCACCAAACCGCAAAGAGTACTTCCTTTAAACAACAGCAGCCAAGAGCTGCTCTTTCAACTTTCTGGTTCGAATCAAATTGGAGGAGTAGCACTGGCCACCCCACAAAACACTAACTATAAACTCCACATTTGCAGTCCTGCAGGCACCACCCTTCCTTAAAATACAACCTTGCTGGAATTTCCCCCCCTTTTTCCTTTGTGGGTAAGAATCGGTGAGAGAACACTCCCTCATGTTACTGTCAGCAGGATGGACAGGAATGCAGCTTCTAAAAGCCCAGGATTTGTGCAGCCGCACTGGGGACATGGGGTGGGTTTCTGCTACATAACTGAGGTCCAGGGTTCATAGGTCTGAGTGGGAATAAAAATGCTAATTGCCTTGTTTTAGGTGTGTAGGTGCTCTCCTACAGGATAGCTGATCATTGCTGCAGCCTTGCACACTGCTAACTAGCTTCTCTATAAGGGTGGATATAGTGGGGTTTCCAGTCTCTAACCCTGCCAGCTGTGAGAGCTTGCAAGGCTTACATGTGTTAGTTACTTCCAGTGCTGGCTGATCACAGGGCTGCCAGCCCAGGGTCTCAGAGCGAGAACAAAACAAAGCAGTGGCAACTATAGAGCAAAGGTGGATCTTTCTATTTTTTCAAATCAATAATTATAAGAAATACCTTTTAAAGGAAATAAACTAATACTAATCGCTTCCAGATATGATTGGTAAAACAGAAAATTCTAAGAATGTAAATGTTTTATAATCTCGGCTTTTTGTTAACAGCTTTATTAGGGTACATTTTACATAAAAATTCAGCAAGTGTCCAATTCAGTGCTTTTTAGGAAATTTACGGAGTTGTGCAACCATCGCCATGACTCAGTGGTTAGTACAGCAACTACACCCTCCCCTAATAAGATCTCTTGTGCTAATTTATGCTTCATCTCTGTTCCTACCCCGGCCCCAGACAACTACCAGTCTACTTTCTTCCTCCATAAATTTGAATCTTGGCTGTTTTAGAAAGCAGTATTTCTCTGCTGCTGTGTTCTCATTTGTCCAACTGGAGATTAGACAGGAGGCAGCGGGGGTGATGGAAAACATGCGGCCCAGGAACCCAGTGGGGACCTGTTCAAATGAGACCGTCACCCGGTATGTGGGGCTGCAGGTGCCACCTCTTGGGGCATGGTTTCCTCTTTGGTAAAGTGAGCATCCTAATACCAGTATTGCTGAGAGGTACATGAGGTGAAAGCACACTGTGAGCTAGCAAGGTGGCATTATCTTGATTGGGAGGTGAGGAGACCAAAGCTTAGTAGGCGAGGTGATGCTCCAGAATTACTCAGCTAGAAAGTGGTGGAGCCGGAGTTTACACTCTGTCGTTCACACTCTGTCGTTCTGGTGCCAAGACTCAGGTGTTTTCTAGTATACCTCACTGGTCCCCGAAAACGAGTAGCAGTCAGGCACGTTTTCAAGTCTCTAAGCTGCACAGAATAACATAATCCTCCACTGAGCTTACTTATAATTGACCTTCATTGTGAACCGAGAGACTAGCAGCTTTTTTTTATAATAATTTTTTATTATGTTATGTTAGTCACCATACAGTATATCCTTAGTTTTTGATGTAGTGTTCCATGATTCATTATTTGCATATAACACCCAGTGAGAATAGCAGCTTTTTAATAAAATTTGAGTATAGTTGACACATAAAGTTACATTAGTTTCAGGTGTTCAACCTAGTGATTTGACAAGTCTATACAGTTATGTTGTGCTCGCCACAAGTGTAGCTCCCATCTGTCACCATACAGCGCTATTACAGTGTCATTGACCATGTTCCCTACGCTGTGCCTTTAATTCCTGGGACTTACTCATCCCATAACTCCCCCTCCCCTTCCCCCATTTGCCCCTCCCCCCATGTCCCTTCCCTCTGACAACCATCAGTTTGTTCTCTGTTTTTACAGCAGACTAGCAGCTTTTGCTGCCAGCTACTACTGGAGATGCTCACGTCCAGCTAGCAAGAACTTCCAGTTTCTTCTAGAGTCACAGTTATGATGTCTGTGGCTTCTCTGAGTTCCTACATGGCAGCCGGAGCCCAGGCAACCAAGGCACCTCTCATCCTGCAGGCTCCTCCCCGTCACTCCGCAATTCATTTCACACTGGTTCACAGCAAGTGTTCTTAATCAAGGGGGGAGGGTTCACTGCTTGGCTCTCAGCTCTGTTAGCCAAACACTGGAAGTCACCTGCCCATAAGCACTGGGCCCCTCCCATCAGAGGCAGCCTCACATTCTACAATCCTGACCTTGGTGACCAGACTCTCAAGTCATTCTGTCATGAGTCATTTGCTAAAGAGTCAAACAACAGGTTTTGTCCCAGGAGGCAAAGAAGCCACAGCACAAGTGATGTTTGGGACACAAAATCTCCCAGACCAGTACTCAGCTCAGTACAGCTCAGCCAAAAGAACTACCTGGAAAAAACTGCAAAAAATCCTGAGATGCAGAGCCTCCCTGAAATTCTGAACGTGTCTGTAAGGAGTAAGGCAAGAGGGACTTCCGGGATGCTGGAGGCTGCCGTTGGCCTTGTGTGGGTCATGGCCCCAAAACTCTGGGACTTAGTTTACTCCTTTGGAAAATAAGTTTCTTCAGTTGAGGTTTTCCTTTTTTTTTTTTAAGTTATTTTCTATAGCATTCTCCCTCCACCCCCTAGCCCACACACGCTAAGTTCTGTTTTTATTCACTTTATATCTTCGGGTTTTATGTAAGAATTTATTAAAAAAAGAATTCCATTGCTAAAAAGAATGGAAAAAGCCTGGGTTTGTTGCCTCCAGCTCTAACAAATAATTTAAGACTCAGTAAAAGATTTCTTTCAAAATGGAGCACCGTCCCTTTGATTGATGTAAGGTAGAGCTTGGCCAACAAGCATTCTATAGCTTTCTTTACAGACAGTGCTTTAGGAATGCACTGATGGGTGAGACTTCAGAGTTTTATTTGGAAAAACAGATAAGGTAACACGCACCAGGCACATTTGCGTAGCACGCTTCAGCCTTCATGTGGATAATCTGCTGTGGTCCTAGCTGCCTCCTTCATGTAGATTGCTGAAGAAGGGCTCAGTCACCGGAAGGGAGCTGGTGGAAAGGGCATAGCATGTAACAGCAGAAGGGGCTTTGGTGAAGCCACACTAACATTTTGGCCAGAGATCTGTTTCATCCTTCAGACCCAACTTCATTACCAACTTCATACACTTTTAGTCAAGGCTGTGTGCAGGGCTCCCTTGCTGACCCTCTGGGGGCGTGAGCCTATGCGTGACTGTGCTTGGGGGGTGTGTGTGTGTGTGTGTGTGTGTGTGTGTGTGTGACAGAGACAGACAGGGCTTGGGAAGGAGGCGAAGAGAGAGAAAGACACAGAGAGAGAAAAAAAAATTCACAGAAACAATGTTATATTGAAACAAACACACACAGATGGAAACCAAACTGGTGGACAGAAAGATAAATGTAAATACGAGAAATAGAAAAACAGAAAGACACACAGAAACAGAAAGAGATGTGGTCAGCCCCAAAACATTTGTTGACTATAGCTTAAAAGGGATTTTAGAGAGTTACGACATATTAACAAACATGATCTATGGATTGTATTTAGATACTGATTTAAGGAATTAATGCTAGCTTTTCTGAGTGTGCTGGGGGATTGTGGTTATGGTTTTTACAGAGTCCTTATCGTTTAGAGGCATCTGAAATATTTCTGGGTGATGTCTGAGCTTGCTACAAAATAATCTAGGGAGGGGGGCAGTGGGTGAGATTGTCTATGATTGTTGAAACCGGGTGATGGGTACATGAGAGGTCCTTATTTTATTCTGCTGGTTTTGTATGTGTGTGAAATTTTGCATAATGTGGAGTTAAAAAATATTTGTTGAATGCCCAGAATGAGTCAGGCATTTTTTGTGGGAATGGAGGCAGGGAGAATAAGACAGAGACAGAGACAGACATGGAGGTGGAGGGATAGAGACAAAGACAGAGACAGATAAAAACCCAGAGAGACAGAGGAGAGAAAGAGAGAGATATGAGTGCTCAAGGCATGTGTCAAAGCAGGCTTCATCCCAGTGATAACAGTATATTGACAAATATCCCAGCATTCCTTGGGCAGGCTAGGTTAAAACCCAGATGACTTGGACAGTAGTCAGTCCACTCACCACCAGCCAATGCAAGTCTTCAGCTCCTGGCAGAGCCTCCTGTACTGTGTTCCTGGGAGTCTGCTGGGCACTCAAGCCCAAGTCCACTCAGCCACCACATGGTGTCCCCAGGCTCCCAGCCTCTTTTGCTAGGCCTTGGCCCCAAATGCTGCCTCTGTGGGGCACCTCTGTCCTTCTGTCTCACTGGGCACTGGGGTTTCTCTGGTCACAGCTCCTGCGTCTAGAGGGCACTCTTATGCACTGTGGGCACCTCCATCCTTCCCTCCCACGGGTCACTGCCACCTGTCCTGGACATGGCCATGCCTGCTGCACATCTCCACCCCTGCCAGTCTGTGCTTCCACCCACACTGGGAACTGCCAGTCTAGACAAAGAATATGCTAGGGCCTTCATGTGACAAAATGCACTGCGGAGGAGAGTGTCTCACGCTGCTAACTCACACGGAGCCCGGGGGTGTTGGATCTGGGCTGCTCTGTCTCCAGCACCTCCCAACTCCTCAGTCAATAGTCCTTTCCCCTCCCACTTATGGTGTGCTGTCTGCCAGGACAGACCTGGTCTGCAGGGCTGGGTGGGACAAATCCTGGGGAAAGTCACCACACTGTGCCCTGTATCATCCCCTTCTACCAACCAAGGCCAAGCTGCCTGCCCTTCAGATGGCTTCCCTCCCTCCAGGGTCTGTGGTCTACAGACGTCTGCCCCCTACTTTCCACCCCCAAATGTCTTGAGCCAGACAGAGATGGAGCTTGTCAGAAAGCAGATCCCTCCTGCACACACTTATCTGAGTGGGAACACTGTAGGCTCTGTGCTCTGTGCTGTCACATGGCTGGACATGGCTCTTCCTTAGCCCCATCCTCTCTCTAGTGTCTCCCTCTGCATTTAAATTCAAGGGGCCACCATGAGGCTGAGGGATGCTGAAGTCCTCCCAGACTTAGTCCTCTGAGTCCTAAGAGAGGCAGAAACTTCCAGCGATGAAGGCGTGATTCCTAAAACCATTCTCTGAGGGCAAGGATGTGGTGCACGGGGATGGTATCATCTTAAGGTGGCGATGACTGCTTCCTTCTTCTTCCTTTGTCATTAAGGAAGGAAGGAGGCTGGCAATGACTGAGTAGTGCCTGCAGAGTGCCTGGTACTGAGCCCTTCATTGGTGGGGTCTCTGTACGTGTTCTCTTCCCACGTCTACCTTTTCCTCTGACTCCCACCAGCAAGACCTCTCCTCTGGGAAGCAGGCAGACCTGCTGGCCACACTTCTTCAGGGAAAACGTGCATTCCAAACCTTCTCTGTCCATCTGAATGGGGATTAGGGAGCAGGTTGAGGGCTGAGGCCAAAAAGCCTGAGTCAGGTGGATGGAAACTGACTCAAAGCTGATGGATTACCATAAAAAAGAAGAAGGGGACCACAGAAGTGAAACTTACCTAGCTTCCGCTTAGATTTAACAAGTGTTTATTGCACATCTAGTCTATGTGAAGCATTATGATAGGTGTTTGCACATCCTATGAGATGAAAGGTATTATTTTAATAATAACTATTGTTATTATAATAGCAGTTGGCATTTACTGAGCATGTACTTTGTGCTTTCACACATACTATCTCATGTAATTTTCACAATAACCCAGCGAGGTGGATACTTCTGCTACCCCTCTTTTACCAATGGAAAGTGAAGTTTGGGGAGTCCTGGATCCCACCTGCATTGCTACATCATTGCTCCAGCCCTTCTGACTCAGGCGTTGAGCTGGGAAGGCTCAAATGCTTTTACTTCCTAAGGCAACCTCTGAATCGGAATCTGAAGGGGAACAGGCAGTGAAGAGGCTTTCCCTGTTGTCGGTAGAGCATGCCAGTGCCATCTGAGATGCTGAGACCCCGAGCCACGCAGACACCTCTGCCCCATCCCTCCCATTGTTTAAGCAAGCTGGGACCCTATAACCCCGCTCAGCCGGATGGGTTTTGATGGTCCCCACTGGGGCTTATGTCACTCAGCTGCATCAGTGTTGAGATGAGAGTCACTACCATTGGGCTCAGGTGCAGAGCTGGCACGTGGGAGGTGGCCCCTAACCCTGCCATTTCTCTCATCCCAGCTTGGACAGTTGAGGCTTAACTTCATATTTTACTCCACCCCAACTTCAGTCACACTCCTACTGCCTGTCAACTGTCTCTTCCCCTGAAGAGATTTTCCAGATGCATAGACGTGGCTTCCAGCTCAGCAATCCCTTCCAGACCTGGCAGTCTGAAAGTCTATCGACTCCGCATCTCATCTCCTCATTGCTCCTGTCAAATCAACCAGGGAGAAGTCCAGGCTGTTATTAGAGACTCTTTAGGTCTCCTAAAGCTAGGCTGCTAGAAGTGTGTTTTCTGGACTAGTAGCAGCGGCACCCCTTGATAGAGCTCCAGAACCTCCTAAATCGGAACTTATGTATTTATTTTGAACAAGATCCCAGGTGGTTCTTCTATGTTAGAGTTTGAGAAGGAAGGCTGAACAAGTGGTTCTCAAACTTGGCTGCACACTGGAACCACAGGCAGAGCTTTAAAAAACGCACCAATGCCTGGTCCCACCTCCCAGAGATGCTGATTTCCTAGGTCGGGCGCAGGGGTGGGGTGGGGGGTGGGCGCCCCCGGGGTAAAGGATTATTAGGAGCTGCGCAGGTGACCTCAGTGTGCAGCTGCTTAGAGCTTTGGCTCATTCCATTTTGCAGGACATTAATGGACTCAAGAGGAGTGGCCGATTTGCAGGGGCTTCATCACCCAGAGCGCAGGCTGAACCCTCGCAGGACTGGTCCCTCCTCCTGGCTCCCCTCTCCCCCCACTCTCTCTGGCAACAAGCCGAGGGGGCTTCCTTAGCTTCATATGATGGGAAGGTGGGACGTCGGGATCAGGAATTTCCAGCTGAGGTGCTTCTATTGTCCTGTGGTTAGGTAGCCACAGTTCCTGCTAGGAGGGGAGGACTCACTGGTCAGTTCATCTGGAGGTCAAACGCCCGGAAGCATAAGCGCCTTTCCTGACGGATGGAAAAGCAATGAAAGTTATAATACTCAGGCTGCTGCCTGCCTCGCTCTTATAGCAAAAACAGAAGTTTCGGTGGGCGGAGACCAAGGAGCCGCGCTGATGGCCCTCCTGGCATCTCCGCGGCTGGCACTGCTGCAGTCCCGACAGGCGGCGGGTGAACTGCAGCGGCGGGCTGCAGCCACGCCCCCTGCAGCCGGGTCCGCGCTGAGAATTCACCCCTGCGGAGGCCCCAGGTCTTGGCGGTTTCCTCCGAGTAGCTATTTTGGGAACAGGAACTCGGATGTTTGGGTGGAAAGGGGGTAGCCAAGCGCCTGGAGGCAGACCGGCCGGAGGAGAGGGCCAAGGGCTGGGCGACACTGAACAGAGGCAGCTTCCCCTGCCTTGCTAGCTCGGGCACAAAGACACGGTCACATGGCCAGTGGGGCTGCCACTTGAAAGAGCTGCCATTGTACCAGCCTCAGGTTTCAAGGAGCCAGACAGAGGAAGGACTTTCTGTTTTGTTTTGTTTTAAAGCAACGGGGGCTAAGGCCAACTACATTTTCAACTCCGGAAGGGGTCTACACATGCATACAAGCCAAACAGACTTCTCCGAGTTTGTTTTTCTGACACATTGGAAACCGCACGGTTCAGAGAAAATTCATCTCACATGCTGGGGCCTGCTTTCCCGGAACGTGTCCAGCGACTGCTGTGTCAACACTGCCACACTCAGCAAGCTGCCCTCCCAATGGGATGGTGTGATTTGCCAAGGGAAAAACACAACCCAGACTGGGGGTGGGGGTGGGGGGTGGGAATTGTGTATAGTTCAAAGGGATGGTGGACTTCCAATTGGACAAGGCGCTTCCCCGATTACACAGTTGTCACTGACCCTTCCAAAGGCCATCGATGCATCCCCCTTGGGCTCCCTGTTCCCAGAGAGGGCTGCATCTGTGTGCTTAGCTGCTGACTGTCCTACACTTGAGGCACGTGTGGGGAGGGGATGTGAGAAGGGAGGATGTGGCCTGGGACCGAGGAGCCTCCTGGGCTTCTCTGATACACTCTGCCAGGAGGCAGCTCTGCTTATGAGGAAGGGTGGCTGGCATCTTGGAGATGGCCTACGTCAGACCCCATGTTGCTACATACTAGCAGTTTCCCTGAAACGAGGATGTGAGTTTCCTCCTTTTGGAGACTTTCCCAGGACGGTGGGGGAGGATGGGGTGGGGCGCAAAGGATGGTGGAGATGTTAACCGCCAGGTGGGGTCATCATGGATGCTAACTCAGTGCGGGTTCCCCCTCACCAGTTTGTCATTGGAGACCTCTTGGGTGGTACTACCATTCCTTCAGCTATAATTTGAGGCCATATCCTCTTCCTTTGCCTTCAGGAGACAGAAGACAGCTACACCCTCCGTCGAGAGTGGTATGGATATAGAATGTCGCAGTTACAACAGCCCCCCGGGGAACCAAGTCCAGCAATGGAGCTCCTTGGGTTTCCCTCCGTGCATTAAGCCCCAGGTCCACTGGGCCACAGGAAACTTCATCTAGTTCATTGCTGTGATTCCAGTCATTTCTAGGGTCCACTCAGGATGTATAGTTTGTAGTCTGGTCACAGCACAGTCTGAATGATACTGTGGGATTTCTTGCCCCTTCTGGTTCTGACTAAGCCCCTGGGAGTGGGTGGTGGGTGGGGATCTGTGGTGATGGCTATGTGTTGGGAGGGAGCAACCACCTGGTTCTCTCCGGCCTTGGGTGCCTGCCTGGAGGGTGGTGGCCAGCAGTTCCAAACAGGTGGACAGGATACGGGCGGCCTTATCGAGGCACATTATTCATGTAATTCATACTCTGGGTGTGGCCAGAGGTGGTGTGGTCTCCAAAAAGCTCCCTTAGAACCAAATCAGCCATGCTTCCCTTTTGGCCTCACCATCCAAGCTGCATCACCATTTGGTGTATGTCTCCTTGAATTACCTCCTTCACGGGCAACTTCCAAGGCAGCATGCTGGCTCTTGCCACTGGGGGATATGGGTCCACTGAAAGCTTTTCCATACCACGTTGTGGCTGGGGAAAGTGCTGCCGGTCTCCTTCCTTTCCCCCCATTTTGCTGGCTCCAGCTAGCTAGCTGAGTGAGACCACCACTTTTGGAAAGCTCCTGAAGAGAAACAAAAGGCCTTTTTCTTCTCTCTCAGGATTCCCCAAACCTCATGGAGAAACCCTCTTCTGATATCTTCCTCCTTACTCCGAAGGTGATGATGGTGATAATGGCGATGAGTGTGTGTATATACAGTGGGATACATGGCTTCTCATTCTGGATCTTTAAACTCCGCTGTCCTCTATTCAGGCAGAGGGAGAACTTGATTTTGTCTCCTGGCACCTCTTTGCATCAGTATATCCAGTCTCAAACCGGGATCCGTGTTCTTTAGCAACTTTGGAGTTAGGGTTTTTGCTCCCAGTGCTGGGGGCATCTCCACAACAATGGATGGTTTTGGTTTTAGTTTCCAGTTGCTGGAGAGTCCCAACAAAGAGCTATGGGGAGTCAAAAGAAAGCCCATTTCATCAATATTTCACGTATTGACCAGCCACAGTTATGTAATTTTGAAGTTAACTGGTTTCCGCTCTCCTTGCAAGTTGTCCACTAGCCCCTGGCAGTCATCTCATAGTGTGACCTTGGGCACTGCACTTGAAATCCCCGATCCTTGATTTTCTAAGGCTGGGTCATCTTGGAGGCCCCTTCCAGCTCTAAATTTCTAACATGAATGTGTTTGGGATTCTGGACAAGCCCCTGTATGCTGAGTCTTGACGTCCATATGAAATACAGTGAGTTCTCATCAGACTCCAATTTCTCTCCTGATGGAGAGGAGGTCTGGTATAGATTCACTATAACCCACTGATAATCCAAAACCCCACATTAGACTTTGGTTTTGATCTCATGTATTAGAACAGCGGACAGGCTGCAAAATTGACCAATTTGAATTCTACCTGTCCCTTCCCCTTCTATCCTCTCAAAGACATGCTAATTTGATCTGTAATGTGGCCAAAGGGCAGACAGTAGAAGGGAGGAGAAGCCAGAGGCATGAAAAATCCCCAAACTGGATCATCCACCCCCTGGATAATGGGCAGTTGCCTGAACAGAATGCTCAATGAGCACTCGTCCCTTTTCAAGCCAGCCCCTTTCCCTATGCTGCAATAGCTGTAATCTCCATGGCAAAATGCATTAAACTGTCGAGCTCCTTAGACAGATTCCACCATTCCTCACTCAATTCACAGGCAGCCTAGAGTTTTTGAAATTAGAAACTGGTTTATTGCCATTTGGAAGTAGCAGAATTTAAAACACCTCACCAAAATGCTAGTCTGGGGTGAGGGGGCTCAAGGAGGGGGCTTTCTGCTGCCCAGACAAGTAAAAGCAAACAGAAACTTGCATAAATCTTCATGTTTGCCTTCATAATGATAAATGTCCTTGAATGAATACCTCTTAATGCTATGAATGTACCTGACTTGTAAATATTACTGAAATCCCACTTGACTTCCACTGGTCTCTCTCTACACCATGATCTTTTTTTAGGGGGCAGAGCTACCCATCCTTGCTAACCATAATCTCTATGTTCACATCTTTGAGAAGAAAAATCTGATTTGGCAAGTCTTTGGATATACTGCCTTTGGGTCAGATGAGGATGTGTTTATTGCCTGCTTTACCCAGAGTCCCTGCCTGGAAGAGGCTTTTCATGTGCCTTAAGACTCTGACCACAGGTACTTGGACTAGAAGTAGACATGTGAGCTCGTCAGTGCTTGTAAGCCTCTTGGGCTCTGTGATAAGAGAGTGGACCAGTCATGTGCCAAGACTCTTCCCCACTGTGGAACTTATGGTCTGCATGAGTCTCTGAAGGTCCCTCAAGCTCTAATGTTTTATATCTTTCCTAAACCTAAAGACCCCTATAGTGTCTGAGATCAGAGGTCAGCAGAGATGAGGACTCATCAGGACAGACTCCCTGCCTTGGGGCAGACTGGTAGCCAAGAGGTCCTACACCAGAATGGAGGTGGTAGAGAGCTAGGAATCAACAGAAATACAGAAAAATCAGGGGCCAGGACTCCATTGACCATGACTCCCAGGAAGGGAGGACAATCAAACCTCAGGATTAAAACTGGTGTCACAGGGTGTCCTGGTGGGGATGGACACCTGGATTCTTCTAGCATATGGAGTTGAGTGGCCTGTCTCTACCCTCTGATTTATCTTGGGGCTGGGGAATTTCCAGGGAGGAAGATTCAAACCTTCCCCATAGTGGGAGTTAGGCTCCCCAATTCCTTTTAGCTCCTGGTGTGTCCAGGCCCCCTCTGCTGCAGGTGTTGGCTGCTATTGGCTCATAGTTCTTCCTTTCTCAAGAGGCTTGCCCTTGACTGAACCTGAAGTTACACATCTCACCCTCCAGAGGCAGCCCGTGACTAACTGATACAGGGGTACAAATGGCCAGCTCTTGCCTTTAAAATGGAACCAACTTTATGTTGCAATGAATCCTCCAAACATGCTGTGGGATCAGGTTGAGGCTTGTCTCCAGCAGGGACCACATCAAAACTGAGCTTCTTACCCCCTCTGTTCCCCTTCTCCAAAGATCTTTCTTCAATAAATCGCGTGCGTTTGAATTCCCGTTTCAGATTCTGCTTCTAGGGATACCCACCCAAGGGACATTCTCTTGATTAATCAACACCTGGAAAGGACCAACATTTTAGACTTTCTGTGGAGACCACCCTTCTTATGTCTATTTCCTTCATGACTTTGGGATCTTTCATTCTAACAAGGGGGATCCAACGTGGATTTATTGAGACTCTTAAAGAAATAACATAACCACTGCTCTACAAAGTTAATTCATTTAGAGCAGAAAGATAGTTTTCTTTGGTCTGAAGGGAGATTGTAATTTATTATGCACTGATAAAAATTTGTACTTTAACAATTGAGTTAGGGGAAAAAAAGAACATATTTGTGTTATTTTACATTGTTTCCCAAATACACAAATTAATAAAATAGCTTAAAGACCTACCACATTTGCCCTTCTCCTCTTTCTCTTTCTCTTCTTCTTCCTCTCCTTCCCCCTTTTCCTTCTCTTTGCTCCCTCACATTCACTAATCACCTTCTTGCTGCGATGTTCATCTCAAACATTCAGCTCCTTGAGTCACTCCAGTGGGTGTATCTTCTCAAAGGAGCTCTGCATTCACTTCTCACCCTTTAAACAAGGCTCTCAGGCATGGAGCCGGAGGTAATTTATTATGGCTAATAACTAAAATTTCTGAATTTGTGATTGACTTTTGGTTCCAAATTAGAAAGGGTTCCATGCTATTCCTAAAATGTCAGGGTTCCTTGCTGTGCATTCTGATATGCTTTTTTTTTCAGGAGCAGGGTTACAACTGGAAGAACATGGGTTTCTTTTGTAATTAGTACAAAGAACAATAAAAGTTATATTTTTATAAGCACCTAAGTATAGAGATTATCCTTGGTCTGCACAGAGGAAATCTATTCCTTGTGGTCTTCAGGTGTTATAGATGAGGTCAGTTTCTAGGTTTGAATCAAGGAAGTCAAGGAAGTTAAAGTCAGATAGCTTCAAGATGGTTAGTTATTAAAAAAAAACTTCCTGCTAAGAGAAGAATACCACTACTGGAGGTTCAAAAAAAGTATAAAACTACCAAGTGACATTGACACTGGAAACTGTCCCCCTTCCCCCTGCCCAAGACTCCAATCAGCATGATCATGTGCCTTGTAGGGGCAGAAAGCCATGGGTGGTTGGGTTGATTCAAGACAGGAGCAGGAAGTTCAGGTAAATCAGAAGCATATTGAGGATGTTGTCAAGAGCATGCAATGAGCAATGAGCTTCAGGTCTAGGCTGCATAGAGAAAGAAGCCAAGTCATGCCTGGGGTGAGAGACAAATGATGGGCAAATGTGAAGGTTTCAGTACCAAAAAAGAACAGGTGTAATTCCATGTGAGTTCAAAACCTTGGACTATAGATGTTGAGCTCAGAAATAGGTATAATCGAATTTAAAATTCCTCAAGTCCTGAGATGGACAGGGATTATGTTGTTAACTTGGATGTGGGTAAATCGTTTGGAAACCCTATCAGTTAGCTTTGCTGTGTATCGAATGACCTCAAAATTTAGCAGCTTAAAACAACAATCAAAATATAGTAGAGTTGGATATAATAGCATCTCCTAGAAAAGCTTGTGAAGGGGCAGGCAACTGTTCACTGTTGAGTGAACAGTCCTAGCAATGTGGAAGGCCAACCACTACTTTCCAAAGGAAGCCCTCCATGGTAAAACAGCTTGGGGTGCAAGAAAATCTTTCCTTGGGCCAAACTGAAACCTGCCTTCCGGCCATTTCCACCTGTAGGTCCAGTTCTGTGCATTGGGCCAGAGAGAGTAGCAAACCTGTGTCCCTGACACAGTCAAGAAGACTATGAGTTGCTAAGGTGAGCAATCTTCTGGGTTACGTTCCTTCACGTGCTTGAAGATCCTGATTGGATCTCTCCTCTGCCTTGCCACATGGCCAGCTGCACACAAGTCCCCGTTGTGTTAAGCTCCTGACTCAGTCAATGAAGTTAATTCTCTGAGAGGAGAGGCAGAGATACACTAACCAGGAAGATAGAATTGTTTTTAAATCCTCTGAGGGGCACCTGCAAAAGAGAGAGTGTGGTAATTAGACAGGTTATCCCAGCATCCCTAAAGCCTAGAACAGCTAATTGAGGCAAAGGTCAATTTCCTGAGCCTAAATTATGTACTTAATGTATTTTTGTTTCTCTACCACTTTATAAATGCAGAACAAGTCAAAATAAACATATAGTCTCAAGAGGTGAAAAGGACTTATCAAGGGAATTTTTGACTACATCATTTTATTTAAACCTTTTAACAATCCTGAAAGATAGACTGGATCATTCCATTTTTTTTTGGTGAGGAAATTGAGCCTCAGAAAGCTTACCTTTACCAAACCAGGCCAGCCTTATTCTGGGAAAGTTGGAATATAGTTCCCACCTGCCACTTGTGGATGGGGATTTAGGTGAAGACATGGGTCTGGGGCATTAATGCACTTGGACATGGATGTTTCTGCTTAGCATGAGTTAGGCAAGAGCAGTGCCCCAGGGGCCAGGAAGGAGGGTTATTTGTGATCCTGTGCTACTGAAGAGGCAGTGGAATATTCTGCCCTCAACACTTGCTGCAAGGCCCCATTGATAGGCAGAGGCCACTGTATAACTGACCAGGGAGAGAGGATAGGAGGCCTGGAGTGACATGGGGCTCAAAACAAGAGCACAGGATTAAATACTGCTGGCTCCTGAGAAGACAGATTGCAGGAGAATTTGAATTATTGAAGACTGAGCAGGTTTTCTGCACTACACCTTCTCACTGCTGAGACTGCATGCCTCCCCTCCCCTAGCCTCTTGCCCCTTCTCTTTGCAAGCTGTAAATTGGTGCTGGTTCTTGTTCATGCCACTGCCAGGCTGGGAGATAGGGAGGAACAATCCCTTCTGCATAAGTCTCTTTCTGTGAAAGGCACAAAGAGAAGGCTTTGGTTCTCCTCCCCAGAGGCCTAATGCATGGAGGCTCCACCTGTGCCCACCTGTGAGCCCTGAGAAGGCAGGTGGGAAAAGCAGGAGGGACCTGACCTGGCCCGGATCAGTCTTCAGTACATAGCTTCCTGAAGAATTGTGCAGGTACCCAGACTCAGACACTGGAGCCCCATCCCTCCCCAATTAACGCATAAACCTTCAGGAGGCTGTGCCCACAGGCTTCCAAAGTCCCGTGCTCCAATTTCAGGAGAGTGGGGCTATCATCCTGGGCCTGAAGGTTACTCACTGGTACCTCATTTGAGAACTCATTATCAAAACCAAGGGCTTGGATTCCACCATCTCTAAGGTTCTGCTTCTTCCTCTTCTTTTTAATCTCTGAAAGTCTAGAAAGACAAGGGTTAAATAAATTTCTTTTTTTCAGGTAGAAGGAAGGTTGTCCATCCAGGAAGGCCTAATTGAAACTCCCTTTCTGTGTCAAACAAATTCATGTATCCTATGTTTCACATGGACCATGATGGCAATAGTTCCTGATTCAGAGTTGTATTTTGGGCCTTTGAAAATCTGTGATAAGCAAAATAATGGCCCCCCAAGATATCCATGTCCTAATTCCCCAAATCTGCAAATATGATACCTTATATGGCAGAGACTTTGCAGATGTGATTAAGTTAAGGGCCTTGAGATGGAAATATTATCCTGGATTATCTTGTTGGGCCCAAGGTAACAACAAGGGGCCTTATGAAAAGGAGGCACAAGTTTCAGAGAGAGAGAGAGAGAAGGAGGGCGGGAGAGAGAGAGACAGACAGACAGACAGAGAGAAAGAGATTTAAATATGCTATGATGATGGCTTTGCTGACGGAGAAAGGGGCCATGAGCCAAGGAATGCAGGCAACTTCTGAAAGCTGGAAAAGGCAAGTAAATGGATTCTTTCCCTCCCTGCCAATACCTTGTGGTTAGCCCAGTGAGACCTCAGACCTACAAAACTATAAGATAATAAATTTGTGCTGTTCTAAGCCAGTAAATTTATGGTGATTTGTTACAACAGCAATAGGCAACTAACACTGTATACAACTGTTCAAACTTGCTTGGTGTGCACCAAGGCAGAAGTGAAGACATATCACAAGTGGGCTCCTATCTTTGGCTGGGTTTCCCAGAAGCAGACCCTGAAACGGATTTGAATGCAAGTCGTTGATTTGGAAATATAGAAAAGTAGAGAAGTAAGACAGGGAGGCAAATAAAGTTATTCTTTCTGAGCAAGTTACTGCTGTGGGCAATTGGGGGTGAGTCTGTCTTGGGATCTTTGGGAAACAGTGTGGAGCAGGACTCAGAGATGTTCTGTCTGAAGAGAAGGGCAGCTGGGGTCTGTTGTTGGCCAATGGCTGCCCTTGGGAGTTCAAGCACTTCTAGCCTGTTGCCACATGGACTGATCAGTTGCAGGTGCTCCCAGTAAGAAGCCATTGGTGTGTGGGGCAATAGTGAGGGGTGAGGCAATATGGTAGCCCCACAGGGTCTGTTAGGTATGATTTAATGGGAGGTCTGCCAAAAAGAGGCTGCTCCCATTCTGCAGATTCACGTGGATCCTCTCAGGGTTCATGTGGACTATACCTTGGAGTCTGAATAATGGCAAGGTTGAAGACTCAGCATTTTCATTTCTGCTTTCACTGTTGGACCTAAGGAAGTGGAGGCTGTGGGGTGTGAACCACTGGCTCCACAACAGCAAGGAGAAGGTGATTTTTCCTGGACTGTGGCCTTTGATGGCAAGGTGGAGGGTTCCTGGCTAGGGATAGAAGGCATTTCATGAAGGAAAAAAAGGAAGGTTTCATCTGACTTGCTTCCTTGATAAAGAGGGAGCTTGATGATCTTGACAGAGGGAGGGAAAAATAAAATCAAAGTCACCAAGAATTTCACATGAAAAAGGAATAATAGTCTCAAAGCACACTCAGGCCTGGTAAATAACTCATCTGAAATACAAGCAGAAGGGGGCCATGTTCCAAAGAATGGCAACAGAATCACTCTGCAGAATAGGGTGACCCAGAAACTCACAGATTCAAGTGGAGACGCCCAGTGGAGACAATTCCAGTGAGGCTAGAAGCTGGGAAGTACAATCTGTCTCGTGTCAGGGCTTTTAGGGACGGGGCTGGGCTGGACGGTCAGCCCTCCAGATTTCTGCAGCAAGCCCCATTTTGCTGAAAGCACAGCACATTCCTAATGTGTCCTGCTGACAACTTCAACGACCAACAAGCCAGAGGGAGAAAAATTATTCTGGAATGGGTCTGACCACCACCAACAAACTAGCTGGCAAAGTGCAAGAGATAAAAGCTTTGTATAAAGTGACCATTTTACCTTGGGATTCATCAGTGAAGTATTGGGGAGGGTAAGAAAATGGATTCCAGACATCAGAAGGCAAATTTCTAAAATGCCACAAAAAAAAAAAGCCACCTTCTTATGGCTCGAATATCTGAATGGTGATATGACATAAGACAAAATGGGGACTTTAAAAACAAAATTATAATAATCCAAGAAGAAGGCATTTCCAGGGAGGAATGTGCCAGTAATGAGGCTCTCAGATAAATTGTACTCTAAAGAAAAGGGGACACAGTCAAGGACTATGATAAAAGTAGGATAAAGACCAGGAGGAACTCAGGAAGACTCAATGCCAGGAAAACCCTTGGCAAAAAACCAAAAACCAAAAAAACAATAAACAAACATTTATCGAATGCTTTCTATGTTCTAATCACCATGCAAGGCATGTTCTTCTATTTGGTCCCCATATTAATTCCGTAAGGGTGGAAGAGGACATTGAGGCTCAGAGTGACTGAGTGACTCATTCAAGTTCATGCAGCTAGTTAGTGGGTTAAGCAAAAACGTTTACAAGTGAAGTGCACTCGCAGCTGACTTGACCTTTGCTCAGAAAGCGTTGATTCATTCCCTCATGTTAACCTGGAAAAAGGTTGGTTGCTGGTGGATTACTGACAGGCTCTACCTTTAGCCTGGGTTTGGTTAATTGTTTTGAATGCCCCTGACAGGGACTGCATAAAGCCAGGAGGCACACAGAAGGAATTTTGATAGATAGATAGAGATTCAAGATTATTATGAGGGGTCGGACTTCACAGGCAAACCTGTGTCCACGCACAGGTAGAGGGCCCCTCCGGGGGAATCTCTGGGTACTTTGTGGTAGGGGCCAGATAATCGCACACCTCACAAGAGCTGACATCATGTTGTGGCCACCTCTGGTGACGATGGCCCAGTGGTCTGACTGTCTGCTCTGGGAGACCTCACTCACAGTTAAGGCAGGACTGACCTGCCTGGTGGTGAGGGGTGCCCAGGGTATACCATGTGGTGGCTTCACTGCGGGACCCCTACTAGTGATGCTATTGGTTGCCCAGGGCCCCTTCCGGCTCCTGAACTCCAGCACACGGGTCCCCATTGCTGGGCTCCCTGTCCACGGCCACATGGTCTCATGTGCTCCTCACTGCCTCTTCCTGTTCAATGGGATCCCCCTGCTTTCCATTGTTACGAGTTTCTCACAGCTTTTTGTCCATCGAGAGCTCCTCTTCTTGTTTTTGAGAGTGTTTATATAGATATGTAACCTATTCTTCTTATATTTTCTGTCATTTCTAGGATTTGGCTTAAGAGGGCCTGACTTTGGTGTCTGCCACCAGCCACAATGAAACTAGAAGTCACTGCTGAAAATGATTCATGAAGTCTCTGTTTTAGGGCCATGGAAGGCAGGAAAATTAAGTTGTTTTCTTTTTAATTCCAACTCAAAAAGCACAAAGAGCTGTTTATGCTTGTTGCCCACGTGACAGCCACTTTCCCTTTTCCCACACACCCACACAGTTGCCTCCCCTGGTCACAGACTGAAAAGGCAGTTACAATAATACTTCATCAAACACTTTTCAGACTTGGGGCAACTTTTCTTTTGTGAAATCCCGGAACAAGCCTTGGAGTATCTCCCAGAACAATAATTGCTTATAAGGTATCCAGTGAAATTATAATAGCTGGAGGCTGTGAAAAATAATAATTTATTTGGTGATTACATAATGTTTCTATTTTTTCCTCCATAGATTACTAGAGCCACAACTTTTCAGATTTTTCCAGCACACTTAATTTGAGCTTTCAAACTCCTTATACTTGCCTTCTTACTCTGTTTTTCTTTCTTTTTGTCTTTGCAAGAAAACTATAAGAAAAAGGAATTAGGCTGAATCTTTTTTATCTCATCTTATTATCAAGAATCTGTTCTACAAATTGAACATGAAATAATATCCAAATGTGACTTCGTAGGACTAGTAAGATTCCCAGAGTCCAATTGTATCCTTTGATATAAATCTCAGGAGATTTTTTGAAAAGACAAAGCAAACTTGGAGAGCAAGATTCATCAGATTCAACTATAAAAGATATGTAAGGAAATCTGGATAATGCAGAAGAGGATCGGAACTCTTATTGAGTATATGAGGGTTTGAGAAAGTCATAGAGTGGTGAGGCTCCCGGTTGTCTTTATTGGATTTAAGTTCTTGGTGAACTAGCCCCATCCTTCCTTTCCAGGCTTATTTCCCATTATTTCCCCTTGTTCTCTCTTCCCATATATACATACACAATTCAGAGATCACAAATTAGGACCATATCTGCAACATGAGTATTCATATTCTGAGTCTGTCATTAACCTTGTTTCTTTCAGGGATCAGCTGAAGTTCACCAGGATCCCCAAGAAATTTTCATGGTTGATGGTGAAGGCTAGAGTTACCTGTTAAAATACAGGATGCCCAGCTAAAATTGAATTTCAGATAAACAATTAATATTGGTCCCTGCGTATAGTTAAAAAAATTGTTATGAATCTGAAATTCAATTTCAGCTGAGCATCCTGTATTTTTGTTTTGTTAAATCTGGCAACCCTAATGGAGGTGGTAAATCAAACAGGGTCTTGTCAGAGAAGAGATGACATGCTTAAAATGAGGAATTTGAAAAGTGTTTCAAAAAGGTATTATTTACAAAGGTGCAGACAGTCCTAGGAGATCACAAGGATGATGGGTGGGGGGGCGGAGAGGTGGGTTACTCTGGAGTTAGAAATAGCAGGGTACAGTTACAACCCCTAAAGGAGCAAGGTGAGGGAGTGGTTTCAGAACCTAGAGACAGAGAAATTCCATGGGGAGGGCTGCCTGATGAGCAATGACCTTTGTATGAGAGACTGAACCCAACTGGTGTCCTAGAGGAGAGAGAACCTGCCAATGTGGCTTCAAATGATCAGCTTCTTGGGGCTGGTGTAGACAGGAGGGGATTGGATCTAAAGGATCAAATGGAAAACATCCAGCACAGGATATCTTGGTGACTCTGGGCATCTGGGTAAGGGGATCTAGTATCAGATAGGCCACAGAACTCTGGGGTGCAAACACTTCACTGTCTAATGCTTACTTGGGAGGGTCCCTCCATCCTGGCACAGCCTCAGTGTGTGAGTATAGGCAGATCAGGTGTGGGTCCTAGTGAGATACAAACGGCCCCTCTGTGGGTCTGTCTCTTGGATTTATCTTTCCCTTCTCCCCAGCTGTAGGTCTGATAGAAAGCCCAAGGAAACTTCTTGGCCTGTGTATTAGGTAGGGTTCTCCAGAGGATCAGCAACTATATATAAAACTATGAGATGAAAGCACATGTTTACATTGCGTTCCTAAGGAGTGAATAATGGGAGCCACACTGCCGGTCTCATGTTTTGTGGCAAGAGCTTCCTCTAGTCTTTCCATGGCTAATTATTGGTATACCTCATGATTGAGTGGGATCAACTAATACCATTTTCAAAAGATGGTACCACCCCTGAATCCTAGATGGCAACATGTCCCTAAAGTGCTGGAAAATCCCAAGTCTGTCAAATTTCTAAAAGAAGAACTCCAAATGTAGTTTCTTGAGTTTGATCGTGTTTTGCTGTAATATCATTAATAACCAGCTGTTGATAAGCCTAACAAAGTCACATTTTACAAAGGTTTTAATTCCCCAACAAGATCAACAAGGGATTCGCTGACTTTCAGCAAAAGTGATGCCTAAGTGTCTAGGTTGGATTGCATTTTTTAGTCTCCATAGAGTCTTACCTCACCCAGAGGTCTGAGTGCTGGGATAATGCATGCGTTACTAGTTCAAGGACACCTTGTTTGATTAGATGTTCAATCAATCTCTTATTCAAAGCGAGAGCTCCAATTATAGATTTCAAGGGAATTGGCAAAATCATTATTGAAGGCTCTAAGCAGAGGCCTGGCAGGTTAGATTTGTGCTCTAGAAAGGTCTTTCTGACTGTAGTGGGGAAAAGGGTTTGGGGGGAATAAAGATTAGCACCGGGGAGCCCAGCTGGGAGGGGTCTACTGCAATCCTCCAGGGAATGGAAGTGTCTGAACTGGGCCAGGGATGGTAGAGTTGCTGAAAAGCTGTTTGTCTGGCCTCACGAATCTCCAATTACAGGCCTGGCTCCAGGGTTCAGAAATCCATGTTTATGTTGAACCATGATTCCCATGGACTGCTCTCTACCAACTGTTGAGGGCAGCAGTAATAAATACATAGGAGTATTCTGAGAGACCCTGAATGCCCAATAATGGCTTTGTGGAAACTTCCTTACACTACAGAACAGGGTGGGGCACTTCCACCCAGGCTTCCTTCCCTTCTCCCTTACTCAGGGTCAGACTGCATCATGGTCTGACTGTTCTCCTGACCTTTCCGGACTTCCTCCACGTTTCCTCTCATAGACATCCTCCTTCATTGAGATCCTTGGTGTCAGCTTCTTGAAGAGCTTAGACTAACACGGGAAGCAGTTGCAAAATTAGAACATTTAGTTTTAAATATCTAGGAAATAGACCTGGGAAGGAAGGAAGGAAGGAAGGAAGGAAGGAAGGAAGGAAGGAAGGAAGGAAGGGTGAGTTGAAGAAAACTCCCAGGTCTTTGACCAGCAAGAAGCTGGATGGTGGGGGCATCTGCCGAGGTAGAGAACCTGCGGAAAGCAGCAGATTTAGAGAGGAGATTTGCTTTCTATCTCTGGGGACTCTGTGATGATAGGGGACCCCTGATGCTGGAATGGTCACTCCTTGCCTGCCCTTATGTCTAAAGTGGACAAAGTTTTGCTGTTCTGGCTCTTCCTTTCCTGAGGTTTGAGGCATGTCATGGTGCAAGAAGCCAAGCCACTGTCATTTATTAACCAACTTCATCTGCTCTTTAGCTGTGAGAATCCTCACGCCCTTCCCAGAACACAGTGCTTCAGATCCCGCGCTTATGCTCTGGCTCTGTCCTCAGCCTGGACAGCTCACCCAGAATTCTTCACCTGAAATAGTTCTTTCTCTGAAAAGTAGCTGTGTGAGAGAATGGGAAAGCACAGGGTTTTAAGTTGTGGGATGGACACTTACCCTCCAGCTTTGCCATTGAGAGAGTCAGCTCTGGTGTTTCCGGAGAGGACAGCATGGGGTCAGATTTTTGCTACGTGACCCTGGACATGTTCTTCACCTCTCTGTGCTCCAGTTTCTTTGTCTGTAAAATGGGGATGGCAAGAACCCCCATTTCATGGGGTTATGGTGAGGTTTAAAAAGTCAATCTTGGGGGCGCCTGGGTGGCTCAGTTGGTTAAGCATTTGCCTTCGGCTCAGGTTGTGATCCCGGGGTCCTTGGATCAAGTCCCAAGTCTTCGGGCTCCCTGCTGAGCAGGGAGTCTGCGTCTCCCTCGCCCTCTGCCCCTCCCTCCCATTCGTGCTGTCTCTCTCTCACTCGCTTTCTCTCAAATAAATAAAATCTTCAAAAAGTCAATCTTGACAGTGACTGGTACATGGTACTGGGCTGGGGACTTCTGTTTGCTTCTTATGCGTGCTTTGCTTTATATTTCACTGGGTTGTGTACAAATCTGTCTATTCTACTGGACTGGAAGCTATTGGAGGGAAGGGAATATGCCACATTCTTCCTTGTAACTGAAAAGTGACCAGCACGGTGCTTGGCAAGAGTGCAAAAATGTAATTAATTATATTAACTAAAATGGCTTCTAGAGAAGGATGGTGGCAAAACTGGGAATTACCATAATAATAGACATATAGATTGAATACTCACTCACACCAGACATTGTGTTGAAGTACTTTTTAAACATTATCTCACCTAACTCTCCCATTGGCCCTAACCATAGCCATTATTATTCCCATTTTGCAGAAGAAGATGGAGGCTCACAGAAGTTTAGTAACTCAGTAGCAAGTGCAGAACTGGTATGGAAAACCAACTTGGCTGGCATCCAAAGACCATGCTATTCATGCTAATATTGCCAGAGTCTTCCATGGTCCCCCTTCCTCAAACTCCTGCAGGTTGCATTCCACCTCCCCCTCCAGGGGCCCCAAAGCCACCATTGTTGTCCCCTGCCTGCTAATTGCATCCCTCCCCACCCATCGCTTGCAATTATGGTGGTCATTCCAGACTGGCCTTCCCCTGCGACATTCCAGGCACTAGATCCCTCCCTCCCCATCGGAACCTCCTGTTGCCCCAGAACCTTGCTAAATGGTTGTATTAGTGTATCCAAAGGTGTTTGGTACTCAAATGATTGCTTTTCCAGGACAGTGTTCTTCTTCAGGCTGTTGATGCCTTAAATCCAGCATGTGAGACCTTGGAGTGCAAGGCAGGCTGGAGGGGAGATAAATGGGGAACAGAAAGATCCTTTGGTCCCCCCTGAAGCAGATTTCAAACACTGTTACTTAGGCAGGAACATCCATTTCTTACTAGAGAGAGAGAGAGCATGCACTGAAGATGTGAAATGAACTTGTTTGTGCTAAGCTTACTCCTAGGGGGAATCTGTTAATAGAATCATAAATCTGTGATGGCCTCAGAGCCTGTCATTTCTCTGATCAGGCAACTGAAGCCCAGTGAGGTTAGTCACAATGACATATCCAAAGTCGCAGAGCAGAGGCCAGGAGGAAGGCACATCACTAGAGCAGGGCCACTCACATGTAGATTCCCTCCCATCCTTCCTTCTCTTGCTTGCACACACATCCTTGTTGCTTTTGCTAAGCCAGAGGGCGAAATCACAGCCACAGCTTGGAAAGTTTCATTTCCAGGGAAGACAGGTGCTGAGGTCACACAACTGTCTGGTGAATCACTCTGGATGGTCACCTCAAGCACATCTCCTGTGGTCAGCTCCATGGGATGCGGCATTTGTCAACAGCTGCAGAGAAGCCTGGACAATCCTGTCTGCGAGATGAAACCCCTCTTAAGAGTTTTAACTGTTTTAACCAACCTTTGAGGATCTCTCTGTACTGCAGCCCCAGCAACCCTGTGGGCTTCCCCAGGAGATGCAAAGGCCCATTAGTAAGACCACATAACCCCCAAATTTGGGGGAATAAAACGCGACCTAGTAGGAGAAAATGAATCTCTCCCTGAGAGCACCATTTCTTAGGAAATTAGAAATGACCAGAATTGACTCAAAGAGTAGAAAACCCATACAAATGGATAATTATGGAAGACTCTGAAAAATTATCCAAGAATCACCTGAAAGAAGAACCACCAGTTCTCAATAGGAAATGATTGAATAATTTTTTTAAAAAAACTTTAACCAAATTATTCCGGAACTTAAGAATGTGAAAACCTCCTCTGATTCATTTCACAAGGCAAGCATAACCCTGATACTAAACTATGATGATTGCTGTTCAAGAAGGAAAATCATAGACCAATCTCATTTATAATATAGATGTAAATATTCTAAATAGAGAGGTAACAACTCAAAAGTATAGTGAAAAGAATATGCATTGAACATTCTGGGAAAGCAAGGATGCTTTGAAATCAGATAAACTCTTAAGTAGAATTCATCACATCAGCAGACCACAGAGCATTAATGGAAATTATATTTATTCCTGATGTTTAAATGGGAGTGGAATGATATTTACTTGAGGTGCTGGTTATTCCCACTTTTTGCTCTCAGATTTTTTTCTCCTCCCTTTCCATAGGGACTGCATCTCCTCGGCTCCGGGGGAGGGGCGGAGGGGCTCTCCTTTCGGATTATGTCCACAGAAGATTGGCAGATAGAGAAAGAGAGGTGAGAGTAACTACTCTCTGCATTCCTGTCCACCCCTCTGTAGTTCTGGGAGTGGCTGTGTTCCTGCATGACCCCAGTGCCATGTTCCCCTGCCCTGTCACTTTAGGCTGAGAGATAGTAATGTATTTCCACTGCTGCTGGTTCCTGGGCACCTGATCACCTTTTTTTGGTGGTTCCTTCAACCCAGCCCATGCCTCCATGCTTAGTCTCCTCGTTCAATTCTGTTTAGTTCATTTCTTTCAGTATGCCATCTGCTTACTGCCAGGATTTTGGCTAACACATATAGCATAATGGATAATATTTATTATAAACCAATAAACAACATCATATTTATTAGTGTAATTCAATTATTTGATCATGGGGAAAAATCTTAATTGTTCTCGTAGATAACTTTTGGGTCAATAGGAAAATTGGAGTTGAAATTGCAAAGTCTAGAAATTAGGAATAGTAATTCAAAAGTAAGAAACACAGCATTTCAAGATTCAGGGAAGATAGCCAGAGCTGATTTCATAGGAAAATAAAGCCATAGACATATATATTAGAAACTATAAGTGAAAAAACTTTTAAACAGGCATTCAGGAATTTAGGGGAAAAAAATCAAAGGTAAAAAATGGAAAGCAGAAATTAATAAATTACAAAGCAGGAGAAGGATTCAATAAATTTAAAAATCTGCTGTTTCTTTGACAAAACCACTTATATTAGAAATAAATAAAACTAAAAATTAGAAAGGAGAATTAACAAGAGATACAGAGGACATTTAAAAAGCTTCAGGGAATGAACCTGGATGAAATGATTGATTGTTGAGAGAATGTAGAAATTACCAAAATTTACTCTAGAAGAGATAAGAATTCTAAACAGACCAATAATCAGAGAGGAAATTGAGAATGCTGCATCCCCTAACCACCAGGCCCAGATGGCTTCTCAGGTAAATGAATTCAAATGTTTAAGAAAGATAGAAATCCAACACTTAAATGGTCTCCAAGCACAGCAAGAGAAGCGTTTCCACAGGAAGCCAAAATAACACGGGTGCTTGAATCAGACAGAGCACAAGGAAGACACCCAAGCCCATTTATGAACATTGATGTAAAAGTTGTAATAAAAATTAGCAACCAGTACTGAGTAGTATATTAGTAAAATTATGAATGAAGGCTCGGGGAGATACATTTTTAGTAAAGCTAGGGATGACAGTATGGTGTTCGGAAGTCATCCATGTAATTCACGCTGATAACAGATCAGAGGAGAAAAACGGTGCAGTCATCTCAAGGATTCAAAAACATCATCTGAAAAAGGTTCAATATTCATTCCTGATGAGATCTCCGGATAACATAAAAATATATAGACACACCTTGACATGAGAAGGTTGTCTCCACCCCAAAGTCAGATAGTCAGGTTCACAGCAAAAAACTTCATAGCAGTATTGCCATTAAAGCAAGTGATCAGACTCTGAATTGACTCTTGTGGTTTTCTGGAAGTTTCAGCCTTTACAAATAAAGCAGTTTGTAAGTAAAGGATTAAACAATGGATGGGGGAGGGGAAGCGAGGACCCAGAAAAATCAACTGAAAAACTGTTAGAGATAATAAGAAAATTCACTAAAATAGTGAGAAAATATATTAAAGTCATTAGTCTTTCTATTCACAAAAAATGACGGTAATATATTAAAAAAGTCCCATACATAAGAACAAAAAGAAGATGAGATACATTAGCAATAAAAATTCTGCAGGATCCTAGGTCCAGTTTGATGCCGTTCCCCAGAGCATGACATGGAAAAGAAAGATCTTTTTCTGCCTCACTTCTCCACAGATTGAGAGATCAACCATCCTGGTTTGCCTGGGACTGTCCTGGTTTCGCAGGAAACCCCTCGCTAAAACATGAAATGGCCTGATGTTGGCAATGGGTGTAAAGGTTGGAGGAAAAATACAAAATCTATATGGCAGCCCCCAAAATAGGGACTGAGCAACATTGTGTTTCATGTCAAGAAGATACACCTTTCTGTAGTTGGCTGTTTGTATTTTTTTCCCCTGAATGCTGGTGTTGACAGCCAGGATTTGCTGTTCGCAGTAAGAGAAAATTTATTGTTGCATCTCTCCAAGTGAAGGGACTTAAGTATGCAATTTAGGTGCATTGCATTTGTAAGCATTAACAGTTTGTCTTTAATTTGCCTGCGGGTTAACTCTTGGGGATTGGATAGTGATGGCACTGGGTTTATTTTAAACAACTTTATGGAGGTATAATTCACATACCATAAAATTGACCTGTTTAAAGTGTGCAATTCAGTGCTTCTTGGTATATTTATAGAATTGCGTAGCCATCACCACAATGTAATTTTGGAACACTTTCATCACCCCAAAGAAAACCCTTACTCATTGGCAGCACTGTCCCCACCCCCCATACACCATAGGCAAACACTCAACTACTTTCCGTCTCCATGGATTTGCCTATTTTGGACACTTCATATAAATAGGATCATACACTATGTGATTTTTGTGGTTGCCTTATTTCATTTAGCATACCGTTTTCAAATTTCATCAATTTTCTAGCATTTATCAATACTTCACTCCTTATACTGAATAACATCCCATTGTATGGACATACCACATCGTATTTCACCATTCGTTAGTTGATGGACTTTTAAGCTGTTTCCACTCTTTGGCTATTGTGAATAATGGGGCTGTGAATGCTGCTATTTGTGTACAAGTTTTTGCGTGGACATGTGTTTTCATTTCTCTTGGGTCTATACCCACAAGAAGAATGGCTGGGAATTTTACCTCTTAAGGGAATACCAGAATGCTTTTCAAAGTAGTTACAGCATATTACATTCCTATCAGTATGTGGGAGGCTTTCAATTTCTCCCAATTCTTGTCAACACTTATTATTTTTTGACTATTTGATTAAACTGTCCCACTGGGTGCGAGGTGGTATCTCACTGTGGGTTTGAGTTGCATTTCCCTGATGGCTATGATGTTGAGCATCTTTTCATGGGTTTATTAGCCACTTGTAGATCTTTGGAGAAATGTCTGTCTAGATCCTTTGCCAGATTTTCAATTGGGTTGTCTTTTTATTGTTCAATTGCAAACATTCTTTATCTAATTTTGGACACAAGTATCTTATCAGATGTATGATTTGCAAATATTTTTTCTCATTCTGTGTATCATCTTTTTTCTTTTCCTGATGAAGAAAAATTTTAATATTGACAAAGTCTGATTTATCTTTTCTTGTTACTTTGTGATTTTGGTGTCATACTTACTAAACCACGGTCTAACTCAGGTCATGAAGATTTACTCCTAATTTTTCTTGTAAGAGTTTTATAGTTTTAACTCTTACATTTAGGTCTATGATACATTTTGAGTTAATTTTGTATGTGGTGTGAAATAGAAGTCCAATTTCATGTTTTGCATGTGGATTCCAGTTGTCCCAGCACCATTTGTTGAAAAGACTATTCTTTCTCCCATTGAATTGTCTTGGCACTCGTGTTTAAAATCAATTGACTGTAAATGTAAGGTTTATTTATAGACTCTCCATTTTATTCCATTGATTTGTATGTCTATTCTTATAGCAGTACCAATATGTCTTAATTACTATAGCTTTATAGTAATATAAAGCTATAAATTTCAAACTTACATTTTGAAATCTGAGTGGGTGAGTTCTGCACCTTTGTTCTTTCTATTCAAGATTGTTTTAGTTATTATGAATCCATTGCATATAAATCCATTACATATAAATTTTCAGATTTTCTTGTTAATTTCTGCAAAAAAGTCATCTGGTACTTTTTTATAAGGATCACACTAAATCTGCAGATCAATTTGGGGAGTATTGCCATAGTAACAATATTAAGTCTTTTGACCCATGAATATGGATGCATTTAGATGTTTAATTTCTTTTGACAATATTTTATATAGCTTTTGGTGAACAAATCTTACACTTCTTTTATTAAATTTATTCCAAAGTATTTTATTCATTTTGATGCTACTACAAATAAAATTGTATTCTTAACTTCATTTTCAGATTTCTTATTGCAAGTGTATACAAATACAATTGATTTTGTATATTGATCCCGCTGAGCAGGGAGCCCAATGTGGGATTTGATCTTAGGACTCTGGGATCATGGACAAGAGCCTACGGCAGATGCTTAATGACTGAGCCACCAGGTGCCCCTCTTGTGATTTTCTAAATACAACATAATGTCATTTACAAATAGAAATAACTTAGCCTCTTTCTTTCTAATCTAGGTACATCTATTTCATTTTCTTGCCAATTGCCTTGCCTGGAACCCACAGTACAATGTTGAGTAGCAGCAGCAAGAGTGGACATCTGTGCCTTGTTCCTGATCTTAAGAAGAGATAATTCAGTCTTTTACCATTACATATGATGTTAATTGTGGGTTTTTATTTTTTAAAAATGCCCTTTATTCAGGTTGAGGAATTTCCTTTCTATTTGTAGTTTTTCTTTTTTTAAATCATGAAGTGGTGTCGGATTTTGTCAAATGCTTTTTCTGTATTTATTAAAATGATCATGTGGTTTTTGTTCTTTATTCTATTAATGTATACTTAATTGATTACATAGTTTGATTTTTGGATATTAAAACAACTTTGTATTCCTGAGATAAATTCCACTTTGTCACATTTACATGTTGCTGGATTCTGTTTTGCTAATTCGTTTGGAAAAATTTTCATCTATATTTATGAAGAATATTTGTCTGTAGTTTTATTTTCTTATGGAGTCTTTGCCTGGTTTTAGTGTTGGTGGAATACTGTCCCATAGCATAATTTGAGAAGTATTCTTTCCTCTTCTATTTTTTTTTAAAGATTTTATTTATTTATTTATTTATTTATTTATTTATTTATTTATTTATTTAAAAGAGAGAGAGACCAGGGGAGGAACAGAGGGAGAGGGACAAGCAGACTAACTGATGAGTGTGGAGCCTGATGAAGGGCTCCATCTCAGGACCCTGAGATCACTACATGAGCCAAAATCGAGAGTCAGACACTTAACCAACTGAGCCACTTAGGTACTCTGCCTCTTCTCTTTTTTGGGAAGATTTTGTGAAACATCAGTATTAATTCTTTTTCAAATATTTGGTAGAATTCACCAATAAAACAACCTGAATCTGGACCTTTCTTTGTGGAAAAATTTAAAATTAGTAATCCAATCTCTTTACTTGTTACAGGTCTACTCAGATTTCATGTTTCTTCTGGGGTCAGTTTTGGTAGTTTGTGTCTTTCTAGGAATTTGCTCAATGTTGCAAAGCTTTGGTTAATCTACAGAGTTATGAAAATTTTGATTTTAAGACTTTTTTTGCCATTGTTTCTATCGTTTTCTGAGGAGAAAAATTATGGAGGTTCTTACTCAGGCAGTCTGGAAGTCTCGCCTACTTTAATTGTTAATATTGTGATTATTGTGGCCACGTTTTCTAAGAGTTCAGAAAATAAAATGGGGACAATTACAGTATAAATGCCAGTATAACTCAGACATCATCTGAACAGAAGGCTAGTTGACTATGTAGTTTAAAAAAATTTTATTTATTTATTTATTTGAGAGAGAGAGAGAACACAAGTGGGAGGGGAGGGGTAGAGGGAGAAGTAGATTCCCTGCTGAGCAAGGAGACTGACCTGGGGCTGTATCCCAGGACCCTGAGATCATGATCTGGGCTGAAGGCAGATGCTTAACCGACTGCGCTATCCAGTTGTCCCTGTAGTTTTAATGACAGATGTAAAGACACATCTATCTAGGGGCGCCTGGGTGGCGCAGTCGTTAAGCGTCTGCCTTCGGCTCGGGGCGTGATCCCAGCGTTCTGGGATTGAGCCCCACATCAGGATTCTCTGCTGGGAGCCTGCTTCTTCCTCTCCCACTCCCCCTGCTTGTGTTCCCTCTCTCGCTGGCTGTCTTTCTCTGTCAAATAAATAAATAAAATCTTAAAAAAAAAAAAGACACGTCTACCTGGATCAAGGATGTAAAAAAAAAAAAATCAAAACACAGCATACTACCCAATATATATAGAGAATTTTGGATCACACATGGTGGAGAAGGGGATGTGAAAACACAGATGGAGACGGAATCTCCCAAGTATGGGATGAGACAGACAAATGCTTCTAGGCTTATCAAATATTTCTTCATCCCCAGACAGTGCAACAAAGCTTACTTGAAAAAAGCACCTGCTAAATTGACTTGGGCATACCACACACACAAACACACCTTATCACATCGTTCCTTTGAGTGCTTGATGAAATTGAATGAAGTTTCATTTCCTGATCCAGAGATTGCAATGAACATGCTCTGTGGGTGAACCAAAGAGGCCTGTTTTTAAATTGAAGTATAGTTGAGACACAATACTACATTAGTTTCAGGTGTACAATAGTGATATGACAAGTCTACACATTACGCTATGGTCACAATTGTAACCACTATTTGTCACCTTAGAATGCTATTAAAATACCATTGTCTATATTCCGTATGCTGCATCTTGACTTATTCATTCTATAACTGGAAGTCTGTACCTTCCACAATCCCTCAACCCATCCCCCCCACCCAAAGGGGAAATTTTGATTACAGATATATTAGCCCCTTATAGTGTAGTGTGGATTCTGTCAGATCTTATCAACAATCATACTTTCTACAGTGTATGAAAGACTGCATTTTATCACAAAAGACAACAATGACAACTTACAAGAATTAGTTTCTAGGGGCACTTGGGTGGCTCAGTCGTTAAGTGTCTGCCTTCGGCTCAGGTCATGATCCCGGTGTTCTGGGATCGAGCCCCGCATCGGGCTTCCTGCTCGGAGGGAAGCCTGCTTCTTCCTCTCCCACTCCCCCTGCTTGTGTTCCCTCTCTTGCTGCCTCTCTCTCTGTCAAGTAAATAAATAAAATCTTTAAAAAAATTAGTTTCTAATTCTTCAAAATGTAACACAGACTTGTTTTGGAGAGCTGGAAGCTAATTCTTGTAAATTTAAAACCCTGCTTCCTGTTGCTAGTGAAATACTAAGTGTTCCATGTCAACCACTTATGTTGAAACTTGAGGGTATATTTAGCTTGATGTCATCACATTGCATCACAAGAATCAATGTAATGTGCATTTGATAAGAGCAGAACTTCAAGTTAAAATAAATTTTACATTTGATTGTATTTAGTTTTACCACTACATAAAATGAGAGACTATGGACTCTGGGAAACAAACTGAGGGCTTCGGGGGGCGGGGGGAATGGGATAGGCTGGTGATGGGTAGTAAGGAGGGCACGTATTGCATGGTGCACTGGGTGTTATACGCAACTAATGAATCATGGAACTTTACATCAAAAACTAGGGATATAATGTATGGTGACTAACATAATATAATAAAAAAATATTATTATTAAAAAAAAGAAAGATATCCTAAAGGTTGCAGATAGTTCAGAGAAACATTATTGAAAAAGGAAACACAAAGAGTAAAATATATCCTATTTTATCATGGGACAAAAGAAATGTGTTATTGTTATCTTGTATTAAATGTAGGTAATATCTGTTTAGTCCAATTGCGCTATGTTCTTTTTTAAGAAAAAGTCTTATATTTGCTTATCTTAAGAATATGTAATAATATAGCCTGTGAAATTTAAATATCCATCAAAAAGTGTTTTTTTAAAAAAATAGTTTAAGTAACTTGCTCTATCAGGACAGAAAGAAACATACAAAAATATTGTTACATTCTCATTCATATTTATTTAATTTGTACTACTATTGATTGCTACTAAATGTCACTGTTAGCAAGTCTTATTGTTTTGTTTAATAATATGTAACAGAAAAATAAACAATATGGCATAATATACAATTTCAAATAAACACTTATTTTCATATTTTTATACTAAAGTAGAAACCAAGCATATTTATATTTATTACATACTATATTATTATATTTGATTTCATATGAATGTGTCCTGAGTTGGTTCTCTACAAAGTGGTTAATAGTTACAAATTACACAAAAGCCTGGGCATTTTAGGGATTCCTGTGGTCCAGGAGCAGCAGTGGAAAAGAGACAAGCTGGCAGTGTCCATCCAGAGGCTAGGGCAACAGCAGTAGCTCATGGGAAACTCTGGTGCCCAGGGAGAGATTGTAAGGCAGGACAGTACCTACAGGAAATGAGCCCATGTGATGCTTCCTGGTGACTCTCAGAAATATTGGGTGGATAGGAGGCCTTTAGAGGGGAAACTAAGGTCTTCAAGAAACAAGTATGGTCAACCACCAGCAAATTTTGGTTGTTGATGTTAGTGTGACTGTATTCATCTGTTTGGATTAGCATAACAGAATAACACAGACTGAGTGGCTTAAACAATAGAAATTAATTTTCTCACAGTTCTGGAGGCTAGAAGTCCAAGATCAAGGTGCTGGCAGGACTGATTTCTTCTGAGGCCTCTCTTTTGGCTTCTTACTCTGTGTCCACATGACCTTTCTGTGGTGAGTGCACAGGGAGAGAGAGAGATCTCTGATGTCTCTCCCTCTTCTTATAATCACACCCTTACGACGTCGATTAACCTTAATTACCTTCTTAAATTTCTTTCCCCCAATGGAGTGACATCGGAGGTTAGGGTTTCAACACATGAATTTTAGGGGGACATAGTTCAATCCGTAGTGGTGACCTTCACTGGCACCCCCAGGCAGGCAGAACCTATATAGAGAGGAAAACAGAAATGAGATCCCACAAGAAAGGAGGACACTTCAAGAGTTGTCAGTAGTTATACGCTCATTTAATTAGACAAACTCTCAGATGGATCCCATAAAGAAAACCCAGTTTTTGCTATCTAAAAGAAGTGCATGGGGCTGCAGAAGCAAGGTGGGGGGAGAAGAGATAGAATGGAAGATAAAGATACAAAAAGAAGAGAACCTTTCTTGTTTTGTGGAGAAGCACACAAGGAGGCCTGGGGGCTGTGGCCCAAGAACTTGGGCAGAAGTAGGTTGTGTATTCATATTCATGTACAAGAAAAAGGTTGAAATTAAAAGAACAGGCACATCTATGTCACTCAAGAGCAAATGAAAAGAAACCAGGGTTCACAACATTGATCTTAGAAAAAATATGTCGTAGATGAAAAATACACTGAAAAGGACCAATAAGATAAATTAATCAGTTTAATCATGCAAGGTATAGTCAAGATAAAACATCTATGTATGTAGCTATGTATTTGTCTATCTGTCCTTTTTACAATGAAAAACTGTAATTAGTGTCTCCCAAACTTTGAAAGATTAGACAAATCATTAATTTTGATAGAAAGGATTTGAATAATAAAATCAATAAAGTTTATTTAATAAGAATCCAAGGAACTTTGTGTTCTTTCAATAGAAAATATATATTCTTTTTTATTGCCTATAGAGCACATACCCATACACACAACTATCCCAGATTCTTTGTTCACAATATCATACAAGTCGAAAATAATAACAAAAAAACCTCTAAATAGTTGGGAATTTAAAACAAATGCTTTCCTAAATAACTCTTGGGTTGAAAAGAAAATCAAAACTGTAAGTATATAGCATAGCAACATTTGTGGACTAGGTCCTGAAGCTTTACCGAATGGGAAATCAGTAGCCTTAAATTCTGTCATTAATAAACAGAATGAAAATAAATGAGCTTCTGATTCCATTCAATAAGTTACATAAAGAACATCAAATGGAGAAAAGAAATTAATGATGATAAAATGCAGAAATTAATTAATTAGTAAGCAGAAAAGCAGCAGAACTGATAAATACCTCTGAAAGCTGCTTCGTTAAAAAAAAGAAAAACAATAAAATAGAAAATATGCTGACCACACAGGCTGAAGAGAGAAGACACAAATTCATGAAATTATGAATTAATAAAGGACACCCCAAATGGCATTCAACAAAGTTGTGATTCTAAATTTTCATGGAGATCTAGTCCATTAATTTTACTCTAGGATTCTTTTGTCCAGCATGTAAGCATATCACAGTATGTTTATCTGTTCTCCTGTTGGTAGACATGTGGATTGTTTCCTGGTTTTTGGCTACAACAAGTAACACTACAATGAACATTGTTGTACATAGACATAGGTGTAAGAATTCTGCGAAAGCAGTAATTCTCCAAGTGTGGTCTCTGGAGCAGCAGCAACGGTATCATCTGGGAACTAGTAAGTGATGCCAATTCTCAGGCCCTGCTCCAGGCCTAATGAATCAGGAACTCTAAGGCTGGGTCCCAGCAATCTGTGTTCTAATAAGCCTTCCAGGTGATTCTGACAGATGGACTGGTTTGGGAAGCACTGCTTTAGAAGTGTAATCGTTGGATTGTAAGGTAAGTGCATCTTTTTAAAAAAATATATAGGATATTGCCAATATGCTCTCCTAAGGGCTCTACCAATTTATACTTTCTTTAGTGGTGTAAAAAAATTTGGTCATCTGTATATAGTCTTGCAATCACTTGGTGTTATAAAACTTTCCAAATGTCAAACCAATAAGTGCGAAACAGTCCTTCATTGTTTTAGTTTGCGTTTCTCTAGTAACTAGTGAAGTTAAGCACCTTATTCTTGGCTTTTTGACCATTTAGTTCTTTTCTTCTGTGAATTGCTTGCTCCTATTATTTGACTGTTTTCCTATTGAGTAGATGATCTCTTTCTAAATGACATGTGGAAGTTCTTTGTATTTGTCAGGCATGTGTATTGCAAATATCTTTTCCCCTGGTCTGTAGCTTATCTTTTCTCTTTAATTATAGTGATTATAATTGTATTATACAAAAGTTTTGTCTTTTATGTGTAATAAAATTTATCACTCTTCTGGTTCTTCCTCTTTTTTTCTATTTTTGCCCTAGTTTGTGTTTGTGTAGTTTTGGGGGGCATTGAATCTTGTAGAAGAAATCCTCCTTGACCATAAAGGCATCTTTCCTACTTTTCTCAAAAAGTGGGGACAGCCTGAGGAAAGTTTAGTAAACATTTAATATGAATATACAATCTATTTTGGCCAAGTTCATGGGCCATAGCCCACTGGCCTCCTTGTGTGCTTCTCCATGAAGCAAGAAAGGTTCTCTTCTTTTTGTATCTTTGTCTTCCATTCTATCTCTTCTGTACCCACCTTGCTTCTGCAGCCCCATCTTTCCACATCCGGGCAGAGACTGCAAATCCTGGACAGTAACTGGGTTCTGTGTGGTGGCTGAGGAGATGGTGGTAGTGATGAAGTTCATAGGGAAAATGATGCAATGGGCTCTGACCAGTGTAATATCCACCAGAAAAGCACCATTGGCCGTATGGAGAACAGAGATACTAGAAATCCACATAAAGCATTGTAGTTTTTCATGTGGTACATTATTTAGAACACAGATAACAAGTCAGGTAGAGGAGAGTGTGATAGGTTACCTAAAATTGGAAAATGCAATGGCTGATGTTGATATTAACTTGACCTTCGGAGATTTGAGAAAAACTTTGAGAGAAACCAAAGAGATCTATGCAGCAGCATCTAGTCTGGATCTACTCTCAGGATAAGAGAGGAAAATACTGATTTGTGGGCTTTTGGAAAAAATACTGAAGAATGAGGAATTCCATCTAGGATGATCAGAGGAAGAGCTCCCCTCTGAAAATGATCAATTACAGGATCCAGAAGCAAAACGATAATAAATTACTTACCATGCTTAATGGAGTGCTAAGTACAGAGTCTAGAAATCAGTAGCATGAAGTTAGAAAGAGAACAGGCTAAGGTGGTAAAGCAACAGGAAGAGAAAAAAGAAAACGATAAAAGAGAAATTCATGAGAAGGAACGTTTGCATGAAAACCAAAATCTAAGTACCAAAAACTAAAATCTCCACTGAAATCAGTAGCCCCGTCACGTATAAAGAAGCTATATGTCAAGGGAAAGATAAGTAGTTGTGTGGAGGATAAACTTGAGATACTCTCCCAGAATGCAGACAAATGGACAAAAAGTGACATTGATGGAAAGAAAAGATGATACATATAGAAGAAGAATACAAAGATTGTTCATTTTTCTTAAGAAAATATAAAAATCCTATAAAGGGTCACACAGAGCAACAACCACCAAAAAGCCAGCAGCGCTCACCTTTTCAGTGCTCAGGGTCAGAAAATTCTGGAGCATCATGTGTAAGGCTTTGAAAAACAGTGATCCATGAATTTCATTCCCCATAGAGTGTCTTTATTATGCAAAGGCACATGACTTTACCAGATAAAGAGATCCTTCAAAATAGATCCAATCCCTGTATCTTCTTGTAGAAACTGAGTTCAACCCAACAAGAGAGGATGAAAAATAAGAGCTCAGGTAGGAACTGGTTTAAATCTAGAGAAAAATAATCGATGAGCACAAATTATACAACCAAATAAGCCAAAGGAGTTTTTGAGGAATGACGAGGCAGCGAGGGCAGTGCAGAGATTGAGGAACTCCTGGCGAGTACACCTCACGTTTTCAAAAAGCATATTATACGAATAACTTTAGAAAGATCACAGTCTCAAATGATACAAAGCTTTCCTAATTCCGTAAGATGGTGAATAACCTAACCGGAAATTTCTCAAAAGTGAAAAGACAAGTCAAAAAGGAAGGTGAAAAATGTAATTAAACATACAAAACAAAAAAAACCAAATAGGTATTTTCACCCTCCCAAAATGACAAGGGCTAAAAAAGGGAAAAGATACTATCTAGCCTTCGCAAGGGTGAGAAGGAATGTTTGTCGCTTATGCAATGTTTATGGAAATGTAAATTGGAATGCTTTTCCTGGAGGGCAATTTGGCAACATATGCCAAATTCCTTGCAAGTATGCATACTCTTTGATTCAATAATTCCACTTCTAGGAATTTTTCCTTGTGCTTTTCCTTCATAGCACTTGCCTTTTTTTTAAAAAAATCGGTTTTTAATTATATATTTATTTGTGCGATTATATGTATAATTACTCTGTTTGTACTTGTTATTTACCCTAGCACTTAGCACATCCTTGGAAGAATAAACAAAAAATTTTTTGGAGAAAAGACACACATACAGGCACATGCTATAAGACAATTTTCAGTGAGTTTAAGGCATAGGCAGAGGTACGCTGGAGCTGGCTCACACCAGTTTTTCTGAATCTTGATTGCAGCAATGGTTGCACAAAGCTGTACATGTGTTAAAATTCATAAAACTGTCAATTTTATCATGTGTCCATTTAAAAAAAATAGAAAAGACAAAGGTATCATATTTTCACAATTCATCACTTCTTATTTTACTACATTTTATTATTCTCATGTTCTTGAGGTTATTTATGTGTATGGTATCTTATGGTGAAAATACTGTATGAATGTGTGTTCAAACCTATCTCTCCCCAGCTCCGTGTTGAGCGACATCACTATGGTATCTTGACATCGGCCATGGGGGAGCATGTACATCATAGAAATTGGCAAATGCCACAAATCAGGGTTTTTCTCCTTTTGGAGAGCTGGTTTTTAAAAATTTACCAGCTCACCCCTCATTATGGGCCCAGGCTTTCGAAGCAAAATTTCCTTGAGTATTTGGAGCTTGGACCCTGCCGGGGAGAAGGGGACGGAAGGGCAGGTGGGCAGAGTACCTCCATTTGCTTCTCTGTTTGTACCCATGAATTTATACGGGAGCAGAGAAACTGTATGGGGAAATGTAACAGAGGCCTAACATTTTCCCTTTTCAGTCAAAGGTATTAAAATTTATCTGAGGACAGAGACCAGTCTGTGAAGGCCACCTGCTAGGAAAGCGAGCAACACCCCTGTGGTGAGCACAGTCAATTCACCCATTCCCAGGTGCTGAGTGTTGGCTGCTAATGGCTCACAGTTGCCCTCTTCTTCAGCAAACTGCCCTCAGCTGACCAGAAGCTGCCTTGACTAGAAGGTCATGGTCCCCACTCCTCCTCTGGGGATAGCCCTTAGCCTGGAGGCATGTGGCAGGAGGTATAACAGGCTGGACCCTTTTACCCCCAGGTGGGTCAACTTGGTGGTGCTATTCCTGCTCCAGAGCTCCCCCTGGGGTCAGGTGAAGTGGACTCAGCAGAGACCACATCCTTGCTTAGCTCCTCCCCTGCTGGGCGCTGCTTCCCTCCCCTCCCCTGAGAGTGCTCTTCAATAAATTAATTGGCCAAGGGCCCCCAATTTCAGGCTCTGTTTCTGGGTATCCTGACCTCAGATAAAAGCAGAGAGAGATTTTATTGGGAGAGTAGGTGACCACTTGACTGGAGTCAGGGCGTGGGTTGTCTTCTGGGTCTGCCCTGGTAATCCCAACACGGTCAGCTTGGTGGGGTCATTCATGCTGAGGAAGCAGCCATGTGAAGGAACCCAAGATCTAAAATTTGAGGGACCAGGTCACTTCCATCACAGAGCACCCTTATCTGAACAAAACACTGATGTGGGAACATGCTTCCCACCCCTCTGGGACCGCTGTAGGCTGGGCAGAGACCCGGGAACGTAGGCTCAGCAGGACTGAGATGTCTGTAGGAGCCCTGGCTTCAGGAAGCAGTGATAACAGGTCTCAGGATTTGTGGGGACTAGTGGAGGTAGGGTACAGAGACACCTAGAACTGGTGGCCAAGTTGCGATCTTGTCTCTGCACTTTTGGGCTGTAACAAGCAGTGGATGGGGCCCCTGGCATCACCAGGAGTAGAGGAGGCAATAATGGGAAGAAGCTGCAATAGTGTTGATGTGTGCATATTAAAAAAAAAAAAGACCTGATTTTATGGTGGGGGGATTCCCAATGGTGTTTCTGCTTCATTGCTGAGTGAGAAGCACTGGGAATGAAGGAGGAGCCTTAGGGAGTTTTGCACCTACTCATCAACAGATTTTACCAAGTCAGCCATGTGTCAGGCACTGTTCCACATTATTTTAGGTTATGTTCCCTGGAAACAGGCTGTGTGGCAGCAGTTAGCGTGCAGGAGTTTTTCCGGGGAGCATTCTCAGAAACACTCAGTAGGGGGGTTAGGGAGGCAGGATGGGACAGGGGGAAGTGAACCATGATGCAGCCATTTCATGGGTCTTAGCCAGTCTCATGGGGAGCTCTGCAATGAGAATGGCCCTTTGGAGTCATTCCAAGTTGGGGTAAGGGGGTGGGTCTTTGTACCCCCAAACCTACAGGTCGCTGATGTGGGCTACCTCTGTGGAGGAATTGTAACCTTGGAAGAGGCACTCCCCTTGGTTGAAGATTATTCCTGAAGAAGGGCTGATCTGTGAGCCAGCACTCCAAACAGATTGGCTACTGAGAATCTCAGCGTTGAACTTGAGATTTGGGCAGCCGACCATGTCATCCACTGCATAGATCTGAGGGAGGCGACAATGATCAAAAGAGGCAAAATCCTTGCTTCATGGAGATTATATTCTAATGAAGAGAGACAGATCATAAATAAACAGGATGAACATGAAAATTTTTATTACAGTGATCATCTCTGGGTGGTTAAGTTCATAAGTGATTCTAGTTTTTCTTTTATTCTTGCTTATGTGCATTTCCCAAGCATTCAGTAAGAAACATGTGTTACTTGGACAATTAAAACACAAAAATTATTTTAAAAAATTTTTGGAAGGCTGTATGGGTGAGAAGAGTCAAGATTAATTTTGATTATGTAGATCAGCAGGGGAACTTGTCCTATCCAGGTACTTAAATGGTAAGATGCAGCACTGGACAGGCAGAGCAATGAAGCCAAACAGAGATTGCATGAAGCGACCGTGCCCCATGTGACAATTTGATCTGTGATGCAGGTGGCATCAGAGCAGAGTGTTTAAGATTTGGGGGTCAGAAGGTCTAGGTTGCTGGCTGTCTCCCTGTTCAACCTCTCCTTGAGGCTCAGTTCCCAAATCTGTGGAGTGTTGTGAGGTTCACAAGTGTTGTAGGCCAGTTGTGAGAAAGGATCTAGAACAATTCAGAGCGGATAACAAGTACCGATAAATGGTAGTGGGGATGATTATTAATAAAATCACTGAGTCACTCTCTGTGGATTAAATATTATGTCAAAAAGGGAAAGTACATTCCAGGTGAATTATAGAATTACACGTAAAAAATGTATCACTACATTCCAAATGAGTTTAAGAATTTTGAAAAACCCTTACATTGATATTTAAATGCCCCCAAATCAAAAATGCTAAAATTATAGCTTTACATCCATTTTAACAACAACAACAAAAAAAGGTAAGAAATGGAATTTGGGTACCATTAGAAGTCTCCTCACGAAGGGCAGACTTTTCCCTTGCAGAATCAATTTGCTTCCCTCCATTCTGACAAAAGCAGGGGCTTTGCCTCTTGTTTGGAAATTCCTTCAAAATATCTGTTTAAAATTCTGCAGTCGCAGCCTGCCATTTCCCTCCGCCCCTGCCTCATACTTTACAGCACCCAAAGCTCCCCTAATAGGAACCATCTCCAGAGACATTATCTGACCTCCTCCATCTGAGATCTAATAACTCGGAGAGTTTTACACCATGATCCGAGGAAATATTTTACCTAGCAATTTACCAAGTTTCACAGAACCATTTTCCCAAACACTGACAGCGCTCTGTGAAGGATAAGTAAGATAAGTATAGAAAATTGCAGGGATGAACCAAACATCCAGTGACTTCACAGATGGATCATTACCAGACCTTTGCAAAATCTTGTTTATCTTGTTAAAGATAAATTAGTTAGAAACGCACAAAGTGGTTTTGATAAAATAACTGTATTTGGCATATGTTGGCTCTGACCTTCAAAAGCACTTCAAGTTATTCATCTGTTTCAGTTTTCTGGTTTTCACTAGCTCGTCATGAACAAACAAACATGAAAAAATAATTTCGTGTATCACCATTGTTCTATTCATTATCGTACATCACTTTTTGATTATGAGAATTTTATATTACAGAGAAGTATGAAAATAGAGAAAAGGGAAAAGAGGGGGAAAATCAATATTAATATCATGGAACAGATATAACCATTACTAATATTTGAAGCTATTTCTTCTATCTTGTTTTCCATCTACACAGAGATGCCACATAATTGGGATAATACTGCACTTAGAGGAGGCAATCTGCCTTTTTAAAATGGAAGATTCAATAGTAAACTTATTTCCTTTACACTGTATTCAAGAACCTGGTTTTTAGAGAGGAAGTGTACCCTTATATTGAGTTGTTGTAATTTATCCAAGTGATGCCTTATATTTGAACGTGCAGGTGGTTTTCAATTTATTACTATTGTAAGTAACTTCCTTGTATGTGTCTATGAATAAATCTCTTTATCGTTGGATTTCTTATTATTTCCCCAGCGTAATTCCTAGCAGAATTACTGGTCGGAAGGCATGAACATTTTTAAGGCTTTTTATACGTTAATGGCACCTCTCTGCCCCTCAGTTTCCATATTGTAAAATGGGCTAATAATATTGTAAAATGGGTTAATAATAATACCAACCCCATGTGATTGTTGAGAACATCAAGTGAAATGATTTATTGCAAGTTTGTAGCAAACTATGAGGTAGTGTACAGACTTTATTATCATTAATCATTCCATTCCATCCCATTCCAATCCACACCAGTTGGTTCCCAGGCAGGCTAATTAGCCGCATCCTATCTCAAGCTTGCCGAACACAAAGGCAGAACATTAATAAGTTTCTGGGTAGCCAGCGGCTGCTGGGACGCAAAGCAACCGTTTTATTCCTCTGGGAAGTTGCCAGCGCTTTTGCTCCATTTCCCTCCCTGTATTACATGCTACGGTGATGTTATGGGCTGGAACAGAGCAGTTTGAGGAGTGGTAAAAACTTGCCTGTTTTCTGCCCTTGTAAACCCAAAAATTCAATCCAACTCGGAGAAGTCTGCCAAGGCTTCCCGGAATCAGGAAGAGTGATGAAAAAATACGGTGTTTTATTTTTTAATGGAGACATCAACTTCCTGAATATTCTCTCAGGATACGTATTTACATGCACAGGCACACATGCATCATTACAAGATTGACATTAGTTTTGGGGCGAGGGTCTCAGGGCCAAGGCCAGCTCAGCCAGGCTCAATCCCAGTGGTGGCTGAGTCTACACAAGGGAGGTGAGGAAACAAAGCAAACACGACACCAGCACAGCCTTCTGAAGGCTGTCTCTGCCATCAGAACTCTCCGACCATAAACGATCTAGGGGATAATGGGCTTCAAGCCACACAATGAAGCAAAATGGAAAAGAAATTCAGGCCAGTTAAATAAAGTTGAAATGACTGGTGTGCTGGGGGACAGTAATGGCTCACAAGGAGAATCTCGTTTCATCTCTCATTTGCATATGGAGAAGATTGATTTTCTACGGCTAATCCAAATTTATGACACATCAGGTGATATTTAAAGGACTCAATGGAGCATTTAATAGCCAAACATTTTTCCTGATTAGTACCCACTTGACCTGGTGACCCAGAGATGAATGCTGATCACCCTGCCCCCCTCCTTCCAATGGTTGTGAGTAGAATGGCTGCCAAGAAGGCAGCAGATAAACAGAACAGACTGTAGTTGGAGTGTCCAGCCATTTAGAAGTCTGGTACTCTCCAAGGGTGGGGAGGGGTTGGGGGGTGAGCTGGTGGGTTTGTCTCTTTTTCATAATTAGACGCATCAGGGACTTTATAGCTTTCATGCCTCTAGTTTCATTTATGCAGACTACATCCACAGAGATTCATTCATTCATTATATGCCATTGTCTTTCTTATATGTAATTTTCATAATCTTAATAGATAGAGATTCTTAATCTCAATTGATAGATGAGAAAACCAAGTCTCAGGGAAGTTAGGTAATTTGCCCAATCACCTACCTAGTAAGTAGTGGGGCCAGGATTGAAACTCAGTTCACGTGACTCCAAAGCTTAGACTCCTTCCAGTTCAACACTGCACACCAAAGACTCATGGATCGTTGGCTTGGGTAATGGCTGGATCTGATAGAAATTATCAAGAGTCTGGGTCAAGGCACAGAAGAGAGAGTAGCCAGAGGCAGGCCAGAGTCCCTGCAAAAACTGGGAACCAGATGTCGGGAAATCTTGATCATGGCTTTTGTTTCTTCACAGCATCCATCCAGGGAGCTGGGAAGGGCATTCACTGGTCACAGAGCTTGTGTCAATCACCCAGCATGAATAGCTCTGTTGCTCCATCATCTGTGAGCCTATCAGCAAGGGGGCTTCCCTAGGAATAAACTTGCCCAACCCTTATTTTCACATCAGCAAAGATGATTTCTCCTACCAAGATGGAGATGGACTTGTTTGTTCTCAGGAAACCTATGTGGCCCTCGTTAAAGATTTCAGGACTGTCTTATTTATCTATTGATGCATAAGAAACCACCCACATAATTTGGTGATGTAACACAATAACCATTTTTTCCCTCATAATTCTGTAGGTCAGCAATTTGGGCTGGGCTCAGTGAGGCCATTCTTCTGCTGGTCTTTCAGAGGATGCTTACACGGCTGCTATATCCAGCAGCTCCACCAGGACTGGGTGATCTCACGTGACTTATTCACCTGACTGGCTACTGGTATGGCTCTTGCTTGGGTCTCACTCTCCATCTCTTCATCCTCCAGCCCGCTAGCTTGGGCTCCATCACCCAGTGTTCTCGGGGTTCCAAGAGGGTGAAAGCAGAAGCTACAAGGCCACCAAGGTCCAGACTTGGACCTCCAAAATCATCACTTCGATTGCAATCTGTTGTTCAAAGCACAAAGTGTCCAGATTCAAAGGGGTAGAAGAAGACTCTGCCTCTTGATGGGGGAGCAAAGGGACACGCAAACAGAAGAGGGAGGAATCTGTGACCAGCTTCTATAGCCTCTCACAGCGAGAGACAATCCCACCCAAACAAGGGAGATGCTCCACTGACGTGCTCTGCTCACTGTAGCATGTGCCTGAATGAATCATCTGGGGAGCTTGTTATGATGCAGAGTCTGATTTCGCAGGTCTGGCGTGGTCTGGCCTGAGCGTCCGTATTTCTAAGAAGTTCTCAGGTGATGCTGGCGCCACTGGCTTGCAGACTGCACTTGAAACAGCAAGGTGATAATCATCGATATGGGGTAGTGTCCACTGCCTTTTTCCTGCGAAGCTGGGCTATTGCTGGCCTGGCTGATAATGAACTGGCTCTTCCAAGGGTAGAGAGTCACCCTGCCTGTGCCTTGAGTTTGAAGTGTGCAGTCAGTGCCTGTGTCTATGTTCACGGCTGTATTTTCCATGCATGATTTTTATGATCACACTAGGAAAGATCATCAAATCTTCATATTAAAATGTCCACTCTACTTTTTAAAAAATGCCATCAATCTCTTTGATGAGTTTTTAAAAGATTCTAAATCGTTTCATATTTCAAGTATTATTAGAGTAGATTGCTTCGGCCAGATTCTTTGAGTCCAGAACAGGTAAAGCTTGTCTGACTACATTCAGTCCCCATTTTCTTGCATGATAACCCCTCCCGGAGGAACTATGTATGCCACTGTCTCAGGCAGGGTCCCCACGCTCAGGGACAGAAGCTTGAGTCACAAAAGCGGGCTAAAGCCTGGGACTCTGGTCACTAGGAGCCCACACAGAGTATATGTTCTCTTTCTGACATGAACAGATGATGCAGTTTGTAATAAAATAAAAGCAAACATTCTGAGCTCGTGTCTGTGTTCTGGCTGATGTGGAAGCAATCAGCACTTTATAAACAAGAGGGGGCAATCATTACATTCATTTGTTCAATCATTACATCATTTGTTCTTTGTTTTGTTTTTTGGTGTCACCAAGCCATTTATTTTTGTCCTCCCACGTGCTGGTCACCTGGGGAAAACTGAGACAATGCATATAGTTCTTCTTTGGATAGTGAGGTGCTGCAAAATGAAAAAAGTGATAAACATGGACCCAGATGATAGGCTACTAAGGTGCTTTTTGTCTTTTTGGACAGTGAATAGAAGTCCAATCAAGATTAGGCATCAGGTCCACACATAGAGATAGTTGTTTGTTTTCTGATGGTTGCCTAGGTTCCTTTCAAAGTGGAGGGTTGAAAGTACAATACAGCTGGGCAAGGGGGAGGAAAAGATCTCGTTATAAATTAATGGAATGTAAGTGTTGAAAGGGAACTCAGAGCTCAATTAATACAGGCCTGTCATTTTACAGGTAGGAAATCTGAGGCCCACAGAAGTGACGAGTTCCAGGAAGCTACAGAGTTTGCTCGCAGCTGTCCCAATTCTCACTACAGGCTTCAACAAGGGCATGTGATTTGACATTGGGAGGTTGCTGTCATGCTACTGGCCCCGTCTCTAAGATTTCTTCCCTCCTCGTTGGAAACCTGTGGTCCCGTATTTGAGATTTTCCAAATCATTGGCTCACATTTGTGAATCTGCTAACAGCCCTATTTTTTCCCCTTATGGCCTGTTCTGTTCTTTTCTGGAAGTTTCTCATTTCACACCATAACAATTTTATTAAAGTTGCCCTGACAAATGAGGAAAATAAAACCCTTCTGAAAGTTGCTTGCCATCAGCCTCTGTCTCTCTGTCCTGTGCTTTATTAAAGATAGAAAGGACAATAAGAATCCAATATTATACCCAAACCACCTGCAGACTTTCTAGAATTAGACACTGAACTATCTTCCTCTGTGAAGGCCCATTAGGGTTTGTGGAGGAGGAAAGGGAAGAAATTCCATGTATGATGCTGGACACTTTCCATATACCAGCCTATTTAATCACTGAAATGACTTTCTTCTATCTTCCTGAGAAGAAAATGAAAGCTCAGAGAAGTTAAATAACTTATCTGAGATTCCACAGTTAGTGAGTAGAAGTATCTGGCTTGGAATTCAGACCTCCGAACCCTTTGACCTTTGCTGTGTAACAATGGTTTGCAAATGCTTGTCCAGGTTGTGTTAGAGTCATTGTGGAGATTTTTAATCATAAATTCTGAAGATTCACTCTCTAGCATGATCTCTAGCAATCTGGGTTGGGGTCCAGATGTCCTATTATATATACCTGAAATTTTTATTTTATTTCTGTCTCTGTATCTACATCTACCAGTTAGGATTTGATATATAGTAAATTGCCCCCAATTTAAAAGTTTAATACAAACTTTAATTAGTTCATGATTCTGAAGGGAATTTGGACTGGCCTCTGCTGGGTGGTTCTTTGGCCAGTCTTTCTGGGCTCATGCCTTGGTGATCAGCTGCCAGACTGACTGAGGACTTGCTGGTCTACCATAGCCTCTTCTGGAACAGCTGGTATCTGTCTGTTCCACTTGGTCTCTCGCCCATCAGCAGGCTAGCTCAGGTTTTTTCACACGGTGTCAGTGTCAGGGGTCCCAAGAGCAGCAAGAGAGGGCAAGCTCCAATGCACATTCCCTTTCCAAGCATGTATCACATTTGTATCATATTTGCTACTGTCTCATTGGTCATCACAAGTGACCTAACCCAGAGATAAACCCAGACGGGGATGACACACAGACATGGATATAAGGAGGATAATTATTGTGACCATTTTTTGTAACAAATCAACCTGTTTATTTAGGTAGATATAGATATTTACCGAACATACATGGAGATAAAAGTTCCAATAAACCTTAAAGATGTGAAAATATTTCTGTGATTTATCCAGCCCCCTCCATCATAATCCTACTCTCCAGAGGCAACTACTTTTAAATAATTCTTTGGGCAGTTACCTCCATATTACTGAGTTATATTTTATATACCTTTGGCCATCACGAGTCAAGTGGCCAAACCTGAATATGTCTAGATATTTCTATACCTATATATCTATATCTATGTGTGTGCATATATATACACATAGATATGTGTGTGTGTGTTGTATACACTCTGTGTAAGTAGACCAGATGGATCAACCAGTGAGCTTCATTTATCTATATCTATATCTATATCTATCTATATCTATATCTATATCTAGCTAGCTAGCTATAGCTATATCTTTGCTTCTCATCTTATTGTTGTCTATCATCCTCCCTCTTCAGAAGAGGTAGGTCCAGACTTTTTTTGTCTTATCTCTGCCTAATCAAGCCATACACACTTTGCACCCCAGCTCCTGCCAATGGAGCTCCCACAAACTTTCCTTCTTGTCAGCTTGGGCTTTAGGTGGCCTAGGTCAGATAAGAGAGTTAGTCCTTATTCAAGCTCTAGAGTTTCCAAAACTTTTCTGACATCATGTTTTATTCTTTCCCTTTGTTCTCAGAGACTGTGTCTTTTCAAAAAGCCCCTTTACTGCTTTTTCATTAGGGTTTTGAGACCAAGAAAGATATATTCATGTGGTTAATCTACCATCTTGACTTGGAAATCCCATAATATTTTTCTTGATTTATCAACTTAAAAAAATATATATCTCTTGACTCTTCTTTGGAAGGCAAGAACTTTAGTTCATCTACATTATCTCTTCTACTCACTTCTATTACTTTAGATTTGGGTTGGTTATATTTTTATTTTATCTATTTTTGTCCAATTCTAGGCAATGGGAATACAGCAGCAAAAAAAAAATATATATATATATATATATATATATTTTTTTTTACAAAGTCCCTGCACTTCTAGGGCTTACGTTATAGTGAGGCAAGCTGAGTTTAAGTTACATGTACATACATATGCATATAATTAGTACAAATAGAAAATAATTATGTATAAAATTTTATATGTATAGATATATAAAATTTATGAACTCTTTCTTATTCTTTTATTGCTCCTTTTTATAGATACATGTTCTGTTTTAATGGATGCAGTAGCCACTCAACTTTCTCTGGGGAGAAATCACATTTCTTTAAAGTTCTGTCCTCCGAAAGTTATTTCAGCTCCTCTGGGGTCACTGTTCTCTGTTCACATTGGCCTGTCTTCTTTGTTCTGCTTGTTTACTTCAATAGGTAGTGAATCTTGATTGTTCCATCCTATATATGAAAGAATAACTATGGCAATTAATATGGGTAAGTAGCTGGGATTTTCTCCACCCTTTTGAAGGTCGATTTTCTTCATAGGCTGCCTGTAAGTTCTGTATAAGTGGATCAGATGGATCAGCCAGCAAGCTTCACTTCAAGAGGCCTGGCAAGGACCTGGTGATCACTTAATGGTCCTCAAATATTAGGACAGAAAGGCTCCAGCCCAAACGTGCAGCCCTTTCATCAGATGCCCAGGCATGCTATTCATTTATTTGGAATTCTTCTCCTATGGTCAAACTCTGATACCCAAAGGGCAGGAGTCATTTCAGTTTGGGACCCTTTGTTGTTCCCACTGTTTTACCTACAACCTGAAGCCAACACTTTCTCCAAGCTCCTCTCCCTGTGTCCTCTGACCATAACAACCCCTGTTCTGGTTTATTCTTTCAAATCATCTAACCCTGCCCAGAGATTCAGCAAGGTCTCTGGTTTCCTCCCTCATTTTCACTCCGTTGGTAGCATATCATCTTCTGACCACTTTTCTGTCATTTAGTGGTAAATATGTGAGGTCACTCCACCATCTTGAACCAGCCAAAAGACTCCCCAGGTGATTGAAAAAGTACAGTGAGGGTTGAGATGCACAGCATGTGCAACTCACAGGTCCTCTGGGCCTCAGGGATATTCTTGTTAATCTTTCCTTCAGCCCTTTTAAAAAAACTTTATCTTAGTGATAAAAGAAGGCACAGACCTAGCCATGGAGTGAGGCAATCTTAGTGTAGATTTCAAAAAGTCACGGAACATCAGCTAACAGCTAGGTGTTGTGAAGACACAAAAGGTCTCAGGCTATGTTTCCTGACCTACAAGTTGTGTACAATCTTGGCATTGGCACGGTATAAGAGGGAGGAGCAGTTATCCCTTCTAGCTGGCTTGAGTGTGGAAGCCATGAAGAAGGTAGTGTCTAAGCCACGCTTCTAAGCCAGGCTGTACTGATTAGGAATCTTATGTTCATGGAATAGAAAGCAAAAATCAAAATGTCTTACACAACAAGGGTAATTTATTAACCCAAGTAATGGAAGTCTCAAGTCAGGGCAGCCCTCAAGGTTGATGGATCAGGTGGCTGAGCCATCACACTAAGGAATTTCCTCTTCTCTCCACGCTGCTTTCTGCAGTGTTGTCTTTGTTCTAAGGCTGGCTGGTTGATGGCTGACAGCAGCAGGTGGTGCCTTCACTTCCCCTTTTGTGTCCAATGGGAAAGAGAGTGTTTCTGTCCCAACTTCTGCCCAAGAAAGAGACCTCAATTCCCACTGAGTGAATGGCTTAGGTCACATGTCCACTCCTGAATCAATGGACTGAAGTCAAAAGCGATAGTGTCCTCTTGGTCTGAATCAACCAGGACCCACTCCTGGTGCTGGGTGGGGTGGGGTCAGGTCCTGGAGAAGGAAAGTGGATAACAAAACTCAGGGCACTGGTAGGAATTTCAGGGTGGAGAAAGGATGCTGGAGAACCAGCAATAACCACTGCTGCAGAAAATGTCATGTTAGACAAGGCATCAGTAGGAACAAAAACTGAGGAACAAGAGACTGAGAAGTGTGGTCCAAGTTTGGAGACTGGTAAGTATCCTCATGTGACTGCATAAAGAGGGGAGTACCTCCTGGACCTGCCTTTCCCTGAAGTATGACTTGCCTCTGGGTCTTTGATTTTCTTTTCCACAAGGGAATGGGATCTTCATGTTGAGGTCTTTGTACCCCAATAGGTCTACTGGATGGACTACAAGGGATCCGTAAACCTCATGCAATTATGTACAAAGTTGGATGTATTTGCACAATTTTCTGGGGCAAGATACCTTAATGTTACTCAGATTTTTTAAATGGCACATGATTCTAAACAGGTTAAAATAATAAGCCCGAGTAAAGTCACCCATGTCTGGGAACAGTACTGAAGGCTGGCCACCTGTGCCCTTCTTGCTGGTCTTTCTAATTTCCCCTCATCACTGCCCACCTGCATTCTAGACCCAAGTACATGCCTTGTTCTTCCTACTTCTCCAAATTTCCATGGACTTGACCTAGTATGTACTTGATCCTTCCCCATTAGCTCACTTTTAAACCCCTTTTAAACCGACAAAGAAAGGACAGATTGTTAATAAATCTGAAATATTTCGAAAAGAAAAGCCTTGTAATTTCTACATGAAAATAGATTCCATATGGTGTCAGGGGATAAATGTAAAAAATTCCACCAAGCCTATACCAGAAGACGTTACACTTGAATAACAATGTAATTTTAAAGTATTAAAGGAATTCCTTAACATAAGCTCAAGGGCAGTTATCTTAAAAGAAAATTATGTAACCATTAAAACCTATGAACATCAAAAAGTAACATAAAAGATTAAAGGCAAATAAACTAAGAAAAAAATACAAAACTCGTGTGACCAAGAATTAATATAATTAATCTATAAAAAAATTCTTGTAAATCAAGGACGAAGTACAAATTCTCCAAAAACCAAATGGACTATGGACACGAACAGTTACAAAAGATAAACAGTTACAAAGTGCTAATAAAAATGTGAGAAACTTTCATTTTACGTATAATAGAAGTAGTAAAAGGAAGACAATGAGATATTTTCTTTTCACTGTAACAATCAGTAAAAAAAAAAAAGTTATAAGGAATTGAAACCAGGTATACCTGCTGATGAAGTTCAAATTCACACCACATATTTAGAGAGTGACTTGATTGTTCCTCGTTTGTAACAAAAGTCCTAAAAATGTGCGTCTGTTTTGATTTAGCAATTTCACTTTTGGAAATTAAGTCTAATAGAATAGTCACTCATGTAGGTAGAGATGTGGGTTCAAGGATATTTATTACAATGCTTTTTGTAACAGTGAGCACTGGAAACACTCTGCTGTTCAGCAATAGGGTGTTGGTTGAAGAAATTATGGCTCATTTTTACAATGGAACACTGGATATTATATATAATTTTGAAGAAATATGTCTCTGGACATGGAAATATGCCAACAATATATTAATAAGAGACGAATGTGAATTATGAAATAAAAAGTACCATGCTCTTGCTCTTACAATATGTATGTATAGAGACACACAGAAAAATGATCATCCGAACAACACTCTCCAACGGAAATATAATAGAAGCCCCATATGTAATCTAACATTTTCTTCTAACCACATTACAAAAGGTAAAAAGACACTAATATAACAGATAATATATTTTATTTGACTCAATACGTTCACAATATTATAATTTCAACATGCAATCAATATAAACATTATTGAGGTATTTTTATATCTGTGTGTGTGTTAAATCTTTCATATCTGATGCGTATTTTCCCTTACAACACATCTCAATTTGGGTTAGTCACATTTTGTGTGCTCAGTAGCTAAGTGGGAGTAGTGGCTACCGATTTGGATCGCACAAATCTAGAATCATATTTACTATGGTTTTAATAGAAGTTGGAACAACTAGTGTCCTGTATGCTCTTTATGTTATTGTGTCTTCTGGAATAATTATGTATTACTTTTTTTCATAGGAAAAATAACCAAAGAAATGTTTTTATTTACTGAGAGAAAGGAGTAAAAAGAGTAATTTTAATACCAGATCAGGCAGACTGTGGAAAACAGTATGGAGGTTCCTAAAAATAATTAAAAACAGTGCTACCCTATGATCCAGTAATTTCAGTACTGGGTATTTACCCAAACAGTATGAAAACACCAATTCAGAAGGATATGTGCACCTCTATGTTTATTGCAGCATTATTTACATTAGCCAAGATATGAAAGCAGTGTCCATTGATAGATAATTAGATAAAGAAGTGAGATATATATTTATATCTATCTATCTATCTATCTATCTATCTATCTATTATCTATTGATAATAGAATATTATTGAGCCATAAAAAAGAATGGGATCTTGCCATTTGCAGCAAGGTGGATGGAGCTAGAAGGCATAATACTGGCTGCAATAAGTCAGAGTAAGATAAATACTATATGATTTCACTGATATGTGGAATTTAAGAAGCACAACAAACAAAGAAAAAAGAGGCAAACAAAAAAGCAGACTCTTAACTATAGAGAACAAACTCTGGAGGTCACCAAAGGGGACGTGGGTGGGGAGATGGCTGAAACAGGTGAAAGGGATTTCAGTGCACACTCATCATGATGAGCACTGAGTGATGTATGGAAGTGTTGAATCACTATATTGTACACCTGAAACGAATATAACACTGTACGTTAATTATACTGGGATTTAAAAAATAAATTTTTTTTTTAAAAATTAAAGAAAAATCAAATCAGGCAGAAACAGAAGGGAAAATAAAGCACCCTGTCCATAAAAGCCTAGAAAATGGGACAGAATTTCTCCCAGGGCTCCAAACCAGGAGGGTGCATACTGTTTTAAAGAATGCTGGCATTTGGTTCAAGTAAAAATACTGATTAAAAAAAAAATAGCTATCACTGGGGCTTTGGAAATCAGATGATTCCCTTGTAAAGATATTCCAAGAAATTCTGTGGAGGTGTGATGAAAAAAACATGTAAAGCTTTTCTTCATGTGGATGTTAACATTAAATGAGGAGTGTTTAGGACAATTCTGCAATACACCCTTAAATTAAGCCAGATTGATGGGTGGAAATGTCCCAGTAGGGAAAACATAAAAATAGAATTATTATTTAATCACAATTTAAATTATTCAAGTATCTCCACATCAAGTAGAACTTAAATGAGCAGATAGAAATAACTTATTCTAGTCATTAGGACACATATGTAACAGACATAGCAATGCACAGAGAAGCCATGTGGAGGAAAAGCTGAGCTGCACAACTAATACCATTCTTGTAAGTAAGCTGGTTTTACATTTGAACCTAATAGTTAATTTTATTTAACTCTGTTGCCAAACTGTAAACTCTGTGTCTTATTTGCTGGTGCTTCCTTAAGACCCAGCACAGGGCCTGCTATATTGCTACATGGTAGGTGCTTCTTGCTAATTTTCTTTCTTTTTTTTTTTTAAAGATTTTATTTATTTATTTGACAGAGATAGAGACAGCCAGCGAGAGAGGGAACACAAGCAGGGGGAGTGGGAGAGGAAGAAGCAGGCTCATAGCGGAGGAGCCTGATGTGGGGCTTGATCCGGGAACGCTGGGATCACGCCCTGAGCCGAAGGCAGGCGCTTAACCGCTGTGCCACCCAGGCGAACCGCTAATTTTCTTAATATCACTATTTAGTGAGTGTCTGTTATGTGCCAGACCCTGTTCTGCTTGTGATACATCACAGAACAAACAAGACAAGAGTCCCCTATCCTCATGAAGTTTCCACTCTAGTGAGGGGAAACAGACAGTAAATAGTAAACATACTAAATAAGCAAATTTTATAATATTGTACAAAGTGATAAATACAATGAAAAAAAAAAAAACCAGAGGAGGGTATAAACCCACATGCATGGCAATACTATTCACAATAACACAAATGTCCATCAATGGATGAATGGATAAACAAAATGTGGTACATATATATACAATGGAATATTATTTAGCCTTAAAAGGGAAGAAAATACTAGCACATGGTACAATGTGATTAGGCTTTGAAAAGATTATGTTAAATGAAATAAGGCAGTCATAAAAAGACAAATATTGTAGGATTCCACTAGTACGAGGAATCTAAAATAGTCAAATTTGTAGAGAGAAATAGAATGGTGGTTGCCAGGAGCTGGGGGGAGAAGGAAATGGAGGGTGTTCTTTAATGGGTACAGAATTTCAGGTTTGCAAGATGAAAATGTTCTGGAGGTTGGTTGCACAATTCTGTGAACACAACTGACACTACTGAACTGTACGCTTAGAAATGGTTACAATGGTGAATTTTATGCTATGCATTTTTTACCACAATAAAAAACAATAAGGAAAAATAGAGGAGGATAAAGTGGATTGGGGGGGGTCTCAATTTCAATGATGTGACTAGCATAGGTGTTACAGACTGCATGTTTGTGCTTCCCCATGCATATGTTGAAATCCCAACCCCCAATGTGAGGGCATCAGGGACGGAGTACTTTGGGAAGTATTTAGGTCATGAGGGTGGAGCCACCATGATGGGATTATAAGAAAGGAAGAGACACAAGATCTCTTTCTCCGCACCACGTTGAGGACACGGCAAGATGGCCATCTGCAAACCAGGAAGTGGGCTCTCACCAGACACTGGACCTGTTGACAGCATGCTCTTGGATTTCCCAGCCTCCAGAAATATGAAAAATACATGTTTGTTATTTTAACCACTGTGGATGGTCATTTGTTGCAGCAGTCCAGCCTAAAACAATAAGCCTCATTGAAAAAGTAACATTACAGCAAAGATTTGAAGGAAGCAAGGGGATGGCCATCTGGATATCAGGAGGATACTTGCATTCTAGGCAGAGAAAATGGCCAACACAAAGGAACAGGCCTGATATGTGTAAAGAGCAGTAAAGAAGCCAATGCAATGGGAGTGGAGTAAGAGGGGACAGAGAGGGTGATGAAGGAGGTTGGGATGGGAGCTGGATCACTGGGGCCTTGAACACCATTATAGGACTCTGGTTTTTGTCTGGGAGAGGAACAACTGAGGGTCCTGAGCTGAGAAGTGACGTGATCTGACTTAGGTTTTGAGGGGATCACTCTAACTAAGGGGAGGACGGAAGCTGGGAGACCATCTAGAAGTCTATTAAAATGAATGAAGAAACAAATGAATAAATGGAAAACTTAGGATTATTTTCAAGCAGTTACATGTTGTATGGTGAAGAATTAGTTTTACTCAAAGCAAACTCTTGGCTTCTGGGAGCTGATCTTAAGTTCCCTAGAATGTCCTGCCTGATAGGAATGTCTTCTTTGCCTTTGGGCTTCGACCACTGACAGACTCATAGTGTAATTTATAATGGGGGCTCTGGAACATGCCATATCACTTCTGAACTCTGGAAGAACTGGAAACCAAAGGTTTTACGTTGACCCTTGGGAGGGTCTGAGGACTAAAGCTCAGCCTCAGTGTGTGGTCGGTATGTAATGGAGTCCTGGGGAAAGCTCTGGACTCTGATGCTTGGTTGGCAGGACTCATATGAGTACTGTCACATATCAGAGCCAGGGAGGGTAATGACGTCCAGTATTCCATGAGAGAAAACAATGAAAGCTTTGCATTTGCCCCCAGCCCCAACCCCTGATCTTGCCATGTGTGTCTCTTCCTTTGGCTGGTTCTGATTTAAATCCTTTTGCTTTAATAAAACTGTAATTGTAGGGGCGCCTGGGTGGCTCAGTCGTTAGGCATCTGCCTTGGGCTCAGCGTGTGATCCCAGCGTTCTGGGATCGAGCCCCACATCAGGCTCCTCCACTGGGAGCCTGCTTCTTCCTCTCCCACTCCCCCTGCTTGTGTTCCCTCTCTTGCTGGCTGTCTCTCTCTCTGTCAAATAAATAAATAAAATCTTTTTTAAAAAATAAATAAAATAAATAAATAAAACTGTAATTGTACATATAGCACTTTCCTGAGTTCCATGCATAATTCAAGAAAATGATCAAACAGGAAGGAATCTGTAGAGACCCCCAAATTTGTCACGTGGTCAGAAGTGAGAGTGGTCCTGAGGACCTCCGAAATTGCAGCTGGTGTCTGAATCTTAGGCAGATATGGTAGTTTTGTGGAGGACTATGCCCTTAGGCTTGAGTTTGGCAAACCCATTCCAGCTATGTATTTCATCAGAGTTTCTACTTGCACGCTTTTTTTTTTTTTTTTAAATCAGATTGTCACTACCTGGACCAGAAGTTTGCAGACACTAACCCATTAGCCCATGGACCAAATCTGTCCCACTGGTTATTTTTGCAAGTAAAGTTTTATTGGAAGGCAGTCATGTTCATTCTGCTACATTTCATCTGTGGCTGCTTTCCTGTTGTTATATTGGGGTTGAGTAGCTGCAACAGAAATTGTATGGCTTGCAAAGCCTAAAATATTTACTCTCAACCTCTTTATAGAAAAAGTTTGCCAATCTCTAATCTGGACCTGACCCTGACCTGGAATCGGGTGTATGGACTCAAAGGGTCACTAAACATGGGCTAATTCTTATTACCTTTCACAGGACAATATATGGGCGGGACATATAGGACAAGGGAAGTGAGTTGCAGTAATGGATTTGGCAAAAGAAGGGCAAATTACTAGACAGGCAAGGTACTATTGCATGATTAATGTGAAATGGCAAGCTTCAAGGTTGGCCTCTACCTTAACCTCTTTGTCATGAAGATATATTTTATAGGGGCACTTGGGTGGCTCAGTCAGTTTTCTGCCTTCGGCTCAGGTCATGAACTCAGGGTCCTGGGATCAAGCCCCGCATCAGGCTTCCTGCTCAGTGGTGGGTCTGCTTTTCCCTTTCCCCCTGCCCCTCCCCCTCGCTCATGTGCTCCCTCTCTCTCATAAATAAAATTTTAAATATATATATATAATTTCCAATTTTAGGCTAAGTAACAGTGGTGATTTACCTTAAAAACTCTACAAACCTTGCCAACAACTGAGATAATAGATGTTGAACTCTCTAAAAATGCCAACTGGCATCATTCTGTCCAGAAATTAGGTCAAGTTCCATTCCAAATCTTGTGAAAAGTGAAATGCAACCCTGAGATTTCTACATGACCCCAGAGGTCACATTTGAGGGCCACCCCTCACACAGAGCCAAGCCTCTGCTGAATAAGTCCTGCTCTTGGCTCTTCTTCCACCTGTGCCTGCTGTCCCCAGCCTGCCTCACTGAGTCGTCTTTGACACTCATCCACTTGTCCACACGCACACAAGTTCCTTTCAGGTGTATTAGAACTTGCTGAAAGTTGGGAGGCTCAGGGCCACATGATGATCAACAGTGGCAACTTCAAGCAAACACTATAGTACAATGGTTCCCAAACTGGCTCAAAGTAGTTCACTGTGTCAACAGTAGATTGCGCTACGTTCCTTTCAACGATATCTTTGTGAATCTTGGATGATCATGGTTGCTGAGATTAAAAGAAGTATAGAATGAGAATCGACATGGAACAGGAAATGAGGGTGGGAGCATCTGATTCGATTCCAGAGTTGAGAGGGGTGCACATCCAAGATGCACTCATCTGATTGGTAAATCATTGTGGTTCTTTAACAAGAAAATAAAATAATTTTTAATTTAAATTTTCCTTTGGGCGCCTGGGTGGCTCAGGCGGTTAAGCATCTGCCTTTGGCTCAGGTCATGATCCCGGGATCCTGGGATCGAGCCCCGCATTGGGGCCCCTTCTCAGAGTCTGGTTCTCCCTCTCCTTCTGCCCTACTCGCACTCTGGCGCACACGCTCTCTCCTGGTCTCTTTCAAATAAAAATAAATAAAATCTTAAAAAATATTTTTTTTCTTTCAAACTACTGCTAAGTTGTTAAGACATATTAAGCTATTTGAGCTTACCACTTAATAAGAAACCATTAGGTATTTCGTTTGGCCTAGGGGCGCCATGAAAAAAGTCACAAACACTAAGGGTGCTGTGAACCAGGGAAGTTTGGAAACTGCTCTTGTAGCAGTTAAACTGTTGAAAAAAAGTCGATGGGCCATTTCTTCCATCATAGATGCCAGCTGCTGGCCAAGGGGCTCCGCATTTTAGCCTCTCTTCTATGCTAGGTCCCCGTTTCCTAGCTCTAGATTGCTTCCCGTACAGAACACTTGAGTCATCCTGTGCTAACTTACTTTTCCCAGACTGTGCCCTTAGGGTGTGCCCTTCCATCCTCCAGCAAACTATCAAGGTATTTTCCATGCAAAGACGATTCCCTCCCCCGCCCCTCCAAGAAATTCTTTGACTAGCAAATAAAAAAATATTTTTTTGGTCTTCTAATACAAATTGTTGTGATACTGGAGATGAGGCCTTGCATCATGAAAGCACCAGGCACTCCGGAGTTGGGAGAAAGAAAGGCCAACTCAGAAGCAAGATGAGTGATTAAAACGGGGAGAAAAAGTTCCAAGAAAAGGTTGCCTGCTTCACAACCGCACCCTGACCCCAGGCCGTGTCACCCAACACATTTAAATCTGCCCAGGGTCCAAACACAGAGCACGTAACACAGACACAATCTTTTCCCTGTTGCTACAAACTTTAGATCTTCCCTAACCTCAAGAGGCAGGATTGTATATCGTCTTGATTTCCCCCTGCAATTAAATATATTGGTGAAAGCTGGGGGAGCAAAACCTGGTAATTTCATCTAGCAGCTATGTCTGTTTTCTCAATTTCTTCAAAATTAATGAAATTTTTCTTAGTTGCATCATCTTTGGGCTTTCCGCACACACACCAACCACTCCTTTCCTTGCTTTATCCTTTATTCTGTTCTTATTTCAAAGAACGTTATACAACTTTGCCAACCTTAGGGGGAGGGTGGTGGGAAAAAACAGATTCTTTCACAAGAGCAGAATTGACCTGGCGTTTATGAAGGTTTTGCCTGCACTGTTTGCTCTGAAGCCCGATTAATGAAAATATCCGTGTTCTCGCCACCTCCAGCTTGCTGCAGCAAAATCCTCCTCCATATCCATCACCGTCTAATGGATGACAGAATGACAGACATGCAAAATCATTCCTTATTGTAACAGAACTCTCTCACCCAAATGGGTTTTTTGTAGTTACTCTGACACCTCTTTGGCCATAAGTCTCCTTTAAAACAGGTTCTACATTCTGCTCTGCATTGCACAAACCACCTGTTCCCATGTTTCTTTGCATTAATTTGTGTTAATCCCGTGACAAATAGGACCTCTGCACTGCTATTTACAAGACAGATGTAATGAGTGAGGAGGGACATGGCATTCTTGTGGCTTTGGTTGGGAATGCCTGCTCGGAATGATTTCCTTCATCCATCCTAAGGACCCAAGATCTCCCGTGTTTCATTTTCTATATACAGAGATCTTGATCTAATCTCAGCCAAGGCAATAAAAAAAATGACTTCTACTGATCCAGGCACTGGACTAAGGGCTTAGAGTCGTTGGTCTCCACCATTGATTCCTTCCCATGCTGCACGCACAGTTGCTCCTCACCTGAAGAGAGGGAGCTTATTTCTGCTTCCTTTGAATCTGGGCTGGCCCTCTGGTTTGCTCTGACCATCACAATGTGGTAGCAGTGACACCGAGCCAGTTCTAAGCCTCACCTTCAGGAGGTCTGACAGCTTCTGTTTCTTTTCTCTCTTGGGAGCCAACTGCCAAATAAGTGTTACTACTTTAGACGACCATGCTGTGAGGCAGCCCAAGTTTCTGCACAGAGAGGCCACAGAGAGACAGAGAGGGAGAGCCCTGCGTGGATGGCCCCTGGCTGTTCCGGCCATCCCAAGTGAGGCACAACACGTGTGTGCCAAGAAGCCATCTTGGATGTTCCAGCCCAACTGACACCATGTGGAGCAGAAGAACTACCCACTGAACACAGGCTAGATGTCAGGGTTGTGACATCACAACTGTCGCTGTAAGGCACGAAGTTTGGGGATGGTGTCTTGTGTAGTAGCCAATAACTAGAACTCTGCTTACTAAGTATTATTTCATATAATAAACATAACAACCAACTTGGTGAGGGACAGTCTGCCCAGCCCCACCCCCACCCCAATTCACAAATGAGGAAATGGAGACTTTGAAAGTTACATGATCTGCCCGATGTCATGCAGCTAACTATGACATGGCTGAGTTGGTGCACGGTCCCAGCCTGCTTGATTCCAAAACCTCATCTCTTCTCCACATGAAAAGCCCCACACGGTATATGATAGGGGTGTCCTCTGTTCAAAAGAAATCTGTTAAAATGCTTGGATTAACAGATGCTCATAGCTTCCGACCACCCTTCCCTTCATGTTTCCCTAGAAGAAACCCCCATGTCAGGCTTTCCACGAAGATGGATTGTGGCCTTATGAACCGTGTCTGGGAATGACAACTGCTGACAGGGACAGAGAGGACAAGGGGACAGCTGGGGAAGGAAGTAGCCTTTGTTGAACAGCTAGCATGTGCTGCTTGTTGTACATGACAGACTGATTTAATCCTCAGGCAACCTACTAAGGCTGGCATAATCATTTTTGCTCTACAGATGAGGAAACTGAAATGCAGAGAGGTTGAGGAACTTGCCCAAAGTAACCTGGAAGTAAATAGCAAAGATAGGATTTGACTGCAAGTCTGTCCAGCTCCTAAGTCCGCAGTCTTTCTGATCTAATTATTACCAAAGACCTGGCCTTTTATGTACAACTCGGAGCTTTTTAATGTTGGAGGTAAGGTAGTGTCCAGTTTTCACCTTTTATTTATTTGTATCCTGATTTTGCTAAAGCCAAAAGCCAACCTAGGACAAAAACACCGGAGAAATAGCAACATGTTTCAAAGAAAGGCGAACGAGAACTAATTGAAATATGAACCTATTCAGGAAAGCAAAACACAAGCGAAAAAGCTCCTGGTGCAGCCTCCTCAGGTAACCAGGTAACCAGTTGGTGGTGGAAGGAGGCCTGCCTAGGGTGACTGTGGACAGCAGGACCCGTCCTAGAAACAAGGTCTCGCGGCCTCTCTATAAAACTGCTTTAGCAGAGACTACGAGTTGCTATAGTGGTTTCCAAGGAAATGTTAAAATGTTTTGGGGAGTCAAAACAACTTGCAAATGTTGCCCTGCACTCATTATGGCCCCTTCCAACTATAGCTGCAAAGATTCCAGCAAAGAACTCATGGCCCTGTGCAGTCACCTGTAGTTTCTGTCCCTGCATCCTGGGACAGTCTGTCTGCCTTTGTGAAGGTGCACGCTCACGTGCACGCACACACGCACACACACGCGCGCATGTGCGTGTGCGGGCCCATGCATACTCACGCATGCACACATACTCACACCTAACAGGCCTCACAGCATGCTGCCTCTATCAGCAAGCCAAGCACTGTCCTAGTTTCCCTTGGGTTTCCTGGTTACTTAAGAGTCAGCTGGATAGCTGTCTCTTTCTCAGAATAGAGGCTGTGCAGACCAGCTGAGAGTTGTCTGTGTTTGGTGCAGTGTGCCCTGTCTCTTCCTGCATTCCTTTTCCCCTGTCTGTGTCCCCAGCATGGAAGGGACACAGGTGTTTTTGGAATGCCCCTCCTTCCTCAGACCCACAGCAGGTGCAGAGGCTCTGGAGGTCTGCGCTGTTCGGTGGGCTTGCCTTGGGAGGGAAGGCATGACCAGCCACTTGCGGCTGTGTCTACCCCTGCCCCTGGGCGTGCCCCGCTCTGGTCTCTGGTTTCCTTTCACTAAGACTGGTGTTCTGCAGCAGGGCAGGGGTCCTCTCTCTTCTGACATGCTAAGACCAGGGAGTCTCTTCCAGTCAGCAGACTGCCGTGTTGGGGAGGACCATTCTGTCCCTCTAGCTCTTAAAGGCTCAGCCCTGTCATGTCCATGTGGGGAGCTCTCCTCAGGATCATCCTGGGAGGAGAAGTACATGGGTGGGTCTGTGAGTGCCTGTGGACTTTGCCCGCCCCCCGCCCCAACAGGACCCTCTGGTTAGAAACACGCGTGTAGGGCTGGCTTAGTAATTAGATATGTGGCTCGTCCCCTCCTTTTTTTTTTTTTTTTGCTGCTAAGTAACTGCAGCATCTGGTTCACCCCAAGAATGACTCTCCTATTAAAAAGGAGAGGAGAGGAAAGGAAAACCTTATTAATCCACCCACATGTGCTGGTAGAGCTGCTGGCGAAGCAGACAAATTAACAGTCTCATTTTGTAATTCTGTTTAAAGCAAAGCAGCAATAAGCCCCACTGTTGCCACCCCTCTCCCCACCTCATAAATGCTTCTGGAGGCTTTAGACAACTGCAGCTTATGAGAAACTGAGTGAAAATATTTTTGGAGCTATGAAGTCATCTGTCATACCACCAGGAAGATTGGATCTTGGGCTCCAGGCTCCATGACCAGATATAATACCACATCTTGCTTGCTGCTCTACCCAGAGCCATAAGATCGTGTTTATTTTCCTCTCCACAGCTGCCTGAAAATGATCTGTGAAACTATCTGAAGAGGCTCTTTGGTCATCACTGCAAGGCAAGTCTCAGGCTATGGCTGAGCAGGCACATGCTCTCAAATAAAAAAAGATTACATATGAGAGAGAGAGGACAGATCAAAGATCAGGAGAGTGACTTGGTCAAGTCATGCAATCCTTCTGAGCCTCAATGTTCTCATCTGAAAAGTGGGAATAAGAACATATATATTTGTGCACAGTTATTTTAGGGCTCAAACAAGGTAGATGTCTTGATTGGGTAAGCTCTGAGTTACTCATCTGAAGACCTTGGCCTTATGATCTTTCCCAAGGTCTAGGTTGATTTTATTTTCTTCATCTGTAAGGAGAGGAAATGCACACCTAGGGAGGTTCATAAAATTGCTAGTCCTGGGTTTATGACAGGTGGAGCAGCGATAGGGGCATCTGGGAGCTCTGGCTGCTTTGGGGTGGTCCCGGGCAGATTTGGTGGTTTCATCTCCCTTAAGGAGGAAAACATAGGTGTGTCAGTTTCTCATATCAGTCTCAAAGTCATTCTTCCTTTGTGTCAACATGTAAGAGACATTTGTTGAATTGATTTGATGAGACTCTCAACAAAGCAACACAAAATAAAATGGCTTTGGGAAAAGATGATGGTGAAATGACCAAGTTTTAGATGAAGACCAAGTACAAGATGTCAGCTCTGTATACCCAAACTGATGGGTTTCATAAGGAGCTCATGCCTCACTGAAAGCAGAACTGCCTCAGACAAAAGTATACAGGAGTCAAAACACTTAAAGTTGGAAAGTCTTCAGGGATTCTCTTTCTTCAACTCTTATTTCACAGATAAGGGAAGTAAGAGGAAGAGATTTGGCCAGAGTGGACCCTGAAGATGAAAGGTGTTTCCAGGTCCTTATAACCATTGTATTTCCAGTAACCCTAAGACAATAACTGCATCAAAAAGTGGCCAAAGTTCTAGGCCCATATTTGCAGTTCTTAATCCAGAATACCAAGATGTGGTGGATTCATCAAGGCTCAGTCAGAGCCTCTTACCTAACGAGATCTCAGGGGCTAGCAGGGCAGACTGTTGAGACATTGTAGACACTAGAAATATATCACAAGGTCCCCAAAAGATGCAACATACAGCCTGGATAGGAGGTAAAAGGACAGTGTCAGGGCAGATGGTGAAAGAATAGCAAGCTACGTCAGGGAGGCCAAATGGGAGAAATTTGGGAAGACAGGATGGTGTCAGAAAGGTGGCCCAGGGTGGGTAAGAACGAGAAAGTTCCTGTAGGAGCCGAGGCAGGTGGGCAAAAGAAAGCCAAAGCCAAACTGCTAGAAGTGGAGCGTAAAACATCAGCCTGGTTCCAAAAAACAAAAAGCAACACAAAACAAAAAACCCAAAGGGATACCCCAGTATGAGGAATGGATAGAAGACCAGCACAAGTCTTGTGTGGACTGAACAGAACACCTGGTCTAGCACCCCATTAACTACCTTAGGACCCAGAAAGGATTGTCTAGAGGTGATAATAGCACCTCCAGTTATGTTGGAAGGACTGCAGGGGTGAGAAGGCAGACTGGTCTCGTTCTTCTGTAAATTGTACCCAGAACCTATTTCATCCACAGGGAAAGGAAAGGAAACCAAAGGCAGTTGAGTAGATGCCTAAAGTCTTCTAAAACATTTGTTTACAAGACACTTTTTTTAAAAATTGAGAAATAGTGGCACAAAGATCTAATGGCTGGGGTCCTTTTTTATTGGACTGACATTCCCCTGTTAGTTCTATAGTGGACAACAAGACTGGGACGGCAGAGCTCTCTTGATACAGCCTGGATGGTATCTGGAGGAAAACCAAAGCCTGTAAGTCTCCTCCCACTTCCAGTCTTCAGCGTATTTTTGGAAATATATGGTACAGTTAATGTCCTATTCTCATAAAGACTTGAGCCTTGAAATCTCTGCCTTTATTCACAGCTGGACCTGGGCCTATTGACCATCGCTTAAGTGATTTCATGCCTTGGGGAGCCCAAGTTGGGGCTTTCATGTTCAAAGGACATGGTCCATTGAAGACTTGGAATATGGACTCACTCTGATGTTCATAGTCTTTGGTTCGCATAGCCAAAATAAGGCTGATTTCAAAAAGGTGACTGTATTATCTTCCTCTCTTCCCCCACTTTCCATATAATCAACTGTTCAAGGGCAGAGGAGGATAAGGCTACATAGGAGTGGAGGAGTGGCTGTGCTGGCAGCATTTAACTCTTGGGCTCTCAGAGCCTTTCTCTCCAATAAGCAAGTATCTCCAAGACATCATTCTGTCATGAAAAGCAAACCAAGTCAGAAGAACTTTTCAACTGGACTTTGAGGGTTGGACTTGAGATAAAAGATGAAAGATTTTGAAATCTGTATTCAGCCACCTTAGTCTGAAATTCCAAATTTGCCCAAATTTAGAGGAGGGCACAAATTCTTTCCTTTCATTGGGAGAATAATGGGAATGTTAACTATTGTCCCAGCTCAAGATGTCAAGATGGGCTGCTTTAGCTCATCCCAGGAATGGGCTCTAACACTCAGGTATCAAATTGCACAGGGCCAGGGGTGTCTGCCCATGGGTGAGTGGCATAGTGCCACAGCACAGGGGGAGGGAACACACATAAGCAAGGGGTAAGCAACAGATGAAAGCACTGCTTGTTAGTTTATGATAAGACCATGCGTATTGGGTGGGTGCTAAGAAAATACAGTTGGTGCTGGAGCAGCCCAGGAGCTCCTGGGAAGGCATACCTAGCACAGACTTTTGCAGTTGACTATAATAGAGGTATGTGAAGGCTAGAGACTAATTGAGTACCCATCATGAGCTAAATATCATGTAGGCGTGTGGCATATGCAACTTTTCACGTAGATGCCCCACCTATGAACTCAGTCATGGTTCCCTAATTTGCAGAGGTGGAAACTAGCTTCTCAGAGAGTTAAAGGCCTTTGAGAGCTGTGGCTTCATCACCCCAGCCCCAAAGGCCTAGAGCTTTGGGCTGGAGTTGCCAGAAAGAAGTGTTTATGGGACCCTGCCTTGCTTTGGGCAACAACACACACTGGACAGCCTTCATCTGCCAGACCAAGAATTGCTGCTTTAACTTGGACAGAGAGTGAGCAGCTTCCCATCAGCACCAAGATCCATACCCTAGAACCTATCCACCAAATAGTTCAATATAGGAAATTTTAAAAGGGAACCTAGTTACAGAGGTTTTGGAAAAGCTGGAAAAGAGACAGAGGTACAAATTGAAGATTAGAAAGATGTGACCACTCTTAGGGCTAGACGGAAAAAGGGCAGAGATGGTGTCACCAGAACGTAGGAGCCAGGGCTGCCTAGGTAGAGTCGAATCTTGGCATTGGAAACATGGGAGAAGCTGCCCAGTGGGAGCTAGAACCCATGAGAGGTATGGTCACATATGCTCTCAGGTTCCCATCGGGCTCTTCCCATTGGTGAACCTAACAGGAAGGCAGTAGACAAGGAAAGCTGGGAAATGTAGTTTTCAAGGGGTTGATGCCACATAAAGTGGAACAGAAGAAGGGCAGAGACTAGATCTAAGGCCAAATAGGGAACTGACCAGTATAATATAGGACGAAACTACAAGTAACACACATATTCACCAGTGGTGAATTATGTGTCAGCTCCCCATCCATCCTCTAAAAGCCACTAAGAAAGCCATCAGCAGAGAGAGAATGGAAAAGCCTCTGGGCTATTTCTCTTCTCCCTTCTCATACATGTATCAGCTTTGGATCCTTCTTTGTGGCCTCAGTTGGTTGATCCTGGCCTGGTCACTTCCTGCAGCCTGATTATTGGTATACTAACGGTAGAGAATTCTTCAGTCTCTTTTTCTCAACTTCTTACCCCACGATTTGCAGCAGAGTATCTTTATTGACTCTGTATCCACATTTCTTGCTGTCTTTGATCTTATTTGGTGCTGCACTATTCAGTGCAAATGTTTGAGTGGGGACTCACCTCTAATTTTTTTAAAAGTAGTCTCCATGCCCAGCATGGAGAAATCAAGACCCGAACTGAAATCAGGAGTTGGATGCTCAACTGAATAAGCCATCTAGGAGCCCCTCACCTCTAGTTTTCTAAATAGGACTGCAAATAGCTCAGGAATGCCACCTTGGATTGACGAATGTCCCAGTCTTTAGTGGGAAGGGGACATCCTTTATCTAATCTTGGTGCTGGTGGAGGAAGTGCCCCTTCCCCACTCATTGCTTTAAGACATGCTCTGTGGATGAGCCCTGTGTCATTATTCACTCTATCATCACTTCCCACCCCCACACTAAGCTGTTATGTTCACTATTTTTACCCTTTCATGTGTAGGTTGTATGAGTAGAAGTGAATGGATTATTCACCATGTTTGAGCTTCAAGCTCCTTTTACACCAGCTGGCAAAGCAATTCATGCCTCACCTTTCAGCTGAACTGCCTTCCTATATATGGAGACATATATAGAGCTCTGTTGTCCTATGTCCTCACCATAAGGCAGTGCCCAGGAGACCACATCCTTTCCTGGGCCTCAGGGATGGTTTTGCATGACTCAGTAGCTATCTTGCTGTAGGCTCTCTGAGGTGGTGACTTGCATCCAGAGATGCGAATGTCTGTGCCAAGTTCTCAAACAAAGGTCCTTTAGGGACATAAGACATTTTACATGAGCCTCATGGACTTATTTGGTTGTCTAATTCATTCACTCAACACATATTTACTGAGCATCTACGATGGACTGGGCCCTAGAGATGTGTTGATGACTGTAGGTGAATAAAGGGCAGAGAATGTGCCTTAACTTGATTGATCTGCCCTACAACACTAGCAAGATCAATAAATATGTTCGTTCTTTCTTTCAAAAACATCCTGAGAGAGGACTATGTGATAGTTATTTAATGACTGACATGGTAGGTGGTATTATTTGTCTATGATTCTTCTATTCCTGTTCTCCGTGTGGTGCAGCTTACTTCCCCTTCCCATTGACTCTGAGCCTAGATGTGGGATTTGTCCTGACCAGTGAAATGTGAGCAGAGGGGACAGGGTTCCAATTTGGAGCCAAGGCCTTAAAAGGCATTATATACCATTTCTTCTCCATCTTGGAGTCTCTACCCTTCACCACAGGAAAAACCTTCTCCACAAAGCTGTTGGGCCTGTTATCTCTATCCTGAGATAACAGAATAGTCAACTTGAAGCCGGGAGCCTGGAGCTGAGCCCACCTGAGGTGCAGCTGACCTACAGACTCATGAATAACAGATAAATGCTCCTTGTTGATATCCACTGAAATTTTGGGATTGTTTATTACACATTATTGCAATACAAACCTAACTACTAAGGCAAACTCTCCAAGCTTTCGTTGTTTTCCATTTATGAAATGGAAACAATGGTACCTACTTCTTGCAGGTCTTGGTTCCTTGGAGCTCCTGGCTCCATGGGTTTCAAAGAAAATAGTGTGTAAAATACTAAGCACAGTGCCTGGCATATATAGTAAGTGCTTCATAAATGGTAGCTCTACCATCATCATTAGTATAAATACAACTACAAGATTTATCCATTGAGTCCTTTTCAATGACAATGGTATTCATACTATGCAGTTGGTTCTAGAATAATCTCTAGCCATGTTTTTATAAAGCCAGAGCTCACATGATGCCTAAATCAACTAGGCTCAGATCATAATTGCTCTCTAAGCTGACAACATTTTAACTTGAATTTCCTTTAATATATCAAGTGAAGACTGCGTGAATTGCAGGTGCTAAAATCCATTACCAAATCACTCGGTCTGAGATCTGTGGGCCAAGGAAATATACTACCACAGTCCCTACACATCATTAAAGAGCTGGTTTTCTCAAGAACATCAGGTGAGAAGAGTAATTTAATGAGTGCAATAATAGGCTTCCAAATGAAAATTCAAGTTTGAGAATTAGGTCATCCTAAATGGAACTCAGAAACCTGGGCCTAAAAATAGACTAATTCCAGGCAGGGTAAGAGATGGAGGCAGGAAGTGGGAACTGAGACCCTTGCTCAAAATGAGGATACTCAAATGCCCCATTCTTATTAAATAATTTGCTGGTTAATTTTATGTCAACCTGGCTGGGTCACAGTGCCCAGATAATTGGTTAAATATTATTCTGAATGTTTCTGTGAAAGTGTTTTTTTTTTTTTCCAATGAGATTAACTGTTAAATCAGTGGAGATTGAGTAGGAAGCAGATTTTCTTCTGCAGTCTGGGTGGGCCTCATCTGATCAGTTGAAGACCTTAATTTAAGAACAAAGATTTACCTCCTCGAGCAAGAAGGAATTCTGCCAGCAGACTACCTTCAGACTCAAACTGCAACTCTTCCCTGGGTCCCCAGTTTGCTGGTCTACCCTGCAAGTTTTGGACTTACCAAGTTTCAACAATCACATGAGCCAATTCCTTAAAATCAATCTCTCTCTTTCTCTCTCTCTCTCTCTTTCTTTCTCTCTCTCTCTCTCTCTCTCTCTCTCTCTCTCACACACACACACACACACACACACACCACGGTGGTTCTGTTTCTATGGAGAACACTGATACAGACAATGAACTAAGGAAAGACTATTCACTATCAAAGAAAAGTGACTGACAAGTTTGAATCTTTTTCAATCTTCATCTGAATGGAAAAAGATTCTTCTTTGGACATTTGCACTCCAGGATTGTGTCATATGGGTTTCATGTTCAAACTTATCCCAGGATACTCCAAACCTAGAAATTAATAAAAAGTGGTCCTTGGTAGGCAACATCTTTGGGGCATCTGGAAAGAAGCCAAACTAAACCCTTTTGGGAGAGTTTCCTCCCACTCAACCTGTTTACCCACATATACAGCCCACCCAACATGAGCTTACAATTTCAAATTATAAAACACATGCTGAAACAAAAATGCCATGAGCCAGAATCAGGAGAATCAACCAACAGGAGATTTAGACTCCTAGAAACTTCAGATGATAAAAGGCTATATCAAATTCAGAATATAAAAGAAATGTGTTTCAAAGAATTAAATAGAAACAGTATAATACAGATTTTAGCTCAGTGTACAATTTTGGGCATGTTACTTAATATCTACGTCTCAGTATATCTTCAGTGGTTCACTGAAGTCTGAGTCTTGACCAGATCCTTAAGGGTTTGGATGAATTCTCTATGTTAAGCCCCACTGCCCTGGTCATACTGGATTAGGATCATCATAGGATAGTAGATATTCTTCTGCCTTCAGGATGGAGAATCATCCTTTTCATTGCCTGCCCCACCCTCCTCTCACTCTGTACACAGGTAGGAACACTTTCCCCTGAGCAGAAAAAGCAACAGATACTTTGTGTGGTGCTTTTACAACATGTTTAATCCAACAGGAAAGATGCTATTCTGTTTGTCTGGCAACCTTGGTTATCAACTTCTCTGCTTGAGGATAAGCAAAGGAGGTGAGCCACTGGATCAAGGGCCTAAGAGCCAAGTTACTGGAAGAGTACCAGGTAGCTCAGCACAGCAGGAACCTGACTAAATTATGGTGTCACAGTAGGATACCAGAAGCTGCAAGAAGGGGACCAACTGAGGTACAAAAGAGAGGACAGTGTGCTAAGGAACAGAATGGTTATTACTGAAAAGTACATCTATTGTAGGACTTACCTTTCAATGAATATGGGAAAAAAGTGGAGGAGGGCACACCAAAGTGGCTCAGATTAGTTATAACCTGGTTATTTTTCCCTAAGGGAGCTGATGGGAAAACTGTCCCCATACATGTAAAGTTCAAGTATAGGTGGCTCATTTCGTGGAGAGGGGTTGAAGAACGCTTTCTTAGAAGGTGGGTCTGATGATGGGCTCCCCAGGGATTGTAGCAGGAAAGTCAAGTGTGAGCCAGAAGAAGATGGACACAGCTACAGAGAAGGATGGGTCAAGGATCTGGGGAGGCAAAGACTTTCCCACAACTTCATTTTATACCTGCATGATGTTGTTTGAGCCTCAAAGCACACACAGGATGGCCCAGAGGTGGACAAAACACAGAACAGTGAGGAAATCACATCCTTGGAAACAGCACAAAGGAGGTGAGCAATTAACCTAGGGGTCAGGATAATGCATACACCCAGAGAAGCCAGAGAGTCCCTCCCACAGTGGTAGGTGATCTGTCTGCCTAATGAGAGGAAGTCAGTCCTAGGGATACTGGGATGCACAAACAGATTACTGGCAGGAGAAAATGTAGCAGGAATTGATCATTCAACCTGGTTTTACTTGTTGACAACTGTTCCTCCTCCCTTTCCTTTGTCCCATTAGTGGGACACAATCCACTTTGGGAGAGGAGGGCACTTCCCACCTACCAGGACGGAATGTGATTGTCTCCTAACTAGCTGGCAGAGTTTGAAGGGCAAGCCCTCCCTGCCCTCAAGGAAAGGGGAACCAGTTTTTTGGTTGCTAAATGTTTGAGCTCTGGGTTTTAATGAGCCAAAGTTAATTGTGAAAGAAAGGAAAATAGGGCTTTTGTACAAAGAAACAAGAGCATAGATCAGAACCCAAAGGAAGACTGTGGGAATAAGAGCAAGCAAGGGGCCCTGGATGGGGCTAGGAAGCTCAGGATATGCCTTTGAACACACAGAGGGGAGGTGGGAGGGAGCTCAAGACCTCCGGCTGTGGTAGTGGCTAGTGTGGTAGTGGCTTTTTGTTAGATACTTTATGGAGTTAGTCTGAAAATCCCCAGATACTCATCTTATACCAGAAGAAAACACTTCATTAGCCCTTCTGGGGTATGAGTAGCATGGCCATGACACCAAGGGAGACAATCTGTTCTTTCATAGCCAGTTGCTGACAACACCTGCTTCCAGCCTAGCACACACGGGCTTGTCTGGAGGAGTGCATCCAGACAAACCACAGACATTAAACCCACTTGTAACTTTGCCTTTTTAAAGGAAACAGCATAAGAAAATAACATCCAATCCCATGAAACAACAATAACCCAAGTAGAGTCCATTAATTTGCAAACCACCTCAGGTTTCTTGCACTTGCTCTTCCCTTTGCTTAGGATGTGTGATGCCCTCTCTCATTTCATTCTACTGTCTGCTGAAATATCACCTCCTAAGAGAAGCTTTTCATGGCTACCCTATCTGAAATGACATCACCCTCAACTCTTCTAACTCTACTTTTCTTCATAGCATATATTATTTCCTGGCCTCATTCTGCATCTTTGTTTATTTTTTGTTTCTCCTAGGATGTTAGCTTCAAGAGGGCAGAGAATTTGTCTACTTCATTCACTTTTATATTCTCATGATCTAGAGCAACGCATGGCACATGGTAGGCACAGTCAATAGTAAGTGAATGAATGGACCTAATGGAAAATTAGTACTTCATCTAAAACAGATCTATTTCAAAGGAGTTTTGTTTCAAGTCAGTGAGATATCATCCCAGCCCCATATGACCCTTTGGGAGCTAAAGAAAACCAGATTTCCTTACTAAACCAGTCTTCTATTAGAAAAGAAAAGTGGTCTGGGAGCCTGAATTACCTGTTGGACTGCTCCATCAATTGATTTCTCAGTCATTAATTTATCTTTGTGTAGTAGTCCAAGCTCAAGAACATCAATCAGCTAATGCCTGTCACTGATCCATAGCAAAAACATAGGGTCTGTTTTGTCACTTCCGTTCTTTGCTTTATTGTTTTCCTTCTCTAATTTAAAAGTAATTTTATGTCCTTCTTTTAATTTAAAGAAATACGGAAAACATAAAATAAACTCAATGCAAAAGGGTATATAATAAAAACAAATTTCCTCTTAACATCAAAGACCCTTGTTCTCCCTCATCAGAGACATTCATTAGTATCTCATTGTGGTTGCAATTTACACTGCCCTCAATACAATGAAATTAATCCGCTTTTCATATATTTTGGACCATTTGGACATCCTCTTCTCTAAGTGATCTGTTCAAGACCCTCGCCTATTTTTTTCATTGGGTCATATGCCTTTTTCCTTATTGATTTGTAGTCTTTATATTCAGGATACAAGTCCTCTGTGAGTTATATGTCTTCCAAATATTTTCTCTCACTCAGTGGCTTGTGTTTTCATGCTTAAATGTAATTTCATGCTCTTCAAGGTGATTTTTATGAACAGAAGTTCTTAATTTTGAGCCCAGTTTAGTAATCTTTTTAAATGTCCTGTCAGTGTTTCTTATGTCTTGTTTAGTCCAAGAAATGTACGAAGTTCACAGGACAGGGGTTGGTCAGAGAGCCAGGGAGCCAAAGACTTTCCCACAACCTGATTTGAAGTTTTGAAACTTGAGTATGAAGATAAGTATATACAATACAATTTGACATCAAATTGTCACCATAAACACTGCCATAAAATGAACCATTACCTTTAAGGTTTCCTCCTTCCTTTTTTTTTTTGTTTTAAAGAACACTTAACAAAAGGACTACCCTCTTAATAAGTTTCTATTTCATTAATTACCATGTGTTTCTGTATTATTTCCATCCTCCAGGATAATATTTTCATATATTATCTTTTAAAGAATTTGCTGCTTTGTTTTTCATATTTAGATTTAAAAACCACTTGGAATTGATTTTTGTGTATAGTACGAAGTAGAGTTTCGGTATTTACATATTGCTGTCTCATTGTCCCAGCACCATTTATTGAAAAGTCTTTATTCAAATTGTCTGCAATGCCACCTTTGTCATAAATCAAGTATCTCTACACATATAGATTTGTTTCTTGGCTCTCTTCTGTATTATTGGTATATTTGTCTAGATTTTTACCTTAGTTAACTGTATCTCAGTTACTGGAGCTTTTATACTAGTAATCCTTGTTGTTTGGTAGAGCAAAACATCATGCTTTATGTTACATCTGCAGGAGTGTCTTGGTTATTCTTTGCTCTTTGCACTTCAATAGAAATTCTAGAAAGAACATTAATTTTTACAGAAAGGAAAATCTATTCATATTTTGTTTGGGGTATCAATTCAACAAGAATGGATGGCTTTTACATATTGAGTGTTCTAATCTATGAACGTGGTATGCTTTTCTTATACATAGTGTATATATGTATATGCGTATATGTATATTTACGCATCTCATATACATTACACATATACCCTATACATTGTAGAATGGAAGGAAGAGCTGAAGAACCAGGTTTCAAAAAGGACAGGAGCTAGGGCACTTCAGAGATCTGGGGAGTAGGAAGTAATGTAGTTTTTATATTATTCTCTTCAGAACTCAAGTTCCTAAGAGTGACCATCTGATTTATGTCAGATGCCCATCTCTTGGTCAGGCGTAGGTAGGGCAGACGGGCTTCTCAAAAACAAATTCAGAGGCTTTTATCAGAAGATTTTGAACTGGCTGCTGCTGGGCAGTTAAAAATAATACATATCTACTACTGATACAGAAAGAGATGGCAGGAGAGACACCAGAGCATGGAAGCAGAAGGAAAAAAAGGAAAAGAGGAAAGAAATGAAAACAGAAGGGGTGGAGTGGTTTGGACTAGTGTGAGCCATCTGAAATGGGAGAATATGCCAACAATGAAAAATAACTAAATAAATAACTGAACCTTCTCCTCAGGGATTCAGTATGACTTTTGTGGGTCTTTATGGGTTCCTTCTTTCATTAAAAATGTTTAAAAATTATATTTATGACTGTGCTGGTATAAAGACAAATATATCCCAGGCTGGATTGATTATTATATGTTCATTATTATTATATCCATTCTTTCTTCTGATCTTAAAAGAAACTATAATTAAAATATTTTCATGGGTCCCCGATATTGTGCCTAATGAATGAGTCAGCTCTGCCTCTGCTCTTTTCTCTTCTTCTTCCTTACTGCTCCCCCACAAGGTGCAACCTGCTTTGGCATTTACCATTTCCATGCATGTTGGCCCATCTTCTCAGGGCTAGCACCTGGGGGCACTTTGCCTGAAGCTGGAATCATTGGGGATTTCCTTATTCCGCAGCTTTTAAATAGTATGCAATGGGAGATGGTATGTAAATACCCAGTTTTTCACTCCTCCAGCCAGAAGCTCAGAGACACATGCTCTTTACTGACTCCCAGAGGACTCAGTAAGGATTAAACTCTAGTCTCCTAAAGTATAACTTGTTTGATAATGGACCTTCTATTGTCTTCCTTCCCTTTCAATTCTTCACTCCCCTACCTCTGTTTCCTGGGATCCCCTTCCAAATAAACCATTTATATTCAAATTCTTGTCTCAGGGTCTGCTGCTGGAGAACCCAAGCTAAAGACCTACTTTTTTGGTTATCTTGTATTTTGGGACAAAACTCTCAAACATGCCACCTTGCAACCAAATGAGAGGGCATGGTGCTTTACTCTGCAGAGAGGAGAACGAATGCCAACCAATTATTTTCTTACATAGATGTTAGTTGGGAGGGGTACATTCTCTTGTTTTAATCTCATATGAAAACTTTAACAATGGCCAAAAAAGAATGTATGATCTAATTCAATCAAAACATGGTGAGATCTTTCTTCTTGGTGGTTTGGGTAGCTGAATCACTTAGTTTATACAGACCAACAACAGCAGGGCAAAGCATTTTTATAATATAGAAGGTTATGGAAAGACTAATTTATGTTAATCATCTGAGTTAGGTTTTCATTTGCTTTAATGTGGTGGATTTGGTCATGGGGAGAGCAGGCCTCATGACTGTCCCTCTGAATGAAATTTTAAAGGAATGTATATTTTTGGAGAACCATGTTTCTGTAACACACCCGAGTTCTTGTAAAGATGTTTAGCTTGCAAAACTTCACACGAAGAGCCATTATTTACTTTATGATCCAAGACAGAGTGCTTGGGACACTCCAGAAGAAAAGAATCTAGAGGGGGATACCTAGGTGGCTCAGTTGGTTAAGAATCCTACTTGCAATTTTGGCTCAGATCATGATCTGAAGTCATGGGATCAAGCCCCGTGTCGGGATCTACACTTAGTGGATAGTCTGTTTAAGATTCTCTCTTCCTGAGGATGTGGAGAAAGGGGATCCCTCCTACATTGTTGGTGGGAATGCAAGTTGGTACAGCCACTCTGGAAAACAGTGTGGAGGTCCCTTAAAAAGTTAAAAATTGAGCTACCCTATGATCCAGCCATTGCATTACTGGGTGTTTACCCCAAAGATACAGACGTAGTGAAGAGAAGGGCCATATGCACCCCAATGTTCATAGCAGCAATGTCCACAATAGCTAAATTGTGGAAGGAGCCGAGATGCCCTTCAACAGATGACTGGATTAAGAAGTTGTGGTCCATATATACAATGGAATATTACTCAGCAATCAGAAAGAACGAGTTCTCAACATTTGCTACAACATGGACGGCACTGGAGGAGATAATGCTAAGTGAAATAAGTCAAGCAGAGAAAGACAACTATCATATGATTTCTCTCATCTATGGAACATAAGAACTAGGATGATCGGTAGGGGAAGAAAGGGATAAAGAAAGGGGGGGTAATCAGAAGGGGGAATGAAACATGAGAGACTATGGACTATGAGAAACAAACTGAGGGCCTCAGAGGGGAGGGGGGTGAGGGAATGGGATAGGCTGGTGATGGGTAGTAAGGAGGGCACGTATTGCATGGTGCACTGGGTGTTATACACAACTAATGAATCATCAAGCCTTACATCGGAAACCGGGGATGTACTGTATGGTGACTAGCATAATATAATAAAAAATCATTAAAAAAAAAAAAAAGATTCTCTCTCCCTCACCTTGTGCCCTACCCCACCCCTCCCACACTCTGTCTCTCAAATTAATAAATAATTTTTTTAAAAAAGAAAAGAATCTAGAGGAACCATGCAAATTTTCATGGCATATTTTCAGGTGGAACTTGGGAACAATGTGCTTTATTCTTTCTCATGGTTTTACCCACATTGATGCATCTGCAATATTCCTCTCCACAGTTCCCAAGGGGTCAAATCACACACAACATATGGGGTCAAATCACACACAACATAATGATTAATAGTATGATCTTCAAACTCAGAAAAATCTTAGTTGGAATCCTAGGTCTACCACTCATGTGTGATCTTGGGCTAGTTACTTAATCTTCCTACAGCATGGTTTCTTGATTTGTTGAATGAGGATAATTATTCATGGGTGCATAGACCTATGAACTTAGTGTTAGTATAAAATTAATGCACAGGGGCACCTGGGCGGCACATTCAGTTAAGCATCCCACTCTTGGTTTTGATCAGGTCATGATCTCAGGGTCATGAGATGGAGCCTTGCCTTGGCTCTGCACGCAACTTGGAGTCAGCTTGAGAGTCTCTCTCCCTCTCCCTCTGCTCCTCCCACTTGTTCTCTCTCTCTCTCAAAATAAATAAATCTTTAAAAAAATAATGCACAAAAGTGCTTAGCACGTACAAAATACAGCATGTACTAACTATTGTTCTTAGCCAATGTTCCCTTAACTTGAGTTCCTCTGCCCTTTGGTAACTTTTCTAGATTATTGACAATGTCCTCAGCAAGTGCAAAGCTGCTCCTATTCAAGGCCAGAGTGGTCTTTTGTGTAGATTCTGAAGATGCAAGATCTTGCCCCACACCCATTTCTCCCAGCCTGATCCCATGCTTCTGTCTCCTTGCCCACCTTGTCAGAGTGTCCTTGTCAGATACTCTTTGGTATTGCATGACTAGGGTGGGACTTGGCCAGTTCAGGAGATACAGTCCCTGAACAGCCACTGAAAGGATGATCACTGGTCACCAACATGGCATTTGAGGGCTTGCGTCACATTTTCACCTTTGTGAAGGCAAGGTAGTTTCGTGAGAGAATGAGCAGAGGCCTGAAGAACAGGGAGGCAGGAAAAGTAAAGTTCAGTTGGGGCCAGGGAGCGTATAACTGACCCCCAAGGTACCCAAAGCAATGAGGGCACATAAGGCAAAGAGAAGGGTAGACGGTGTTTAGGGTCATCCAAGGTCTAGCAGTGGGGTGACTGTAACAGGTAACTGTGAACTTGAGCACCCTGAAGGTGACCCGGGAGCTAAAAGTAATAACACAGAAATAGTAACACATTCTCTTGGTCCTTTGTTTTATAGTTTGCAATGTGTTTTCATACTGGTTACCTCCATGCCTCATAGAGAGCTAACTAGAGGCTGCTCTATGTCATAGTCACCAGCAGCCATGTTTGGTTCCTGGGCAGAGACACCAGGGCAGAACAAGCAGTTAAGAGTGAGGAGACCTGGGAGGGAGTCTCCGCTGTGGCCGCCCCATTTATGTGCTGAGTTACAGGAGCAAGCACACAGCCCACTGAATCTCAAAAGATTTATCCATACAGTGAGAACATAATAATGTCTACCACAGAGCTGTTGGGAGAATCAAATGAGGCCAGTTACATGAGATGCTTCATAAATTTGACAGGGCTGGGTAAATAATATGTTATTTAATTTGTGGTACTTAATCCAGGTTTTGTACCTGTAACAAGGTGTTAATATGGAAGTTTCCACTGAGACAACGAGACACAATAGTGTGAAGTTCCAAAGCCAGATCTCTCGTGTAAAAATTACAAAGAAAATTGTCAAGAACTGGTTTCATGACTCCTGAATCTTCTCTCAGCCACTTGACTATACTTTGTACACAAAATGTACAAAAATAGTAGTGAGAGAGGAGGGGGGAGAGAATTTTGAAAAGGTATGTGTTATTTATGTATTTACTTAGTGAGAAAATAATTGCTATGCCAAGGGATTTCTCATTCCACCTCAGGGAAATGGTACAGGGTGCTACTTTGGCCTCAGATTTAGGGAGGGGGTTGCCATCAGACTACTCAGAAAGCTATGACAAGTGTAAGCTGCATTAGAAGTATGGAAGGAGAGATCAGTGTCTTCCTGGATGGTAGACTGAGACAAAGAAGTCCAAGGCTGCAAGGTTGAGGGACAAAGCTGGAAGCAGGTGTGCATTGCAGAAGAGGGGAGCAGGGTTGGGTTTTCCTGCATTCATCTCTACAGAGGCCCCAGGAGTTGATGGGAGGGCTAGATCTCTAGGGCCTGTGGAAAGAGACCGACCAACTCCCGGAACAGAGAGACATCTGTCTAGATGAAGGGAACACTCAGTAAAGAGCCAGAAGAAAACCTCCAAGAAGCCCACACAAGCTCTCTGAGAAAAGCAGCTCCAAACATCTGCCAGAATATGAGAGGACAGATCTTGTTCTGCTCTCAGCCAAGCAGGATTTTTCCTGTCCCTCTTCTCCTCTATTCTCCCACTGCTGACCACCCTGCAGGGTCAGGAATTGTCCACCATGTTGGCCTCTGTACAGTCTGATGGCTTTGTACTGTGAATATACCCTCCCTGAGACACTGCCTAACTGGAGAAATTTGCTGCAAAACCTCTAGGATTCACCAGCATCCCAGGGTGAAAGATATCCCAGGAAAATTTCACCTTTCCCTCTGCCTCTTGGCAGGCAACCCCAAACAACTCGTGAGGTGGGACCCCAATCAGGACTGGCTACATAATTTGTGGGGCCCAAGACAAGATGAAAAGGCAGAGATTGTTGTTTGAGAATTATTAAGAAATCAGAGACAGCAAGAGTAGGTCATTTGCCTAAAGACTTTCTGAGTGGGAAGCCATGTGTAACTGCAAGAGCTGCAAACACATAATGCTATCTCTGACCCCAATTTATGCCCTCCATTAGCAAGCACTAATAGAGGACTCTGGAGTCTGGCTGCTGTTCCAGGAGATCTTCCTTAGACTGCACCCTCGGAGTGATTCCAACAAGCCTCAGCCTGCCATTCTCCTTTTCCTTCTCCAGGTGGGAAACTGAGGCATGGAGGATGATTAGTGCCAGCTGGAGCTCTAAGAGAGCCTGTGCACACAAGAAAGTCTCCTCCCAGCAATGTGGCCAGGATCTCTGGGCAAAAAGAATTCTTTGACAGGACCTAGCCTCTGTGTGATAGCTCAGGGATGGCTGGGATGTTCGCCTTAAGTCATGAGAGCTGCAGAGTGGCCCTCAGCTCACAATAGCATGGGGCTGGTCCAAAGCCCTTTAGGATTTTATGGGGCTGGTGATTAGAATCCTGGCCGGATTCTTCTAGGAGGCAGCCATATACCTCATGAGCCAAGACTCTCCTGAGAGGCTGAAAAAAAGCAAGTTATGAAGAAAAAAAGTAAAATACTTTGGAGAAGGAGGCATAAGCCCCACCAAGGGGCCTCCTGCAGGGCTCTCTACCCTTTAACTACATGAGTTCACTGGAAGGACCCAGCTCAAGGAGACGGTGAGACTAGAAATGCCATCTGGGCCCTAAATGCCAACTACATCTCAGCAGCTCCCAAAGCAGAAGAAAGGTTCTGGTGGCCATGCTGCTTCCTGGGCTCACTTGTACTCCTCCATTGTCTGGCAAATATTGCCTTGGAGGCAAACAATCCCATTACAATGAGGAAGACCACCCGGCCATAATGTACCCAAAGGGATGCATGTACTGGTCTAATATTTGCTTTTTTCCCAGTTAGTAAGCTCTCTGAGGGCACGGACTGTGCCCAGCTGGCTTCTTGTGAGCCAGGGTGTAGGAAACATGCTTCAACGTATTTGTTGAATAAATGAGTGGATCCAAAAGAGAAGAGTGAATGAAATATTTCACAGAGGGTTTAAGTCAGGCCTCCTTATATGGTCTGGTTCCATCTTCACTTGCCATAGGTTACCTTCCCCACAAGCAGAGCCTGAGAAGGTGATCGAGTGCACATGGTTTGCTGACGGAATGCTCTCAGGGGAAAGGGAGGGAGGTAGGGAGGGAAGCCGGATGGGGAAGAGGACAGAGCAAGGATGGGGTCTCAGCAGGAGATTACTTGTGCTTGGCTTGATCCCATGGGAAGTCAGGAGCATGAATTGTACCACATGATTGTCTCACCAGAGCTGACCTTTTGCACCTCCATGCTGGTCAGTCATGGGTTGCCTGCTGCCACTGGTAGGGGAGGTGTTTAATCTCTAAGGCCAATTCTCTGGAGAAGCAGCTGTGACCCCTTAGCAGTCGACACTCACAGCAGCTGAGGGTGGCTTCACCAACCCGTCTCCATCTGACCACCCAACTCTCAGCCCCTCCCCCAACAGGCATGCCTGAGCAGGTGGGCGCCAAGATTTAGATTCTCAGAATATGAGAAAGCTAGGCTTTGGTCTGCAAGCCTAAGCTCTGTTCACGGCCTTAGGGGTATCTGGTGCTTTCCCAGTGATCACAAAAGGGATGCTTTGTTTTCCCTTTGGCTGCCAGTGCTCTTGAACACAGAAGACTCTGTCCGGGACCCTGGAGGGGAGATGTAGGGACTTGGAGGATGACCAAAACCTTGCCCTCACTCTTTGCTAGACATTGCCCGTGTGGAAAGCGAGAGGGGTGTATACAGAGAGCAGTCAAAGTGACTCACAGCCGCAGTGGAGAGTTGCCAGTGATGGACATCAGCTCCCACAGCCCCTGCTGAAAACTCTCCCCCTGGCTTTGAGTGGCACTTCGATGAAAATTCAAACTCTGCACCCCATGGGCAAACCTCATCTCACCTGGTCCCTGCCCACCTCTCTAGGCTCATCTCCTCCCGCTCGCCCTCTTTCATGCTCCAGCAGCCCGGCGTCTCTTCTGCTCCACAGACGGCCAGATCTCATTGCTCCCTCGGGGTCTCGGTTCTTGCTCTGCCCTCCACCTGGAGTGCTTTCTCCCTCATCATCTCCCTAGAGAAGCCAGTGTTGGTCACTCTGTCCAATGATGTCTACACCCCTAACCTATTACCACCTGACCCATTACCTCCTGTTATCTTTATTACCTGTTTTTTTACACTTTCTCCGTTTGCCTATGCAAGCTCCATGAGAACACGGATCTGACTCCAGCGACCACACATAGGAAAGTCAGGGAAGGGAGCTATTTGAGAGTGAAGGAGAAAAAATCATACAGTATATCTAGTAGAAGTTGAGTTTGATGTTCCAGTGAAATATGTGGATGGAAATGCCCGGGAGACAGCTGGAGATGCCTGGCTAGACCCAAGGGAGAGTCTGAGCCTGGGATATATATTTTGGAGTCCTTCCCATAGAGCTAATAGCTAAAGTCCTGGGTGTGGATGAGAAGCTAAGAGCAGAGCCTTAGGCAACACCTACTTTCTGAATATTTGTTTCATCACTGCCTAGAATGCTCTTCCACCTGCCACGAAGCACCTCCGTCTCAAAACTAAAGTTGCAGCTTGAGAATTCCTTTCCTCCTTCCCCCTGTTTATAATCCTTGCCCTGCTGCAAATGTGGAATAGCAACCGCAGCCCTCCTGGAAGCAGCCCTCCCCTCTTGGCAGCTGACAGGAGGCTCTCTGGCCAGGCTGGTGCTCTGCATATGGAGGTTCAATTACTGTCGATGGGAGGCCCATCTGCGGGGCAAGGACAGAATACACAGTGGAGATTGATACACCAGATAGTAGCCCTGGATCAAAGAGGAACCTAGAGTTTGTGAAGCCCTTTCATCCTCCCTGATGAAAGGTGATACACGAAGGCAAAATTATCATGATTATTTCATTGGGTTCCAATTGGAGATGGGCTATAGCTCACTAGTATGGACAATAGCTAGCAGGCTACAAGGACGTTTCTCTAATATATACAGACAGGCCGTACACAATCAAGTGTGTGTGTGTGTGTGTGTGTGTGTGTTCATCAATAACATCACCCGAGCACTCTTTATTGTCAAGGAAGCCTGAGAGAGTATCACAGATTTGAATTCGTTGAGTCCTATAGATACAGACATACCATGAAATATACGTATTTTGTAAATGTGTATAGAAAAGCCATAAAGCAGGGGGTAAAGGAAACAGTAAGGACATTTGGATTTGTCAGCGTCTCTCCAGAGAGAGCCCTGAGGATATACCATTCTTAGAATAAAGCTTTCATTTCACAGTGCATCAGTGGGAAAATTAACAAGCTCCCTTCGTCCTGTTCCATAATTCATTCTCTTTGTTTTAGATATTGAGCTGAGCTGGTGACTTAAAACCATGCAAAATAGCTTTTAAATACAGATCTGGGCCTGGCAGTTTTGCCTTGCCAGTGATGGAAGACCAACTTGTCCCATCATTAGGGAGATGGACATCATGTCACTTTGTCATTCAAATTCCATTTCAATTTAAGTTCATGTCCTTCACTGGAGCTGGCTGTGGCATTGCAGAGGATGTGGTTTCTGGGTTGAACATTTTCCTGCCATTCCAGGATTAGTATTATGGCTGGATTTAGAGGTCCTTAGCTTGGAGTGAGGATAAAACACAGTATAAGTGGGGTGGGGGAAGGGCAAGCTTTCTTAGGCCCTGTGTTTACCTGACCTTGCACACAGCTTCTTCCTCAGGGAGAAGCTGACTGCTGTTTTTGGCAGCTCTTCATGCCAAGGAAAAGTGGAAGGCCACAGGAAGGTGACAGCTGAGGCAGGGCTATAACAGCAGTCCCCAGGGTGGGTCATTCACTGGGCTGACAATCCAATTGATGCTTGCTTGGGTTGGGGCCTTGCACTAATTTGGGTGCTGACATCCTAGTGACAGGAGCAGAGGGAAAGTGAGTTGGAGAGCAGAGATGGGAAACCTTGAAATGACTCCCCTAAATGATGGTTGACTTGTTTTGTGACATCATACCCCCAAGGCACAGGAATGCTGAAGTGTCAGCGAGACGGGCTGGGTACATTTCTATTTAGGATGTGACAGCAACAGTGGCCTACAGAGTCAGCCCTGTAGCTTCATCATCATAAGGCTTTGTCCAGCTGGGTCTGGATGTCTACTAATCTAGATTCCATCCTCCCTGCTTACATTTTTATTCCAGCAGAAATAAAGGGCAAAAGAGGTATAACTCACAAGCGGTTCCTCTCAAAGGACATATCAGATTCTCGAAAAGAGCATAACAGGCTTAAGTGGGTCAGATACCATGACTCAACAGCTTCTCCTTGATTCTTTAATCTCACATCTGAAGCTCAAGATCTGGCCAGGTTACCTGGGGCAGCACCACCATGGTACCAGCAGGGCTTCTCTTCTGGAAGGTTGAATAATCTACCTGGTGCACCATTTCACACTCAGTTCGAGACTCTGAACATGATCTGTAAGCATGAGCTAGTGTTTTAAGATCAATCAAAGTCATGCCAGGGAAATTCTGTCCTCTGGAAAGAGAGCCACAATGACCAGGCCACTGCAAAGCCCCATGAATGCCAAGAACCCTTAAGAAGAAAGAGTCACCTCTAAATTATTCGGAGGGCGAAGAGACAAAAGAATACTATAGATCTTGGACTAAGAAGCGTGGGAGTGAGTTTTACCTCCATTTCCAGTAACTGCCACATGCACACAGTCCCTTTCAAAAATGTCAGTGGCCTCGAAGAAGAGACAGCTGCCTCCCCAGCCCCTCATTCATCACCTGCTTGTTGCCCTAGGACTGATAAGACAAATCCAGATCAAATTTCCTGGCAACTGGGAGAGCTATGAGATAAGGAAAGGGAACTCAGGGGTCCAGTAGAGTAGCAAAGATCAAACCATGTATTAAAATTTCCAGGAAATAAAACCTTGCTCCCTCTGCAAACCTAGGGGAGGCACCTCAAATTGGTTAGCACCAAATAGGCTTTCATAGAGAAAAACAACGCCTTCAGCTCCTACAAGAAGAATTAAGACAACAGAGCACTGACAGACCAGTCCATTCTCACCGGGCCAGAGATGGTAGGAAAATGAAGTCAAAGGGCAGAGATGAACCTTGTAGTGGAGGTGAGGGGCAAACGAGAGAAGCTTTGAGCAAGAGAAAGAACACTAGACTAAGCAAGAGGTGTGGGTTTCTCTCTCTCTCTTTCCCCACTCTCTCCCCACTTTGAAAATGCACTCAAACCCTTCAGGGATTTAGTTTTTTGTGTCACGGTGAGGTAGGGGTCTCTTCAAGTTCAGATACCTCTGGCTTGAAGCTTTTTAAATATTTTATTACCAAAGGTATTCCATCTGATGGTTGACTCTTTTGACTAGTTTATTTTCCTCAGTGACACCTCAAGTTTTGGCTACAAAATACCCAAGAGGTATTGCTAAAGCTTTAACTTTCTTCATACAAATCCACCAGTTTTTTTTGAGAAGTTGCAACCAGACATGAGCTCTCAAAATATCAGTGACCTGAGGAAATTCTGGGAGGCAATGGAACTATTCTGTACCTTATTTGTTGTTATACAAGTCTTTGCAAGTGTTACAAATCATAGAATTATATACACCAAAAAGGGTAAATTTTATTGTTTTATGTTTTAAAAATATAAAGACAAAAATTGTCAGTGATGCTCTAATATTAATTCAAGCAAAATTCTTAATCATTGATGAGGTCTCTTAATTCACCCAGAAAGCAAAAAAAGAAGATGGTTAGTGTGGTAGAGTGATCATATCAATGGCCTCAGTTCTTCACCCCTTCTGATGACCTCCTACTCTCTGTGCATCCACCATGTGACTTTTTATCCAACTGGATGTTAGTAGATGAGACACAAGCAGATGCTTGAAAGAGCACTTATATGCTTCCATTTGCATTTCTGTTCTTGCCTTCTGTCACCACCATGACAACATGCCCCAGCTAGCCTGCAGGAGGATGGGACATGAACATGGGAGCAGAGCTGAATCATCAGTCATTCCAGCTAAGACGACCCATAGTCAGACAATTACCAGATATGTGAGTGAGTTCTGAGACCAGAGCTGCTTGGCCAATTCAGCCCAAATTGCCAGCACATAGACCCAGAAACCAAATAGATGCTTATTATTTTGGATTTTGAGACTGTTACACAGCCTTATCGTGACCATAGATAACTAATACAAAAGTAAGGAATTATGAACCATAAGAAAGAGGCATTTGAACCAAGGAATGAGTTAACTTTGGGAAGGTAGGAAACTATGGGATTTGGGCATACTTTCTAAAGTGCCCTTTTATTTGTTTGTTTGTTTGTTTCTTTATAGGACAGCCACCTGAATAATGCTGTGCAGGGAGATGAGAGTGAGATAGGATGTGTCACCTTGTGATCAGTTCCTGATAGTAAGGTCTCTCCACATCTTTGAATTTGAATCCATGGATTCAAGCATATACAGCCTCAAATGAGTGTAACCAAATGACTGTAATAAAAACAGAGCAGTGCCATTGTAGTCATCCATGAACACATGTGAATATGTATGTATGGATTATGTTTGTTTGCCTCCTTAGTATCTGAAATCTCCACCAGACTCTAAGGTCTATGAGGATAGAGACGTATTCTGTCTTGTTCACCATTGTATAGCTCATGCCTAGCATGGTGCAAGGCATAGAGTAATTGTTTCATAATAATTAACTGAATTAATGAATGAGGTATGGAAATAAAGCAGAGGAGGAGCAAGACAGAGACTGGTTAGGGGAATAGCCCTTCGGCCCCCAGCATGGGCACCCTGGAGGTAGTACGTGGGCCAGTGGGTGATTTCCTGTCACATTCACAGTCCCTATCTTTATCTAGCTCAGGGATAGGTCTGGGACAAGTAGTCATGTTAGGGCTGCAGAAGACAGTGGCACACACACACCTAAAGCTGCAAAGGGCTAAAAATATTAATCTTCAAATGTAAATTCATTCATAAGGCATTACCCAAAACCTTCGTCTGTGCACAGCTCTAAGAGAGTATGGTTGTTTTTTTCCCTTCCTCCAACTGTCTGTTCCAACATCTTACCATCCACATTTCAGCTAACAAATGATAAAGAGAAGCTTCCCAGAAACTGCCCAGAATGTCCATCACCAGGATCCTTCTTGTCTTATTTCCACTCCCTTGTCTCTATCTGCCATTTTGGTCCCTGCTCCTGTGTCTGGGACTTGTGACCACGCTAAGGAGCTTCACCTTGAAATTGGTCAGTCCCTGAGGGCATCTTTGGCCTGATCTCAGGGGTAAACTGGCTGGAGTTGCCAGTGTGGTCCACCAGAGCTGAGAAGGGTTGGCTATACTCTGACCAATGCGGGAGACACCCAGCTCTGCTCCTGGCAGACCCTGAGTTCCAGCAACTCTGGCTTAAACTGGAACTGCTTTCCTTCTTGTCCCTTTCCTCTGTTGCCCCTCATTGTTCTCCCTTCCCTACCCAGTCTTCATTTAAAAAAATAAAGGCAGAAATCAGTGGAAAACCTAAACCTTTCCAATATATAGTGGTTTGTTTGTTTAATTCTTTTTTTTTTTCACATTTATCTAGCAGTAAGAATAGCTTTGAAGCCTGGATTTTCATCCCCGCATTGATCCTAAGCCCTGGGTCTCCAATCCTCTTCAGGTTGGGTTTGAAAGAACTGGGAGAAAGCAAGACAATATGAGTGATCTAGACTTAATTAAATTGAAATAATTAAACATCAAGCCCTGGCAAAGCCATACTTTGTGGTCAGAGGACAATTGCCAGGGCCAGAGGGGCATTCGATAGAACGAGACCTTATGTGATCACAGGGGAAAGGGTCTTGGGTCATCAGAATCTGTTTGGCAATCAGCAGCCTGGATGATGTCCCTTGTCCTGCCCATCATCAAGGAGGTCCCACCCTCTTGCACCACCCCACCTCTGCGGAGCTGAGCACAGGCACTTGGTAAGAGGCTTTCAAAGACACTTTTGCAAGACACAATATCACAGAGTCCTTATATTACACGGGACATGAGTTCCTCCTGAGTTTTCAACATTTCCCAGATCTATGCAATTGCACTGAGGTGCCAAAATAACAGAGCAGCAAAAATAGAATTGCTGAAATGTAACCAAGATGGAAGGTCTCTATACTTTGAATACTGGATATAGAACAACTTCTGCATTTAGCACCTCAGCTCGGACACTAGGAAATGGTCAGTCCAATGTGGGTTTATTTAGACCAATGTGGAAGGAAGCTCTTCATGGACTGTTGAAGGAAGTGAGATGAACATGGAAATGGACAATAGGAGAAGAGGAGGTCCCAGAGCAGACACTGGTCCTCAGCCTCCCCTCTCAAAAAGATGTAGCCATTCCCTAGGAAGGAGGGATGGGGAGTAGCCACTAGAACCCCAGGTGAGGTAAGCCTACATACATTTTATAATTTGCACTTTAATTAGGGCATGGTTAGTTTAATATGTGCATTTTATTTCATTTTTTAATATGTGCATTTTATATAGAACTTTCTGGAGGCGATCCTTTAGTGACTCCCAGTTAGTGCCTCCAACTGTAGGAAGTTCAAGCACAGTGGGCAGGCAGGTCAGGGAGGTACTTTGGAAGTGGACAGTATCTTAGAGCATTTTTTAAAAAGATTATTTATTTATTTATTAGAAAGAGAGAGAGAGAGAGAATGAGTACGGGGAGGGGCAGAGGGAAAAGCAGACTCCCCACTGAGCAGGGAGACTGATGCAGAGCTCGATCCCAGCATGACCTGAGCCAAAGGCAGCCACTCAACCGACTGAGCCACCCAGGCACCTGTGTTACAGCCTTCATGATGCCATCTCACGGTAGCAACTTTCTAGACCACTTGTGGGTATGGCCAGCTCTGCTCAGAATACTAAATATCACCAATGGGATTAGTTCACTAAAAATGCTAACCCCGTGTTCCAGGGAATTTGACTTTGTGTCACAAAGGGTGCTAAGACTGGAGCCCCATGCCAGGGTGAGAAAGGCCAGAGTGCCAGGCATTCGCCTGAAGGGCAAGGTCTCTGGAAGCCACTTCACATTCCATAGGGTAGAGTCAGAGCCTTTGCTTGGGGGGGGGTTGGGGTCTCCTGAGCCACGGCCTTTGCTGGAACTTGGACGGCCTACCCCCCATTCAGTGTGCGCCTTCCCTCCTCCATCTTTTTAGTCACCAGGCATCTAGAAAAGCTCTCTCCTTGTTTTATCTGGCAGAACCTTGGGACAATAATTGGACTAGATTCAACTGGCCAGGAAACCAAAGCCCACAGAAAAATGCCTCATGACTCCTGCCAACCCCTGCTCCCTGCCAGTCCCAGTGCCGGACAAACAGCCCCGCCAGCATTTGGATTTGAGAGGGGAAGTACATTCCGTATGTGGAAGCCACATAATGGAAGTTATGTCCTTTCTGGGGACTGAGTCGGCCAGTGCCACGGCTGCTCCCATTATGTGGCTCATGAAAGGGTTTCACCTCCTGGACTGGAAGGGAGTTGGTCTGTCTGCAACAAAGGCGTTCGCCGCTGTGGCTTTCTGAAAAAGAATGTGTGTGCTTGTCAAAACAGAACTTTCCTGCGTACTTGGAAGCGTAGGCCTGTCTGCCTGCCAGAAAGGAGCAAGGCTCAGTCTGGTTAAAAAGGGAGAAAAATTCCACTGAGCAGGCCCGTTAGCACTGCCCAGGACAGCCTTCCTCTCTCACAAAGACATTTGTTCACTGTGCACAGCAGAGTGAGAAGCCTTCTCTCGCAACTTCCCGCCAGGGCAGTTTGATGCAGTCTGGAAGGTGCGAAGCTGGTAAAGTCACGGGGGTGAGTGTTTTCCTATCATGGAAAGGTAAATAAAACTTTGTTGCATGGTGGATGGGAGCCCCAAGTCTCATGGAATTATGAGTAATGTGTTAGTAAACACTCTCACTTTGCTTTTCCAATCATTTTTCCCTCCAAAGTAGGCTGCTGTTTCCCCTGTGATAGTGGAAAAACAGAGACACAAAGGTAACTTGCCCCCGGACCTTGAGGAGGGCCCTGAAAACCTGCCTGGGGATTAATCAGCTGATTGCGATAGTGTGGCTCTCCTCCAGAAGTTTGCTCTAGATTCGACCTCCCAATGTAGACCTGAGAGAATGCGCTCAACCAAAGCAAAGTTCAGGGTCCAAATTAGATAGGACTCTAGGAGTACAATAAACACCACCAATTTCTTCTGCAGAGATAATCTAACCTGGGTGTGATTGGCAAATATTTCCTTCCAGTACCTGACAGACCCATTCCCTTGGTGGCTCCAGATTCCCCAGGAAATCTTCATAGAGCTCAAAAGTTCACAGAAGAGGGATCCCATCTCCTCCATAAATGGATCATGTCTCTATAAGACACATCTGCACAACAGACTATTTGAGTCTACATGTGGATTCTAAGCCCCTGATGGTGAGAATTGCATCCATTGAATTTGAGTGGTGGGTTAACTTTCCCTAACAAATGAAAATGACCTCCCTGGTTCCTAGGTAGGAAACAGAATACAGGCAGAGGGTAGGTTAATTTCACATTTACCTTGTTCTTTGTGGTTGCAGAAGCATTATGTTTTGAGATACCACAGCCCTCAAGTATCTGCCTGAATTTCTGAAGACACCAACAAAAGTCTTTGCAGGATGAAGGACATTTTTGGATCTAATTCCTAAAACTATAGTTGTGGGCTCCAGAACAATAACAAAGTATTACCGCAGATAGTAATTGTTAATTTATGGAAGCTTGTTTAAATGTAAGTGGGACTTTTTGTTAACTGATGCGTGCAAACTTACAAATTGTTTACTGCCATCAATAGCTTACATCTGCGACCATGGTTGCTTTGTTATTAAGAACATGCCTGACTCCCTGGGGCTCTGAGAATGAGTGTGTAACACAAGCACCTGGTTCAATGCCATCCACCATTCCATTCCAAGCAGAACTTTCATCATTGCTTGAGAGGTTAAAAATCAACAGCAGGGTATAATGATAAATGTGGATAATAAATGAAACTTCAGGAAGAGTCTCCTCTGTTACACCTGCTGATCTCCAGGGCGTTCATCTTCTGGGTGTGCTCTGTGGTTCCTGACTCGGGGCTAATGCCTAAAGCCAGTGGTAAGAACTTGCAAGTGGGGTCAAACTGTAATTCAGGAAAAGGATACCAAGTTTAAGGAAAAAAAGGGGAACCTGGCTGGCTCAGTTGGTAGAGCATGCGACTCTTGATCTCCGTGCTGTGGCTTGGAGCCCCACATTGGGTATAGAGATCACTTAAAAATAAAATTTTTAGGGGCACCTGGGTGGCTCAGTTGGTTAGGTGTCTGCCTTCAGCTCAGGTCATGGCCCCAGGGTCCTGGGATCAAGTCCCGCATCGGGCTTCCTGCCCAGCAGGGAGCCTACTTCTCCCGCTGCCTGCCACACCCCCTGCTTGTGCTCTCTCTCTCTTTCTGTCAAATAAATAAAATCTTTAAAAAAATAAAATCTTTAAAAAACAAACAAAATGTCAGCATGCGTTTAATAAGGATGTGTGTTAAGATGCTATCATGAGTAGTATGTGTCTCCTCATATGATGCAATTGAAAGTACACAATACTCCCCAAGAAGTATTCTTGCCAGAAAGAGTTAAACCTGGCTTTAATCAAGCATCTGATGTAACTACCACTATACAGGAATTTCAGGAGACAGAAGAATATGCTATACAACATTATGAGGAAGAAGGAAACCAAGTCCAGAAAATGGGACATTCTATGGAACAAAGGAATGATTCCTTGAATATACAAATGACTTCGAAAACACGGGAGAGGAGAAACTGCTATAGATTAAAGGAAACTTAGGAAATATATTTAAAAAAACAATGTGTGGGTCCAGTTTACATCCTGATTTTATCAAAGCAGTTGTAAAAGTTTTTGGAGACGCTGGAAAATTTGAACGAAGACAGGTTATTAGATATTCTGGTTTGGTGATAATACACTAGGAATACATTAAAAACAAAATGCTTATCTGTGTGTGTGTATATTGCTTTGAAATACCTTAGCAAAAAAAGTGGATATAGGTGAAACAAGATCAGCAAAATGTTGATAAATGTTGATGTTTGAGGAATGGCTCCATGAGATTTCAGCATACGATTCTCTCTATTTTGGTGTACATTAAAAATTTCTGGAATATGTTTCTGAATAAATGGAAAGAAAGTGATGGAGAGATGCATCTTTCCAGCAAGGGAATCTTGAAAGCTTGCTGCTGCCTTACTTTGTGATGGGGACAGGGGTTGTTCACAGTAGCAGAGTGAGCTCAAAGGTTGAGGTGGGTGGGGGCTGCCGTATAGGTGACAGCTGGGCAAGTTGGTACTGAAGATGGCCCACAGGATGGTCACGGCTTAAAGACAAGGATCATAAATACCATTGTCTCTACCCACCTCTCATCCTCTCTTCCATTCATCCTAAAACACATATTGAATATCCAATATAATGTTTCCTGGGAAAACAGAAGGAATAAAGCATATTCCCTGCTCTTGATGAGTGGACTCACCAACACAGAGAGGATTAGAGAATTAGTCGAACAATACAAACCCCAAAGCATCCTTGGGCACTCAATCCACGCGTCTTCCAGGATAGATCAGTGGAAACTTATGGCGGCCAAGTGGTGTTGTAAGGATGGAAGTGTCGGCAATCTTCAGAGGGTCTGGGGATTTTGGCCACAGACAGATGCTTGGGAATGCTGGTCAGGCTGCCCCTCCCAGTGGCCTCTCTGATTTGTCAGCCAGGATCACAATCAGACCAAGGACCCTGGTCTTTGCTGCTGGGTACTTTGGCTTAGGGGGCTGATCCAAGCATGGGGATTGCTGAGCTAGAGCTCCTTGGCCCCAGCACTTCCTTGCTGGGCTTTAGTCACTGGCCCTGGGCCCATATAATCTGGACAGCCTCCAGGAGGCATATGGTATACGCATGCTGAAAGCTGCCTTTCCTGGCGACATTGCTCCATACTCACTGCCGAGTACATTTGAAAATGTATTCATGTTGGCTCCTGGGAGTAACCTGAAATGGTTAAGAGATTTGAAATAATCTCTTAACTCTGTGCCCTGCTCTCTGCCTACCTCCTTTCCTGTCATGGACACAGACCGAGGCAACTCCATCCTTCACTTTGCTGCTCTTCCAAGAACCCGTGATCACCTGTAGTCCAGCGTATTACTCTGTCTCCCACCCCTCCTCCGTACCTGTTTTATTTGAAGAACTCCAAACAATTGTTCAGGCTAATTGCAAAAGATATTTGAATGAGAACAAGTCTCTGGTGAAAGAAAAGCCGTGGTCAGAGAATGCTTTGTTCAGACACAATTTTGTTTCTGAAAAGCATGCATAGTACCTCTAACTGCTTATCAAACAGCTCCAAATGTAGGTCTTACCTTTTGAATTGCTGGCTTTTAAACTGGCCTCCTGGGCATCCCAGGTCTCTGCAGAGGTGCTGGAGGGGCCAACACTGGCTGTGAAAGAGGGATAAGATGGAAGAGGACATCTGAGTTAGCAGCGTCCCATGGCCCGCCTTCACCTCAAAGAACTCCCCTTTCTTCTGCATCATCTAAGACTTAAAAAATTTCCCTGTCTAAAAAAAAAAAAGTTAAAAACCAACTGCTTTAATAAGTAAACATACCAACTGATTGTTGTTTTACATATAGTCTTTGCTAAAGCGCTTGAAAAATGATTCCCTAAGATGTCTATACATGCCACCTGCAGTTTTGTTTCATCTATTTGTTTTGCTAGCAAACCTTTCCTCCATAGCTATCCTGAAGACAAACCAGCCCAGTTCTGTGGGATTTTATACAAATTTGCAGAACTGGAAGATCCAAAGGTAATTCCATTTCTATAGCTAATCTTTTCCCCAGTGGAAGTTCAGTGTCACCAATCAGCCAACATCCTATTACGACATGCCTTTGTGGCTCACTGTGCCTTCTCTGGATCCCATATTGACATTTAGAAGCCACCTGAACATGGCAGGGGCTGTGGGGGAAATAGTTTCTCACTGATCCTGAAACCTGAATCTTTTCCTGCTGGAAAACCAGATTGATAATCCAGGTAGCCTCGGACATGCCCCTCCTCACTCTCTACTCTCATAATTCCCACAGCAAAAGGCCAAGCAACATTTGATAGTGACAGAAAAAGCAGCCACACCATCAATCATGAAATCCCGGGGAAGCAATGAGAGTTAATCACTGCCTTCTTGTCACTATTTCCGATAAAAACAATGGCAAAGTTACTGCCTCATAACCACAAAGTACCTTCATGTTTCAGAGCAGATAAACAAATTGAAGAGCCACTATCTCTTACAAACCCAAGAGGAATGCATTGCACAAAGGCTAAGGAACAAACTAAAGGAAAGAGAATGACGTCCTGACAACTGACATGTTCCCAGTAAGGAGTCAGACAGCCGTATTCTCTGACAAATGGTAGGGAATGGGGGCATTCCATTTATGCCAACAAATAATTATGGAGCACATGCTCCAAGCAAAGTCCTATGATCTCACCAAAGGAGCCACAGCAACAGTGAGAGATGTCTTGTCTTCAAGGAGCTTGCAATCTGGTTACACGGCAAGGCTGTATTCAACCAGCTATGAAACATAAAGCACAAGGTGATAATGCCATGGAAGAAACTGACACAGGCACCAGTGTCAAGGGTCTGGGGATGGCACATCACCCCGAGGCCCCAACTAGAGGGTATGAACCAAGCACCATGCCCCCTTATGCTTTTGACAGGAGCCATACTGCTGGGTTGCCCCTGGTAATGCCACAGCCCTTTCATGTAAGCAACGTCTGTGTAGGATGGTGATCTCTCTGTGGTTACTGAGGGGACCCAGAGAGATTCCCTAGAAACTGGCTTATTGATCCCAGGAAGTGCAGACAAGATGAATGCTATATACAAAAAGAGGAAGGACGGTGGTCTACTTGTCCTGATTTCAAGACCAGAGACCTCTATTCCAAAATATCACTCTGATTTTTCTCTTTTGGAATAAAAGATTCGTCCTGTAAAAAATGCTACCTTTGTAAGATATAGCACATTGGATTGATAACAGGCCAAGGTGCATTAACAGATGTTCAGAGCTGACAGGTTTGATAGAAAGAATGTGTCACTCAGTTACCCCACTCTTCCTATTCCTCAACCTCATCAGGAACTTCAGGTCCTTGATTTCTCCACTTTCTTGCTGTAAATCATCTCTTCCCTCTCCATCCAGCTGAGGAGTGGATGCTTGCTCCAGGGAGGTTATTATAAAGTATGGAGGGGCTATTGAATCCTAAGATGGGAAACTAGGCTAGGCCTGTGGGGATTGAAGTCTTTAGGAGTTGGGTCTGCTCTCTCCATATCTTAGGTACTGTTTTCTCACTTCTGATTCTTTCTACCTACCTGTTTCCTCCTCTGTCTGCAGATCACCTTCTTTTACCATCTTATTAACTTGCTTATGGCCCCCAAATGGCCATTCCAGCCCTATGTCTATTGGGATTACCAGTGTCTGTGTCTTTTGGTTCAAATTCCCAAAGTAGAGGTTCTGATGACTCAGCCTGCATGCCACGGCTTGATGGTTGGCCTGCAGCCAGGTGTCAGTTGGGTCAGGTGCCCCCCTTTGCCTCCCACCAACAGCCCAATCAGGGAGGTAAGACCACATAATCCAAGGCATCCAAAAACACATACTCACTACAAATCAGTCTGCTTGGGCCGTCACAAAAAAGTACCACAGCCTGGGTGGCTTAAACAACAGAAATTAATTTTTTCACAGGCCTAGAGGCTGGAAATCTGAGATCTAAGTGTTGGCAGGTTTGGTTTTTTCTGAGGCCTCTTGGCTTGCAGATGGCTGCCTTCTTGCTTTGTCCTAACTTAGTCATCCCTTGGTCTCTGTTGTCTGTGTCCTAATCTTTTCATTTGTTTGTTTGTCCCAATCTTCTTTAAGGACATCTGCCATATTAAATTAGGGCCCACCTTAGTGACCCCATTTTAACTTAATTACCTCTTTAAAAGGCCATATCTGCAAATACAGTCACATTCTGAATCATACTGAGCGTCAGGGCTTCAGCATATGAATTAGGGGGCCCAAGTCAGCCCATAACGACCAATATGCCCACAAGAAGGGGATGTGGGACAGAAGAGAATGATTTCTCTCATGCCATGGTCTATCATTTTCTTGTCAGAATCCTCAACTCCTGTATCATTGTTTTTTCATCACACACCTGGGGAAAAAAACCAACCCACAGTCTTAGTGTCTTAGCCTATGCTTATGCTGCAGATCACTTTTAATGAAAACCATCCCACTACACAAACTAGTGCCACAGCAAGTTCTCCATCATCAGAGGGACCCAGAGAGACCTCTGTGTGCCCTGAAACAGCCCTTCTCTATTTTCACAGTGTCTGTTTCAATCTCTTTCTGCTCTCCTCAAACCTCTTCCCTTTTGGCAAATATTCTTACTTGCTCTTCCTTATAGAAGATGAAATGCATCTGAGAGGGACTTCTTTGACTTCCTGCTACTGAAGTTACAAACACACCTGCACCTGCTCTCTTCTTCTCCCTCCTTCTATTTGAAAGGAGGGAACTCCTCTCCTGCCTGAGACCAGTCCCAACCCCTGGGCTCTGAGTCTCTCCCCTTCCAATCTCTGGGATCCCCTCCCTCAATTATCTCTTCTCCATTCCACCTGGTTCTTTTTCATCAGATTTCTTCCATGTGAAAAAAAAAATCTTCCCACAACCCATGTTCTCTCTAGCTAATCTTCAGAGCAAACATTTAAAAAGGCTTGACTACAAATGCTTTCCACTTCCTCACCTTCTGTTTGTTCCTCAACTGTCAATGAGCTTCTGTTCCAACCACTGCTAAATGTGCCTCACTCCCCCTTGCCACCCCCTATCATACTCCTTAACTGAAAACTTACAGCTCCCCAGTCAGGCTTCAGCTTAAATATCCCTTCTGGGAAGCCATGTCTGCTTTAAGACTGGGTTACATACCTTATATCTATGTTCCCATAACATTTGATTTTTCCTCTTATCATGAAACTCATCCTGATGATTTCCAATGATCCATTTACTTCCTGATTATAAGCTCCTTGAATAGAAGGGCTATTTTTCACTTGCTAAGGCATCCCACTGCCTGTTTCAGTGTCCAGAACAAAGAAAATGTTCAAGGTTATGGAGCTAGTGATGGGCAGTGCCATGCCTCAAACCTGAGTCAATGCCAAACCTGTTCTAGAATAGGCTCTGTCTCTAATTATCAAAGAGATTTCTCTAGACCAGGGCTTCTCAAACTTTAATATGTGTGCTCATCACCAGAGCATCTCATTAAAAGATGAATTCTGATTCAGGAGGTATAGTCTGGGGTCCAAGGTCTACATTTCCAACAAGCTTCTGGTGATGCTGCAATTGCTAGTTCATGGGTCCCGCCTAAAAGCAAGGGTTTGGGGATATAAAAACAAAATACTTCTGTAGACTATAGCAGAGAAAAAGAGTCTCCCTCACCCATTGTAAGCTCAGATCCCAAACACAATATGAAAGGAACTGAGAAGGGGTTCCTCTGCCCTCTGTTCTCTTCTTTCTCCAGCCTCAGAGCACCTGTTCCCTGACAGCCAATGAGGAATGAAGTCAGTGATTCCTTCCTGTGCAGTTATACATTTTAACTCACACTGCAATTCTTGACTGCATTTCTCGCTCTAGGAAAGATTCCAATTTGACAGTGGAGGATGAGATAAACCCTGAGTTATCAAATTGTACTTCCTGGATCTGTCTAAACAAATTCCCTTAAAACCTGCTGAGGAAATGGTTCTGCTAGTTCCCCAGTAATCTGGGTAGAGTTGATGTCATTCAAAACCCAGAGATCAGCCAGGGCCATTCCCTTCTGTTTCTTTAAGGTGCCTCACTCAAAGGAAAACTCCACACTTTAGAGATGCTTTCTCTGTAAGAAATTGAAGAGACAGTGCCTGTGAGCCAACTGAGCAAGGGATCACCACTCCACAGCTGGAGAAGGCAACTGGAGGTTACAGAGGGCTACAGTCTGCTGAGTGTCAAAGACACTGACTGTGGGGCACTTCTACTGAGCACACCCAGCTCTCTATTTCTAATTAAATTAAATGTAAGCCCTTCTTTTCAACTTTGTAGCCACCATTACCTTGCTCTACAACTTTCTTAATAGTACTTTATTTATGTATATCCTTTCAATAAACAAAAAGGAGCACCAACGAGCTGATCATTTAATAAAAAACAAAACACATAGATATGATGATGGAAATAGAAACAACCAAAAAGTCATTAAAACAAGAGGAAATTAACAAAAGCTAAGTCTCTAGGACCTTAGGAGACTTTAGTTTCCAAATATATTATCAATTTATTTCTATTCCAAAGTTGTCTAGGAAAATCTAAACCATAGCCAGCTGTCTTGCAAAAATCTAAATTTGTACCGGTGCTCAAAAAGGAGACAGGAAGAAATGCAAGGCTGGATTAGCTTAAACCCTCCCCTCTATTAAGAAAACCTTCCATGTATGCATGGTCAATAGCAACCTGTTTATTTGTCACATGTGCTTGCTTTCCTTTCCAGCTAAGATGTACATTTCTGCACAAAGGTATCTGTCTCTCTTCTGAATGCAAATTTCTTATGAAAACTTCAAATATTACCACTTCCCTAGATCACCTTCAACTCCCATTTGAATGAGCTCCACTGAGCCTTATGTATAAACTGTTGCCTAGAAAGTCAACAATTATTCCCCTCTTCACATTCACACCCCTTTCCAGTGTGACTTAGGTGCTCTTCCAATCATGAAGTGGAATTATTCTTCCACTCCCAAAAGCTGAACTGGTCACATGACTTTCTTTGACTAATACAACATGGCAGAAGTAATATGTGGGAGTTTCAAGCCTAGACCTCAACAGACTTGTGTGCTTTTGCTTGCTTCTAGGGGCCCCTGGCTTCTGCCATGGGAACAAATGCAGGTTAGCCAACTGGAGGATGAGAGACAACATGGGGCAGACCCAACCCAGTTAGTATGGTACCCAGCATAAGGTACCAGATATATAAGGGAGCACAGCCAGGATGAGCAAAGTCAGCCCTAGGCAGCCTACCAACTGACCACAGGTCTATGAGTGAGCCCACCCAAGATGAGAAAAAATGTTCAGTTTAGGTTCACAAATATTTTGATAAAATCTCAGTGTTTATATTTATCAGATTATGTTAACTCATGGAAATAAAAATGAAATCGATGGTGCATTCCCAGAAGAATTCCTGGATTTATAAATAAGATTAAATCATACGTGTTATTTTGAGGACCTTCTTGAATGTGTGGCTGGAGCCAGATGGCTAACCTCCCTGCCTCTCCACCTCCTTACCCTTTCCATGATAAGCCATGTGCCTGACACAGAGCTGAGCACACAGTAGGCCTTCAATGTAAATAGCATGAATACATACAACTTCACATCTGTCTTATAGAAGACTTAAATTGATCATTAAGAATCCTGCAGACCAAGATCAACTTTAAATAAGATTACTCCTTCCCAGTCCCTGGGGGACAGATAATGGTAGGAAAACTTCCATTTTTCTGGCCCAGTCGGCTGTGTTCACAACCTTTTTTTTTTCTTCCTGCTCTCACACTTGAGGGACACACAGTCTCTTAGATAATGGTAGCTCACCATAGAACTGTGCAGGGCCCTTCTTTCCGTGGTGAGAGGTGGTACTTATCAGAGTAACAGTGTGTGTGTGCTGTTTGAAAATGCCTTCCCAGTAATTCTGATCTGCTCCCCTCCAGCTACATGGAGAATCACCAGACCTAATATCCCAGAGTGGACAACAAAATGTTTTCAAGCCCTCCCTAAACTATGTTTCTAGTTCTCTGCTGTCCAATATGGCCTCTAAGCATCTACGGCTGTTCAAATTTAAATTAATTATAATTAAGTAACATTAGTAACACATTTTGAGTGCTCCACAGCCACTTGTGAGCAGAACAACACTGAGAACATTGTCATCACAGGACATTCTACTGGACAATGGTATTCTAGTCAGCCTGGGAACTCCCCTTAGGCTCCTGCAGCTTCTCTGTCCCATAGTAACTCATCTTGTCGTCCAATCCTTGGTTTATCTGCTCCCTTTGCATTTCCATTTTGTTTCTCTTTTCCACCTCTTGCCCCTTGTGCCGCTTCTCCCCCTGAGTTCACAGGAGCCACTCTGAGCACCTTCCCCCAGGTCCTGGATGTCAGCAGCTTCAGTATTTTCCTTTCTCTAGGAGCACATTGAAAACCCACATTTACATTTAAATGAAGGTCCTACTTCAACCAGACAGAGGTATGCCTCTAAATAAATCCATATGTTTCAGGCAGGGGAGTTATCTTCATTCTCATAACATAACCTGTCTGGACTCCATTGGAAATTATTACAAACCCACTGTTCCCTGTGCCTTCAGGAACAGAGTGCTGATATGGTCTGTCGCCTAGGAATCCAGGTTGCAAACCTTTGCTGAAGGCTGGCATCCACTCTTTCTTTGGCTGTGCTGTCTCCAAAATAACCAATAGCAGTTTAAAGCTGAGCAATAAGTCTTCCTGCTATAATTGGACATGGAGCAGAAAAAGACCTCGAGCTGTAATGGGCGGTATGTTTGCTAAACGCAGTCCATCTTTACCGTCTTTCAGCAATCTGCTCCTGCTGGCCGTTTCCAAATCTGAGAAGGATCATCTTGACCTCTTCCTACCTTTGGGTGACCTAGTTCATCTCAAATAGACAACACAAAGCTGCCAAATCAGAGTGTGGACTTTGTTAATTTTGGAGAACTGGGGAGTGGTTGGGGGAGAGAAATTAACGATCCTGGCAATGAGGGGAATAAATAAGAGTACGTGTGCTGATGTTGTGTTCCTCTGGAAGCAGATCCAGAAACAAGGATTTTAATACAAATACTTTATATAGGAGGTGATCCCAGGAAACACCAGTTTGGGGTGAGCAGGTGAGAGAGAAGGGAAGGAAGCCAATGTGGGAAGCATTGATTAGAGTTATAATCAACTGTGGCTCAATCCACTAGGGTCCTCTGGGAGACAGTGTAGACCATGTTTTGGTGTTGTTGAGATGGCACATTTATCTTCCAACTCCCAATTTGTTGATTTATGTTCCTGGGGACATTAACTACCTCCACTGCCCATGAACAAGTGAAACACAATCCTGTGATGAGATATAGCCCTCAGAATAATTGCAGGGACTGTCAACAAAGATGGGAATGGTAACACCAAGAGGCTATGCATGGGGCACCAATGGCTCTGCTACACCCCTCTTCTTACTAGATGAAGATTTCATCCATTTTTGTAAGCAAGCGGGAGGTTTGTTATTATATCACCTGGATCTTTTCAAAAATCATCCCCTCATGATGTGCGGTGAAAACCATATGTCATTCTTCCCCCTAGAATATTGAGGTCAACCTGGACTCTGAGAAATTATAGTGGGTACAGTGGATTTGTTGCATTGGCCTGCTCAGCTTTCTTTTTGCCATGTAAGCCTGGAACCGCCAAAGACCATCTTGCCATCCACGGAAAGAGACTATCTGGAAAGTGAAGCCATACTGAGGAAAGTAGGACCAAGGAACTGATAGAGTATGATGAAAATGTGAGTGCCTGGATCCAGCTTTGCCTGAAGTCAGTCCACTCCTGACTTTCACAGCTCACAAGCCCACAAATGCCACTAGCCGCTGAGACTAATTTTAAGCTGTTCTCTTGTCACTTCACTGAAAGAACACTTTCCAAACAATGTGTTCCAGAATATTACGCCCTTTGTTGTTTTGAGGGCAGACTCTTCATCCATTAGAGTATACAGAGAGAAGATTGGCCACTGCATTCACCATTGCGGTGTCAGCTTCACCTTTGTGTGCCCTGCCTTTCCTCCGAGGGCCATGGAGGAAGGCTAACTTTGTCTGAGATTTGCTTGACTCATGGACACTGTAAATTGTATAACTGATCAGTTTCCTTCCTCGAATTGGCTGCTAGGAAGACCTGAGGGAACATGTGTTCTGTTTTTTCTCCCTTCATTGCCCAATTTCTTCACATGTTTTATGCCTTGAACTATAGGTATTTTTATATACAGCTAAAAATCTGTTTTCTTTTTCTTTTGAATGTGAAGAATTGCAGCAGCTGTATTCACACTCTCCAACTTCAGCTTGTAGCTACGATGGACTAACACTGAGTGCAACAGCAACCCTACTCACTGAACTCAATTTTTCTGTCTTGGAGCTTCTCCAAAGCCACCAGGGCTTACTCAGTCCACATGAGCGTGGCCCAGACTTTGAGGGGGTCGACATCCTCAGGAGAAACCTTCTATCAAAGGAGAATGGGAATTAGAATAAAAATGCCCCAGGGGCGCCTGGGTGGCACAGCGGTTAAGCGTCTGCCTTCGGCTCAGGGCATGATCCCGGCATTATGGGATTGAGCCCCACATCAGGCTCCTCCGCTATGAGCCTGCTTCTTCCTCTCTCACTCCCCCTACTTGTGTTCCCTCTCTCGCTGGCTGTCTCTATCTCTGTCAAATAAATAAATAAAATCTTAAAAAAAAAAAAAGAATAAAAATGCCCCAGCTTCCTGTTGGCCAAGTGGACTCTATTGAGGTGCATTGTGCACTATTCCTTAGGGACTCCCCCCACTCCTAAAAATTGTGCTCAGGTGCTCACGGAAATAACCAGTTTTTATTTGCTTTATGAACTCACCACTGGGGTGCCTGGGTGGCTCTGTCAGTTAAGCATCTGCCTTTTGCTCAGGTCATGCTCTCAGGGTCCTGGAATTGAGCCCCACATCTGGCTCTCTGCTCAGTGGAGAACCTGCTTCTCCCTCTCCTTCTGTGTCTTCCCTTTACTTGTCCCCTCTCTCAAATAAATAAATAAAATCTTAAAAAAGAAAAAAAAAGAACTTGCCACTTATTGGCTTTTCTTCTTCCTCATAGATCACTCCCCCCATTTCCTTATGTTACTTCCTGCAGTCACCTTGCAAAAAACTGCAGGCACCCTTCTACAGGTCCTTGTCTTAGGCTCTGTTTTTGGTAGAACCCAAACCAAAAGAGAAATAAATAAATTAAATTAAAATAAACAAATAAATTAGTTACCAACCTCCCCCCCCACACTCCATTTGGGAAGATGTTAAATGAAACAGCAATTGTGCAAAAAATAGTGCAAATTCAATATGTTTGGCTGAAAATGGCATCAAGAGTGTCCAAGAAAGGTCCCCCAGCCAGGCACAGGGATCATATTCCCTTGGCAGGGAGGGCTGTGACGAGATTCTGGAGGGAGACCAAACAATCACAAGGCTCAGTCGGACACATCGCTGCCTGCTGGTTGCAGAATAAAAGCAAAACCGCTGAGGGGAGGATCTCCTGCTAGTCTGCAGTCTTGCAGACAAGACACATTTATATATACATACCACGCCATTATACTAAAGAGAATTACATTAAAATAAATGGAAAACAAAGAAATACAAAATTTGAAACTTGAAAGAAAAATAAATTAGCTAATTATTTCCACATCTAGTCATTTGGTACAAATGTCTGGCAGGATGTAACATTCTCCCTCCCTTTTCTATGAAGAAAATTTCCACAACATTTGTTCCCAACGGTGTAATGTACTTCCTGTTGTGATCTGTGAGCCCTTCACACCAACCTGATGGTTCACTTCAGTTAAACCTTCTCCTTACACCAGGCAGAAGGGATTACGCCCTCTGGGATGGGATGGGATGGGTACCCTGCGGCCTGGAGACTCCCTGCTCTGAGACCATCCCAAATCCCTTCTCCCTGGTTTGGTCCCGTGGGCCTTTGAGCCTCAGAAAATTCAGCCAACACCCTGAGGCCTACTCATCCCTGCACACTGGTGCTCGAGGGCGAAGGCCCTGCTCCTTCAGAAGTCCAGAAAGTGGCTGCTAACAGGACCAAGCCCAGAATTCTTCTCCAGGATACAGAGCCAGGGCGGCTTTCCACATGAATAAAACACAAATTAAACGTAGCCAACAGAGTTTGGCTCCACATCAATCTCTTTAAAAAAATAATAATAATAACAAGGGAAATTAGAGCTGAGGGAAAGAGGAAGGAGATGGTGCAGAACCACCGTGAGCCTCCTGTATGGTGCGCTGTGAGGCAGGAAGTGTCGCTCTGCCAGGGGAGACCTGGGCTCAGTTCTGGCCTCAGTGGCTTCACCTGTCAAGGCAGGAATTTACACCAGTTTCTTGGGGTCCTCAGGAGACCCTCCAGGCCCCAACATGTGGAGTTAGCTGAATCTAGGGTCACTGAAGGGTCTTTGACAGTGGCCCCGGAAGGTCCCAGGAAGCATGGAGGAGGCGTGGGTGACCACAGGGCCCACAGGAAGGGCCTCACTGGTGGCTTTGTCTGGCAAGCCTTCCCCTGGATTCCCTTGGGGACGATCTGACTCAGCAAGCTCCCAGGAGAGCCTTGCTGCGAAAAGATCCGAAGCAAGGATTGTAAAAATAGAGCCAAGAGGCTGTGATTACAGAGGAACTGTTTCAATCCATCAAAGACCCAGGCTTTAATGCCTCACACTGAGGCTCAGGCTTGTGTAGAATGAGAGTGGACCGGGGCCTTTGTTCCCGCCCTTGGCTGGAGCCAGGCTGGTGTCCCAGGAGGGAAACTTGAGCGGACTCCTAGACTCCTGAGCCACAGTCATTTCCCTGGCTGAGGCAGCCACACACCCCAGGCCAGGTGCAGAGGCTAGGGAGGGGTCTCAGCTCCAGGAGGGTCAGGACAGCAGGCTCAAGGGCTGGAAAATCCCCCAGCAGAAACACTTGCTAGGCCTTATTAATCTGCAGTGGCTTGAAGGCAGGGCAGGGTAACCAGGAGGCTATGTAGGGGGTGGCCCTTGGTTCCAGGGAACAAGGCACCATGGGGCTTGGGGTGAGTGGTCTCCCATGGAAGAAAGACACACAGGGCTATTCGTTCACCTGGAAACAGGAAAGGGAGGTGTGAAACTTCCAGGTGTTACTGTTGGTCATGCTCCCTGACCTTAGGAAAGCTGGTCACCATTCTGGGCCCCTGAGATTGCTGGGCCCCTGAGATTTCTCACCTCTTGGCAAAGCTCAGTGAATGCTCCTGAAGAAAAGGGAATGGCAGTGGGCCACATGATTGCCAGTGTGCAAAGTCCCAGGGAGCCCTCTGGTACCCCAAAGAGGCAGGGTAGCTGGCATGAAGGGTAGGTGGAGGGAAGGCATGGTGACTCCACACACACACACACACACACACACACACACACACACACACACACACTTCCACCCTGCAGAAGCTTCTAGCCGGCAGAGGTCAACCCCACCCATACTGCTCAGAGAGGGAGGAGCCCAGGCTGATGTGGGACAGGCCTACAGGAGGTTATACAGCCCAGCGCTCACACGGAGCTGTTTCTCTCTCTGTAAACATTTGGTACCACTGCTTGCGGGCACTGGGTCTGCTCTCTTCTGGGAAAACCAAGAAAAGAATCAGAAGAGGGGCCATTCTGCCCAGGAAAGAATGGCCCATTTCTCTGTCCCTCTGGGACAGCTGAGCTCGGTGCTAACAGCTTGGGTGGTGGGTTCAGGGTGCCGCGGGTTCAAGTTTGGGCTCTGAGACAGCTTCTTCCATCTTTTTGAGCCTTGTTACCCGATCTGTAAAATAGAAGGATCGAAGTTAAGATCGGAGCGTTAGTGGGATGATACAGGTATCTTGTTTGTCATAGTCTAGCAAATAGTAATGGCTCAATAAATGCTGGTTGTTGTAACTCTTGAGCTCTGAGGCAATGTTGCCCAACACATGAAGGTGTCTCCATAAGTGAATCCAGGCAAAGGGGCTAATCTCAAGGAGACTGCTGCCCTGAGGCCTTGATGAGGGGAAAGGAAAGGGGCTCATGCATGAAAATGCTCCAGCTCGAGCCTTCCTCCAGCCATCTGGTTTTCCTTGTGTCCCAGCTTGACCAAACACATTGGCTCAGGGGCATAAAGAGAGGGCCTCCGGGACCAGGAAGGTCTCTGGCTGCAGATGAAAGAAGGAGGAAGGGGCTTCTAAATCCTTCAAAAGCCCATCCTTGAGGAATCATGGCAACATTGAGGCCATGTAGTTGGAATCCTAGGTTTGCAGATTTCAGTTTCATCATTTCTACCTTATGTAACCTCAAGAAATGGAGCTACTCACCCCTAACTTGGGAATTACTGTGAGGATTACATGAGATCATGTATTGATAGCTCCAAGGGATGTTGTGTTTGTTTTTATTTTTTATTATTCCCACATTTTATTTATATATTTTTAAAGTTTATTTTATTTTTTTAGTAATCTCTACACCCAATGTGGGGCTCAAACTCACGACCCCGAGATCAAGAGTCACATGCTCTTCCGACAGAGCCAGCCAGGTGCCCCCCCCCC